>NC_056735.1:171231490-171531490 GCF_019279795.1 Protopterus annectens | reverse complement strand
CCATTAAAGTTGTAACTCGATTTTGATTGTTGTTGTTGTGGTTGTGACTGTGCTTGACATTTTGTTTTGGTGATGGATGAAAAGGAAAAGAGCCTGGCTGGGTTCAAAAAATGTGGGAAATGCAGTCAAAGATCCCCATGTCTGACTCTGACTCATTGTGTGTTTTTTGTTGAGGTCCTCTCCTCTTCTAGGAGAATTGTGAGATCTGTCATGCCTTCAGTCCTAGGGCATTGATAGATCACAGGAACAAACTTATTCTTAAAGGGTCTCTTGTCTTTTTCCTTTGACAAAGGTATATGTGGGCCTTCCAAAGATAAACCTAAAAAGACAACAATAATTTCTCCCAGCACATCTTCTGTATCCTCCAGGCCCTCGGAAAAATCAGTCAAGAGAACTTCTTCAGATCCTGTGGTCTCTCTGGATCATACGAAGAAAAAAAAGCAAACATTATTGGATCCTACCCTTCCTTTGGATTCATCTAAGACCAAGTTCAAGCCCTTGGGATATGATGGATGTTCTTCGTGTTTCACTGCTGCAGTCATTACATTTGGGTTATCTGCTTCCAGTAGCCCTCAGTCGGCCTGATTAGCAAAGTCTTGGGTCCTGCGTCGGTTGCTGTCCCTTCTTCTATGACATCAGGTCATCAGGGGTATAAAACATGCAGCCGACGCCATTACATTGGTCTTTCTTGCCATGCGGTGCCCGAAGCAGAAGCAGTTCGCAAGTGTCGGTCGGCCGACTCCTGAAATTTTCGAGTTTCAGAACTGAAGTCTTCAACTTAAAGCTAAGTACCCCGTTGGGGAAACTTTTTCTTGTTCCTTACTTATGTCAGTAAAAGTTAATAATTGCATTACTTGTGGAAAGCAATACCTCACAAAGATTTTCATTCGTACTGTATTCCTTACCTAGGCCCCGACCATGACGTACCTTGCTGTCGGTTTTGTGCTTTATTTAATCCGCGCACTGTCCGTCATCGGTATATTTTCGCCTCTAAATATTTCGGTTCTTGGTTTAATTATCCAGAAATGTCATCTGTTAGCCATCCGACTGCCAGGATTCCGAAAAAACGCAAAGATAAAGCGAGAGACAGGCCACCGAGGTCCAAAGCTGCCGACGACGCTTCTCCTAAGCCAGTTGCCAGTACTCAGTGAGGCGCTTTCTCAGTCCCTGATACCCGCTACTTCTGATTTGCAGGCCTCTACTGAGACCCATTCAGAGTTCGGTATGCCGTGAGATGCATCAGCTGTGGAACCTGCAGATGTCTCTACCTTGGATGGGACCAGAGCCGCTGTGCAGGCACCGGCTTCTGAGGGTGTATTCAGGCCTATGGACTTGCATATTAAACTGACGCCTCATTCTTCATTTAGGCCCAAATCTCGAACCATATCTAAGAAACTGATGCCCAGGCCGCATGCTCAGACCTCTATGCCTAAGAAACAAATGATAAGAATGGCTGAAGATCTTAACTCTAATCAGGGGAAGCCAACCTCCCCCTTCTAAGAGACCTAGGACTGAAGTTGTTTATGAATCTTTTACCAGGATTCTGATTTTTCTGATTCTTCTGATGATCTGGATTTGCCGTTATCTACTTATGAGGATTCCAATGCAGAGGACTCTATTCCCTCTGCTTCCCCTCCAGAGGATTATTCTTTTGGTGAAACTTTACATACTCCGGGAAAGCCAGGATTTTTCTGATTCAAAAAAGAGGCTTAGGGATTTCTTACTCCTGACTCAGCATAGGCCTTTAGCTATACCTTCTATACTAGATATTGTTAACGCCTTTTTGGAATCTAGTTTGGCCCCTGATTCTTTGTATCCTGCTCCCAGAAAACCTGACAGATATTACAGGGTTCCCGATTCACACAAGTTCCTTTTTAAAAATCCTGTTGCGGATCCAGAGACTATTTCACAGGGACCCAAGGGCATTAAGGCTTCTACTGCTAAAAATCCTTCCCCTTCTGATAGAGACTACAGGGAGCTGGATAGATGGGGTAAGAATGTTTACACTTCTGCATCCTTGGCCATTAGGGCTTTAAACTGCCAGTTTTATATGTAAGTATCAACAACATGTTACTAGATTGCTTAAACAGAAAATTATGTTGATTCCTGACTGTGCTGATAATAAAGAATTACAGGATTTAATGCATTCTGCTGAACAGGTTGGAAAATATACTTTGCAATGTGGATTTGGTTCATTAGAGGCCTCTTGCAGGGCTGCTGTTACTGGGTCTATGTTCAGAAGGCATGCTTGGCTTAAGGAGCTATCTTTGCCTGATCATGTTAAAGCTAAATTGTTGGATGCTCCCTTAAATCAGGACCACTTGCTTGGCAACAAGGCTGAGGAAGTTCTTAAAAAGATGGAAGATAAAGCTAAATCTGTGCAAACTGTAGTTCAGCCTCCTAGATTTAGTAGGCACTGGCCCTCTAAGAATTGGTCCTTTCCAGCCACTTCTAGGTCTTCTCAAGCCAAACCCAGACACAGTAGAAACCCCAGGTTTCAGTCCTAAGGGACACACAAGACTAAGCAGGGTTTCCGCACCCAAATCTGGGAATAGTAAGACACCCCCCCCCCCCCATGGAAAACTGTCTCAATGACTTGTTTTTAAAACTTCCAAGCACTTCCCAACTGAATGCTCCTTTATAGGTTCATAGGTTCATACCAGGCTATCTGCCCTAGGGCATTTATAAGCCTAGCCAGAGTGTGTTTGGCTTTCGCCACCCATTTTAAATTAATTTTGCTATGCCCTTTTTCGAGGTTAGTGTACTGTGCCTCTGTCTAACAGTGACACAGAAGTGATACCCGGGGTAAACCTACTATCTCCCATCCACTCATCAAGATTCCTCTTGAAGAGAGTCGATGAGGGACTCTGCCTAACCTGGACTGGGATTCTATTCCAGAGTGAAGGGAGCCTCTGGGTTATGAATCTGTCCCTCCAGCATGTCCTATTTATTTCAGTGCTGAGGTTCAAGTCTCTCGAGTGCGTAGCTCGAAGGGATTTGGATTTTCTGAGGTGCAGCATGTCCATTAATTCCGGGTTGGACATGGCTTTATACGTCAGGCACAGATCGCCTCTGAGCAGGCGGTATGCCACTGAGTAGATCTGGAGTTTCTTTAACCGGGCAGCATATGGCATCTGTTTGAGCCCTTTGATCCTCTTGGTGAGGTACTTTTGGGGTCTTTCCAGTTGCTGCAGGTGTCTGGTAAGGTACATCCCAAAAGGGGCATTGTACTCAATTATGGGCCTGATGAGGGATTAGTAAAGAGGCACGATGACCTCCCCTGATCTAGATGTGAATCCCTTCATGCTTAGGTGGGCTATATAAAATGTTTTTCTAACCACTTTGGCCACGTGGTAGCCAAATGAGAGATTGCTATCAACTTGGGTCACCAGGTCCCTAATTACTTCTTCCGCACTTAATGGATTACCACCTTTGTGGCAATTTGTGGGCACTTTGTTTTTGCCAAAGGGGATGACTATACACTTTTTGGCATTTAGCTTGAGGCCATGGCTCTGGCACCAGTTGTCTGTTCCTATGAGGCCCTTTTCTAGGATGCTTGTGTCGGCTGGAGAGTTGATTATGGCGCCCAGTTTGCCGTCATCTGCTAACTTGGTCAGCCATAGTCCTTCCGTGTTAGCCTGTTCCTCCGAGAAATATATACCGAACAAGAGACGTCCCAGGACTGAGCCTTGTGGGACGCCACTTGTAACTGGTTTGGAGTCTGACATGGCTCCAGCAATTCTAACCATGTGGGGTTCTGTCCTTGAGCCAGTTTGCAACCCATCTTGTGACATAGGGGTTTATATTTAAGCTGGTGAGCTTATCTATAATTCCCGAGTGGGGTATTGTATCGAAGGCTTTTGCAAGGTCCAGGTGTAGGCTGTGTTGACCACCTTCCCCTCGTCAATGGCCTTGGTGACTGTTTCAAAGAAATCAACCAGGTTTAAGAGGCAGGATCTGCCCTTAAAGCCGAACTGGGTAGGATCCAGTGTCTGTAGGTCCCCAATATCTTTATTTATGAGGTCCATGATGATCCTTTCCATAGCTTTGCAGACCAAGCTAGTCAGGCTTATGGGGTGATAGTTTCCAGGATCCGTTGAGGGACCACTGTTGCTGTACGCCACTCTTTGGGTACATATCCTGTAGTAAGGCTGAGATTGAACAGTAGTTTTATGTTTGGGTTTAGTTCTTCTTGGAGTTCATGTAGGATGCAGCCTGGGACACCATCTGGTCCCATTGATGATGTGTTTTTTGCTTTGGAGAGGGTGGCTCTTACCTGAGCATCTGAGATGTCGGGGGGGGGGCAGCACTCTGCTGGGATAGATATTTGCCCTTTTGTTGGGGAAGGGGGGGAGAAGTTTGCGCTGAACCTGTCAGCTAGGATGTTGGCAATGTCTGTGGGTTCGGTGTATTTTATGTCATTTTGGACTAATTCTGAGCATATCTGGGAATTCCCACCCAGGTTCCTAACATAACTAAAGAAAGCCTTGTGATTATCCTTATTGTCCTGTGCAATTTTTCTCTCGAAGCTGGCCTTAGACAATTTTATGAGTGCCCGTAGTTTTTTGCTAATACTGATCAGAGATATCTTCCCTTTTTGGGATTTTGCACTATCATGTAGTAGCTTCCTCCTCCTATTGTATAGTTTGTTTATGGCTGGGGTCCACCAGACAGGATGCCTAACTTTGGAGTATTGGGTCTTGGTTTTATTTGGGATTGCATGATCCATGCATTCCTGAAGGTGTTCATAGAATGCGTTTATAAAGGATTCTATGGTCTGGGCCATATTTTCCACAGGCCCGGGGGCTTTGAAGGATTCCACCTCGGTTTTGATGAGTGTGAAATTTGCTTTAGAGAAGTTTTTCACTGTGGTTTTCTGGGCAGGGGCTGGGGTCGGGGTGTGAATATCTAGTGAGATTAGTTTATGGTCTGATCTTACCAGTGAGGGATACACTTGTTGTCTGGAGCATAGAGTCCCCATGTTGGTGATGATCAAGTCCAGTATGTTTTCCCCTCTTGTGGGAGTGGCAACAAGTTGTTCCATAGCATTTGAGTTTATAAATTCTAGGAACCTTCGAGCTAGAGTGTTGGAGCTAGAGTAATGCTCCCAGTCTATGTTAGGGTAGTTGAAGTCGCCCAATATAATGGTGTTTGGAGCGACCTTCGTATTTTCCAGTGTTCTCAGGAAGGCCGAGTGGGGTTCCTGGGTTTGGGAGGGTGGTCTGTAGCAGGCTATAAACTGGAAGGCAGTTTTACCCACTGTTAGTTGCACATGGATAGTCTCTGATGCTTCGTGCTGTGCCACCAACCTGGAGGTGTGGGTATCTTTGACGAATATTGATATCCCCCTCCTTTAGTGGTTTGGTCCAGGTTTTGGGGCCGAAAAACATGGTATGAGGTATAACCTGGTAGTGCTGGAGTGCTCTTGGGATCCTTGAACCAGGTTTCTGTTACTGCACAGATATCGATGTTCTCCATGCTAAGGAAAGTTTCGAGTGCATGCATCTTGAGGTTTAGACTTCCAGCATTGAGTAGCATTACTCTTAGTTTCTTATCCCTTGTGATACCTATGGAGGTGGGTTTGTCTTTTGAGCCTTGCCAAAAAAAGGCACTATGGGGTGGCAAGAGCCTTTGCCAATATCCGAAAGCCCAGGGGTGACAGGTGCAAGCCGTCCCTAGCGAAGCATCATGGCTTGTCATCCCAGGCAGACAGGCATTGGATCCCCTTTGAATGACACCAATACTTAAGCCAATTGTTGAAATTGATCATCTTGTCTTCATATTGTGGCATCATTCTTGGTGAGGGTAAGATGCTACTCAATGTCAGGGTCATACCGGCCTGGGCTATATCCTCAGAGAGCTCCTCTATGTCTCTCTTCATGCAGTCCAAGGAGGTACGTCTCAGGTCATTCACACCAGCATGGACAATGACTGAGTCATATTTGTGCTTGCCATAGAGTGACCTGAGTTCTTGTGTTATGTGGCGGATCCTAGCGCCCGACAGGCAGCTCACCGTGACCTTCTCCTTGTTCAGCCTGGTGAGCGGGACGTCAGTGTGCCTGACGATAGTCACCTATTACAAGTGTATCAGGTGTGTTGTTTAGCCTTAAGGGCTGTGACTGTTCGGCACACTGACTTTGTGAGCTATGTGCTGGAAGTGTTTTGTTTTGGGGTAGCGGTTGCTTGGGTGTCTGCTTTGGAGGTCTCTGCTGCTTAGGCAGATTGTTATTTAGAGCCTCCGAGTATGTTTTTGTGTGCGTATGTGTTTGGGTTGCTGTCGTGGTAGGTCTGTGTGAGACTGGAATTGTAGTGAGTGTGGTTTCCTTCTCCTCCTGACTGGTTTCGCCAGTACTGAGTTGAGAGAGCTTAGCCTCCAGTTTGGCTATATGGTTGCATCTCTCACATGTGTTGGAATTTGTTGGGAGGAGGAGAGGGTTGTCTGTGTACATGCGGCAGTTGTAACATTGCCTCAAGATTCCCAGATTTACCAGCTGGACCGGAGAGAAGATTGACAACTGACCTTTGGACATGCTAGAATAGTATTGGGAATTCCTTTATAATTGAAAAAAAGGGCCAATGGGGAGCAAAGTACTCAAGGGGAGTTTGTGAGGGTGTAGTGCTTTTAATTTTTTAGTGCTGACTTATATAATTGCTTTAGTGAGCAAGTGCCAGGCTTTAGAGTGGGAAATAGGGTGTGTATTATGAGAACTAGATCAGTTCTAAGGGAAAAAGTGAAGAGCAGACTTTGTGGAGCCGAGAATGGTTTAAACCCAATTAAGCGGCACTGCCCAATGCTGCGCTATGCGCAAAATCGCGCAAAGCCACGCTAAAGCGGGTTTTATACAGGGGGACTTGAAAGAGCTAGAAATTGGCCCATAACGGCCAATAGACTACCAGATTCTTGTGCTTGGAACACTCCTCCAGGGATAGATGGGCTGCTCCAAGCTCCCCACTGCCACTGGTGAACAAAGAAGCCCCCCTTTATCCAAGAAAGGAAATGGGCAACACAGGAACTTTCCACAAGTCCAGAATACAGCAAAGGCTGTATTTGGACTACTCTAGGTCAGGAAAGACGGGAAACGAGGAAAAAATTTTTTTCTTTTTTGCAACAAACAGCAGGAAAATGCAATAAATATGTAACACAGGCTAGCGCACTTGAGTGTGTAGCCTCAACAGGTAAATGCAACAAACAGGACAAACTTTAAAAGTGCAGGTGCAAAAACATCTTTAAACAGTTTAAAACAGTTCAAGAAGCAGAAATACTTGCAGTTTAGCTAGATCGGACAATCACCCAGGTAGTAGCAGGAAAACAAACACTTTTATCAGGTTAGCAGTCACTCTTTTAGCCTCTCTGCTGCTAGCACCACAAGGAGCTTGGCTGAGTAGTAACAAGTGCAAAAACTGTGCCAAAGTGGGTTTTATACAGGGGGACTTGAAAGAGCTAGAAATTGGCCCAAAATGGCCAATAGACTACCAGATTCTTGTGCTGGGAACACTCCTCCAGGGATAGAAGGCTGCTCCAAGCTCCCCACTGCCACTGGTGAACAAAGAAGCCTCCCTTTATCCAAGAAAGGAAATGGGCAACACAGGAACTTTCCAAAAGTCCAAAATAAAGCAAAGCCTGTATTTGGACTACTCTAGGCCAGGAAAGATGGGAAACGAGGCTAATTTTTTTTTTTTTTTTTTTTTTTAGGCGGAAAGATTGGTCTGCAGGCCAAAAACTGTGAACTCATTACCCAGGACAAATGGGTTTTAACTGTAGTGTCCCAAGGATACAGATTTCACTTCCACATGTTTCCAACACCAAGTGGGTTCATAGGTAGGTACTAGGCTATTGGCCCTAGGGCCTCTATAAGCCTAGCCAAACAGTGCCCTGGCTTTTGCCACCCAAGAAAATTATTTTTCTGTGCCCCTGTGAAGCAGAGCCACAGAAGTGATCCCCGGGGTGAATTTCCTATCTCTCATCCAATCATCAAGATTTTTCTTGAAGAGTGCTAATGAGGAGCTTTGTTTGATATAGATAACTAGATTGTTCCAGAGTATAGGAAGTCTCTAAGATAGCAGTCTATCCCTCCAGCATGTTCTGTTTATTGTGGTGACGAGGTTTAGGTCCCTAGCTCGGAGGGATTGGGATTTCTTTATGTGGAGCATGTCCCAACAGCTCTGGATTTGACATAGCATTGTATGTTAGGTAGAGATCGCCTCTGAGTAGACGATATGCGACAGAGTAAAGCTGGAGTTTTTTGAGACGGTCTGCGTAGGGCATCTGTTTGAGGCCAGTAATCCTATTTGTGAGGTATTTCTGTGGCCTTTTCCAGTTGTTGTAGATGTCTTTTAAGGTACATACCAAAAGGGGCATTGTACTCTATAATGGGTCTAATGAGTGATGAGTAGAGGGGAACATTGACCTCTTTTTTTCCTGGATGAGAAACCTTTTGTGATGAGGTGTGCCACGTAGAAGGATTTCCTGACTACTGTGGCGATGTGATTATCAAAGGAGAGACTACTGTCCACCTGTGTCCCAAGGTCTCTTATCACAATTTCGGTGTTAAGTAGACTACCGCCTGTGTGGTAGTTCATGGATACAGAGTTTTTACCAAAAGGGATGACAGTGCACTTTTTGGCATTGAGCTTGAGGTCATGGCTTTGACACCAGGCATCTGTCTCAGTGAGGCCCTTTTGTAGGATATCCATATTGTTAGGAGATTTGATTATGGCTCCTAGTTTGCAGTCATCTGCAAACTTTGTTAGCCAGAGACCTTCTGTGTTGGCCTGTACTTCAGAGAAGTAGATACAAACAGGAGAGGACCTAGGACTGATCTACCCCCAAATCAGTGGGCAGAGGCCCAAAAACAAGTACTCTCTATCTTAAGCATGGGGGCTATTCAGTTTGTACCAGAAGAGCAAATGGGACAAGGTTTCTAATCAAGACTTTTCCTGGTACACAGAAAAGGCAATACATGGCTTCCTATCCTGGACCTTTCTACTGTAAACACCTTTCTGGTGAGTCTAAAATTCAAAATGCTGACTCTTCACCAGCTGCTTCCTATGCTAGGCAAAGATGCATGGTTGGCTATACTAGATTTAAAAGAAGCATATCTGCACATCCCTATCATGGAGTCTTGCCGAAGATACATACGCTTCAAAGCAGACTACATGCACTATCAGTTCTCTGCACTGCCCTTTGTTTTATCTACTGCGCCCAGGGTATTCACAAAGTGCCTAGCTCCTGTCATTGCATTTTGCAGACCAAGAAATATTCAAATATACCCATACCTGGACAGTTGTCTAATTCAGGCAGAAAGCCAGGACATACTTTTGAATCATCTGGCCTTTGTTCAAAGGGTACTGACTTGTCTCGGGTACACCATAAACGAAAAGAAATCACACCTGGTACCCTGTCAACAAATTATATTTCTCGGGGCAAGCCCGAATACAACTTCCCAGATGGCTTTCCTCACGCCAGCGAACCCTGATTCATTTTACAACTTACTTCAAACAAGTGGCCACAAAAACCCAGTTATCTGCAAGGGAAATACTGCAAGCCTTGGGGTTCATGGCCTCCTGCATTCTTCTAATTACATATGCAAGGCTGCATATGAGGAAACTACAATGGTATCTCAAAAGCCTACGGTGTCAGCATTCACAGGATCTAGAAGCAAGGATTCCTATCATACCTTGCCTACGCCTAGAGTTCCTTTGGTGGGCAGAGGCCTGCCACCAAAACAGGGGACTACCATTCACACTACCCCCTGCCGCCCAAACCTTAACAGACGCATCAGACTATGCATGGGGGGCTCACCTGGTAGGGAAATGCATTCAGGGCAAAAGGAACCCAAGTCAAATGCACCTGCACATAAATCAAAAGGAAATGTTAGCTGTACAGAATGCTTCAACAGCCTCCAAGGACCACATTCTTCCAGGCAATTAATGATAAAGACGGACAACACCACTGTCATGTGGTACATAAGCGGGGGGGGTGCATATTCTTACCCCCTCTGCAGACTAGCCATGGCACTGTGGAACACAGCCTTGAGCTATCAAGTGAATCTACAAGCTCAGACAGACTAAGCAGAAAACTCATGGACCCACCCGAGTGGAAACTGGAACCAAGGATTTGCAACATGTTGACAAGCAAATGGGGGAGCCCAGATATAGACCTGTTTACCTCCCCTAGAGCCGTCACTTGGACAAACCTTGCACAAGGATTCCCCACAAGCTAGCTTGGAAAGTGGATGCTCTATCCCTCAGCTGTAAAAATGTATCAGTTGATGCCTTTCCTCCTCTACTTCTGCTCTCCAAGGTACTACTAAAGATCAAACAGGACAAGCCAAGGATGATTTTAATGGCACCAGAATGGCATCACCATCACTGGTGTACCCCCTCTTGCGCAGTGTGTCATGCTTGGCCCCATGGCACCTGCTTCAGACTCCTTCCCTGTTGTCTCAGCAGGAGAACCAGATTCTGCACCCTCAGCTGCAAACCCTGAATCCAGAAGCCTGGCTAATTATCTAATCTCTCCTTTACCATCCCTCAGTAAATCAGTGATGGATATCATTTTAGTGGCAAGGAGGCCTAGTACTAGAAAATCTTTTATGCTGCAAAATGGAAAAGATTTTGTGCCTGGAGCCAGTCTCATGGGATGAGCACAGCAGTGCCCAATTTACCTCAGATTCTACAATACTTGACTGAGATGCTTTATAAGGGCTTGTCCTTTTCCTCCATCAAAATTCATGCCTCAGCCATTTCAGCTCATTGTAGCACAGAGCCTCCCATCTTCTCTCACCCACTGCTCAAGCAGTTCCTCAGAGGGGCCAAAAATTTAAGGCCACCCAGGAGACCTCCAACTCCAGCCTGGGACCTTAACTTTGTCTTGGAGAAACTCACTCTTCCTCCTTTTGAGCCAGCTGCTACTGTAGATTTAAAATTTATTTCCTGGAAAACAGCTTTCCTTTTAGCAATCACTTCTGCAAGACTGGTATCTGAATTTCCGTCCCTTATGGCAGTGGAGCCTTTCATCATCTTTCATGCGGACATCCCTCAGAACCAATCCCTCCTTCATGCCCAAGGTGTTATCCAGTGTGACTCTTAATCAGTCCATTCATTTGCCTACCTTCTTTCCTAACCCACAGAACAAAGGTGAACGGATACTGCACTCCTTAGATGTGCACATACAGCTTAGATTTTACTTGGACAGGACTAAACCTCAAAGAAAATCTGAACAACTGCTGGTGGCATTTGCTGCAGGGACAGACAGAAAAGCCATTTCAAAGCAAACCATTTCAAAATGGATAAGCCACTGCATTTATTTCTGCTATAAGCACCATGGAAAACCTATCCCACAGGGCATCAGACCCCATTCAACCAGGGTTGGATCTACCTTTACAGCCTTTTTCAGGGGTGTCCCTACAAGGGACATCCTAGAAGCTGCTACCTGGAGTTCTTTACATACTTTCACCAGGCATTGTCATTTGCCAATTTTCTCTAAATCCAGAGCTGGTTTTGCCACTGCAGTCTTGCAGGGCCTTATAGCTGGTCCTAATTCTATTTAAATTCCTTCTCCCAACCTTAGCTTTGGGAATCTACCCAAATGTAATGACTGCAACAGTGAAACACGAAGAACATTGTACAGTTGTGTACACTTACCATAAATGTAGATGTTCGAGTGTATTCACTGTTGCAGTCCTGTTTACCCTCCCTCCAGCCCCCTTCTCTTCTTTTGGCTATACCTCTTCTCTCACTTACTACGCTCAAAAAGCTTTTTGGTGTATTTGCTTTTTTTGTTGGAGGTATATCCTTGTATTTATAGATTTAATTGTTTCCCATTGGGGGGGCACATGACATCTGGGGCAAGAAAAACTGATGTAATGGGTCGACTGCATGTTTTATACCCCTGGCGACCTGACGTCATGGAAGAAAGGACAGCAACTGACGCAGGACCCAAGACTTTGTTAACCAGGCCGACTGAGGGCTACTGCAAGCAGATAACCCAAATGTAATGACTGAAACAGTGAATACACTCGAACATCTACATTTATGGTAAGTGTACACAACTGTACTTTTCTTGTGATATGAAGTCTCTAACAACTAAAGATTCATCAGATCCAAAGACCTCGGATCAGATGTCCTCCTTAGCAATTCTGCCTAGAATGAGGTACTCTTTCAGAGGACCCGTTTCCATTTAGAGTGCCTTCTCAATTTCTAGAAAGATGAAAGTCTCTGTTGGCTCTATCCAGTTGTTCTTCCAGAAGTCTCACCGAAGAAGACTTAGAGAGGCTAGTGAGAAGGAGCCTCTTGGTGCAAAGGCAACCTGTCCCTTCCTCGGCCCGTACCCCATCAGGTCAGGATTCCATCTATCCTGTACTCTTCCTGTATCAATTCCTCCTTTGACTCATATCCAGGTCTTGAAGCTCATGGATCTGAGTCATCCGACAGTCTTTTTTGGATCAGAGGATCTTGGTCTCCCCGAATTTGAGACTCATTCTGAGTTCTTCAGTTCAATCAGATCATGAGAGCTCTCATAACTGATTATACCATGTCAGTTTCAAATTGTTGCAGTCGACTATGAGGGTTTCCGTCCCATCTCTGCATCTCGGAGCCTCAGCAATGGTCAATTCCGGTCTGACTCTGGCCTCTGGGCAGCTGTCCTCTGAGCAGGGTAAGACCAGGGATCAGAGGCTTGGTCTCTTAGATCTGTGTTCTTATCCCTCTCCAGGATGGTCTGCCTTCAAGGCTCTGGAAAGAGCTATGTCTGCACTTCAGACCCAGGTGATGCCTCCTCCTTTGGATCCTGTGTCTTCTTAGGCATAACCATAAATTTCGAAAAGTCAAATCTTCAACCATCTCAAACTTTAGAGGTCATAGGGGCATTTCTCGACACAAGCTTAACAATGGCATCTCTTCTCCTTTCCAGAGTTCAGACTTCAAAAATTGCAAGTCAACAGGATACATGCTGTAGCACAGTCCCCACTCATCTTGTCCTACAAGCACTAAGGTCGATGGCGGTAGCGATACCCATTGTTCCGCTGGCCAGATTTGACACGAGGATTCTTCAGTTGACATCTCAGTAGTTGATACTTCAGCTACCTCTGTCCGCTCCAGTATGAATCACCAACGTATGCAGAAAAGACCTAATGTGGTGGACCCAGTCAGAACTACTACTATTACAAGGCTATCCATTTCTCCCTCCTCTGCCCAAGGCTATAGTGACCATGGATGCTTCTCAGCTCGGGAGGATGTAACCTGGGAAATACAGTCCAAGACATGTGGTCCCCCGAAGGGGCCAATTGCCTATCAGTGTTCTGGAGTCGAAAGCAGTACTTTTAGAGTTACAAGCCTTCCAAGATGCTCTCCTTTTGGAAACTATTGCAATACAGACAGAGACTTATGTCATTGGTTTGGTACATCAGCAAACAAGGAGGAACCAGATCATAGCCCCCTATGTTGAAAAGCACTACGAGTGTAGCAATGGGCAATCTCTTCCAATCCCTTTCTGTTAGTAACACAAATTCTGGGGAAGACCAGTGTGCTAACAGACAGACTGAGCAGATGCATTCTGTTACCTCACAAAATGCTTCCTCAACCATCAAGTAGCAGACATGATTTTCTGCAATTGGGGCCAGCCTTGCTGCAATGTCTTTGCATCTGCCCTAAACAGCAAGTGCGGCAGATACTTTGCCCTCATCCCCCCAAATGGGAAGCCATCAAGGTATGCTCTTGTCCATGATTGGCCTACTGTATGCATATCTTCTAATCCCTCTGATGTCAAAATAATTTCAGAGAGCTGCCAGGTTGAAGAGCAAGGTCTTTCTCATTGCTCCCTTTTGGCCTTGACAAATTTGGTTCCTCTTCCTGTGACCTCATTTGATCCATCAACCCTGGATTATGGATCCAGTTCCAGACATTCTATCTTACCCGACAGAAATGGTTCATCCGGATCTTAAAGCTCAAGCTGACAGCTTGATTTCTCCATTTCCAGTAATAGCCAGGCAAACTATGCTTTGTACCCCGGTTCACACATTCTTTTATCTTCCTTCAAACCATCTACAAGGAAAACTTATGCTAGCAAATGGAAAATATTGTGCATTTGAGCACTTCAAAATGTTGTGGAACATTTTTATGACCAATTCAAAGGTTCATTTAGCAGCATTTTCCAATTTTCATGTTGGCCTTGCTGGCTCTTCCTTTGCTTCGCATAAACTTTGTCAGATCTTTCTACATGCAGCACTTCTGTTGAGACCTCCAGTTAAAGATCTCCTACTCCACTATGGGACTTAAGTTTGGTAATGCAACCTTTGGTTCTTCCACCCTTCAAACTTGCAAATACTTGCAATCTCAAGTTTCTGTCTTGGAAGACCGTATTTATGCTGGCCAAATTTCAGAAATTCATGCCTTGTTGGTGAAACCCCCATACCTAATTTTTCATAATGATAGAGTTACATTACAAATTAATGCATCTTTTTTTGCCTAAAGTTGTATCAGAATCAAACATTAACTAATGTATCAACCTACCAGTTTTCTTCCCAAATTATACAACCAAAGGCTATTATTTGTTGTATTCACTAGAAACTAAAAACCAACACTTGGTGGAGAAAATACGCCAATGAATATCCAAGTAGGCTCCAAACTCAGGTTTATTGACACAGGTTAACGCAAGTAACTCACAGTAACACTCGTTTTCGTTACAAAAAGGTAACTTCATCAGACAACTTGATCAAATAACCTCACAACTTATATACTAGAATCAATTAAGACACCTAATCAAAACAATCAGGTCTTAAAGAAAAAACATCATAAAAATACTACATTAATATGTGATGTTTATAAAAAAATGTATATATATAACAAGATATAAACATAAAATATATGTATATAAAAAACATTAAAAATATAAAGTTTTAAATTTTTTTTAAAAATAAATATATTAGATGTAATATAGTTGAATAAACTAAAATAATATAACCACATGTTCTTACAATATGTTGTTTGGTACACTAATGTAAAATATATCTTAACTTATGTTGTAATAGCTTTCAATTTTAATGTAGACTTGATGGATATATAGTCATTTAATCTAGGCTCTTTGTTAGCTTCCAGTGTAATTTGCCAAGAGGTCTCCCTCTGTTCTAATATTGCCTGCCACGGCCCACCCCTTGGATCCTTGTAAATACTATCCAGCACAAAAAATTGATATTTTGCATTGGGACATACAGATGTATGTTTGAACAGGGCATT
The DNA here is from genome assembly GCF_019279795.1 of Protopterus annectens. Taxonomy (NCBI): domain Eukaryota; kingdom Metazoa; phylum Chordata; order Ceratodontiformes; family Protopteridae; genus Protopterus; species Protopterus annectens. The sequence continues at coordinate 171,516,256 of NC_056735.1, read as the reverse complement.
GGTGTTATTTCCTTTTTGTATGTCATATGTGTGTTCATAAATTCTGCGTTTTAAAGAACGCTCGGTCTTTCCCACGTAATATGCCGGGCAGATGGTACACATAGCCAAATACACCACCCTTTGGCTATTGCAATTATAATATGCTGTGGCCTTGATAGTTCTATTTTTGGCAGTAAGAAATACTTGTTCAGCATGCACAATGTAGGAGCATTGTGCACATGACCCACATTTAAAGGTACCTTTACGTGGACGGGTGGAATGATGTTGAAAAGGACCCCTTTCCAATATATTCTTTATGCTTTTCCCTTTTCGGAAAACCAACCTCATATCTTTACCATGCAAATTGCACAAATCAGTGACTTCAGTAAAAGTTCCCCATTCTTTGGAAATAATGTCCCTAATGTTGCTGGAATTAGCACTGTACTGTGTAATAAAAGCCTTTGTAAATTCTAACTGGTTTGTTTCCTTACTAAAATTGTTGTGACTCTTGCCTAACCCCAAAATTGGTCGGAACCTGTCCTTTCTTCCATTTTTAACTTGTTCACATATGTTGCCTATAAAATCTTTTGGATAGCCCCTGTCTTGAAACAAAAGACATAATTTATCACACTCTAACGAGAAATCATGATCATTGGACGTCATTCTGGAAATCCTGACAAAATGACCTTTGACAATCCCTCTCTTTTGATGCATAGGATGTGAGCTGTCATAATGTATATAACTATTAGAGAACGTGGGTTTTCTGTATACAGCAGATCTAAATTTGTCATCACAATCAATACTAAGCATGAGGTCCAAATATTCAACTCTGTTAACAGAAACATGATGTGTAAATGTGAGAAAATTAGTAGTGGTGGTTAAATATTCCATAAAATCCCTAATGAGAACATCTGGTCCAATCCAGAAAATACAAATATACATCTGTATGTCCCAATGCAAAATATCAAATGTTAAGTTGTCAATCTCGCCTTCATTCTTGCTTGATGGGTTCGGAGCCGATCCCTCGGCTCCGACTCGGCACTTGCTAAGCTCGAGAGTCACTTTTACCAGCTCGAGGCAGCCCCATATCCCATGATGCAAGGCGGTAAGTACCTAGATCTCGTTTGCCGCTTCGCTTATGAGGTCCTCCTTTTACCAGCTCCTGGTAAGTGATTCACTTTTTGGATATTTAAGCCCCTTTTTCTTAAAAAACCCTTAATAATTAGTTAATAGTTAATTATTTACTTTTTGTGACAGAAAATCCCTGTCTTTTCTAATTTATTTTAGTCAAACTTTACCCATCCCATCCCCTCCCTGTTAGGGTGTGTGTGTTTGTTTATAGAAATACCTTTTGGTATTTTATTTAAGTTAATTTTTTGACTGGTGTGTGTGTGTGTTTGTGTAAAGCACCATGTCAAAGGAGAGGGTCTCAGGTTTTAAGAAGTGTGACTCGTGCTGTCAGAAGATGTCTCTGACAGACGGTCACACTTCTTGCCTGTATTGCCTGGGGCCTCTTCACCTGCAGGACTCCTGTGCTATTTGTCATTCCTTCAGCCAGAGAGTCCTGCAGGAAAGACGCAACAAACTGATCCTTAGGGGCCTTCTTAAGCCGGAGGGCTCTCCGGCTAAGTCGGCTCCATCCAAATCAGTTAAATCTTCCAAGGCCCAGGCTTCTGTGTCTAAGCCTGCGGCCTCGGCTCCGACTCGTTCCGAGTCGAGATCGGCTCGGCTGGAGCCGATTCTGGCTTAACAGCCTTCGGCACCGATGGCTATCGGTGCCGAATCTGTATCGACCACCGTGTCGGCTCCGATCGGTTCCGACACCCATGTGGCACAGGCATCGGTGTCGGCTCCGATCGGCTCCGACACCGTTACTTTGGTGGCTGTATCGGCTCCGGCTGGAGCCGATACATCGAGGTTTCCTGTCGGCTCCGAGAGGTCGGCTCCGACAGGATCTATGGTATCGGCTCCGATGGCTCATTCCAGGAAGAGGTCGAGGTCTCCTTCCTTGGAGCCGATACTTTCAGCTCCGGCTTCACCTCTTCTATCGGAACGGAGCCATCGGAGCCGATCTTCAAGGTCATCCAGATTATCAGATCATGACCTAGAGAGAGTGGTCAGTAGATTACTTAAGTCACAGGTACTGGCCCAAATGTTACATAGTCCGTCTCAACAGACGACTGTTGGTCCACACCCCGTTACAGTTCCTCCTTCAACTCTACCCCAGAGCTTGGAGTTGGAGTCTTCGGGAATGGTTACTGCTACGGCTGGAGGACGGATACCCCCTTCTGTTCCTTCAGCCTCTACTCTTATCTCCTCTTCGAGACCTTCCTTAGAGGGATTCGGTGGTCGGGCTTCCATGGTCTCCTCCGAGGGGTGAGTGGCATCGGACCCTTGTCCGAGCCCGCTCTTCCCCTTGGAGCCTCGGCCTTGGTGAGTTCGGCTCCGACATCTGCCTCGGAGACTTCCCTTCGGTGGTCCCTGGAGTTCCTAGCTCTTCGGAGCGGGTTCTCTCGGACCTGCCTGGGAGGGGAGCATTCGAGGTGATGAAGAGTGTACTGGCCACTGGTATCAGTCAGCAGTCTGTTCCCGTAGCTCCTCCCTCTATAGTACCTGTTGACATCTCTGCCACTTCTCTTGCTACAGGACCCAGAGATCCTCCGCCTCAGGTTTCCCCATTGGGAATTTCCCCTCTTCCGAGGATTCTCCTGATGTTTGGTGAGATCCTGCTAGGAAGAGGACTTGTGAGAGGAAGCATGTAGACTGCACCGAGTCTGTAACTTGAGATACTGACTTTGATGAGTCAGAGGGATCCCCTAGATCCCCTCTGAGGATGTCTCCTTCTCAGACATCCTAGAACTCCTGAAACAGAGGGGAAACTGGCCCACCAACAATCCCTCTGAGGATGAGTCAGTATACCTAGAGGCGTTTGGATCTCGGCCCTCCACCTACTGGGTGTCTCCGCCTTTCGACCCCCTTATGCAGGTTATTGCACGAAAGGCGTGGGCAGCTCCTGACTCTGTAGAGCCAGTCCCTAGGAGGCCTTCAAAATTTATCACTGCCCCGTGTGACAAACAATTCCTTACTAAGGGTGTCCCGCTGATGCCATGGTGGTGGCTGCGGCCACCAAAAGGAACTTGCAGATCCTTCCGTGCCCGTCCGTCCTCCTAATAAGGACTCTAGGACCATGGATAGGTACGGTGAGTGGATGTTTTCCTCAGCGACCTTTGCTATGCGTTCGCTGAATTACCTATGTCACTTCACCAGACTCCAGAGGGATATCCTTAAGGAGCTGGGTGAAGTAGTTCAGGATCCTACAGCTGCAGGGGCTCAAGAAAAATTGCTTCGCAGCTAGGAACCCTCAATTCCATTGCAAACTCCTCCATGCGGCTAATATCTTATGCTGCGGATGGAGCAGTAGAGCCGCAGGTACAGGTGTGGCTCTTAGACGCCAAGCCTGGATGCGGCTATGTGATTTTGGCGGATCCCTTTAAGGCATCCTTCACAAATTCTCCCTTTGATGGGTCAGCTTTGTTTGGCCCTCATGTGAAGGAAACCTTGACCAGGTGCGAACAGGACGGCAAGACTCTTTCTGCTGTTGGAGTCCGTTTTCCACCCCTTCTAGACCTTATCCCAAAGGACAGAAAGGTGGGAAAATGTGGTTCCGTAAATCCCAAGGAGTCACGCCGATTCACGTGGTCAGTTTACCCCTAGAGGCAGAGGGGTAACAACAACAGGCCGCTCTAGAGGCAGAGGGGTCCAAGAACCAGGGAAACAGGGAGCCTCTCTCTGACAAGCCCTTTCAGCATCCCTGAGGTGTTGCCCGGCTGTCCCTCCTTGGAGGCAGTCGGGAAGATTATCACTGTACCCAGAAGCCTGGCATTCCCTCACTCAAGACAGATGGGTACAGTCGATCATATCCAAGGGTTAAATAATTCCTTTCGAGGAAAGTCCCTTCCCTCAAGTTCCCTTCCAGATGTACCACCGGTCTAAGGGAGATTGCAGAGTCAGAAATCTCAAAACTACTGCAAAAAGAGCCATTCAGCCAGTTACAATAGACCATTCAGAGCCGGAATCTACTCAAGGTTCTTTTGGTCCCCAAAAGACGGGAGACTGGAGACCAATATTGGATCTCAGCAGACTCAACAAGTCTGTCAGGAAGACAAGATTCCGAATGGTCACTCTTCAGTCAATTCTGCCCTTCTTACAGAAGGACAACTGGATGTGCTCAATAGATCTTCAGGATGCGTACTATCACATCAAAATTCGCAGACGCTCCAGGAGATTTCTCCGCTTTCGGCTGGGGTCCAGTCATTTCCAGTTCAGAGCCCTGCCCTTTGGTCTCACTACAGCCCCCAGAGTGTTCACCAAATGCATGGCAGTGGTCACGGCTCACCTGAGACGTCAAGGATTCCAGGTGTTTCCGTATCTCGACGACTGGCTCCTGTCAGCCACCACCAGGCATCAGCTTATACAAGCCAGGGATTACACAATAGACCTTTGTTCTCATTTGGGCATCTCAATCAACTTGAAAAGTCATCCTTATCGCCCTGCCAGTCTATTACCTTCATAGGCGCAAACTTAAACACTGTTCGGATGTCAGCTACCCTTACAGAACAAAGAGTTTCAGACATTCAGAGTCATGTCAGGATCATTCTGGCCAGCAAGAAAGTACAGGCCAGAATGGTTCTAAAGGTATTAGGTCTCATGGCTGCGGCCATTACTCTTCTTCCCCTGGCTCGATTCTACATGCGCCTTCTTCAGTGGATGCTGTTCACACAATGGTCATACCAGCAACTTCCAATGCGTCACCAGATTCTGGTGACACAGACATGCAAAGAGCATCTTGCTTGGTGAATCACATCGCCTCAGGTTCACCAAGGCAGGTACTTTGTACCCCCATCCCCGATAGCCACTGTCACCACGGATGCCTCCCTGATTGGGTGGGGGGGTCATTATCAGGGCAGGATGGTTCATGGGACGTGGCAGCCGTTCGAGTACCATCTGCACATAAATGTCCTGGAGATGAGAGCAGTGCTTTTAACGTTGCAAGCCCTCAACGACTTTCTTCCCGTAGGGACAATTGCAGTCCACACAGACAACATGTCTGTAGTTTGGTATATCAACAAACAGGGCGGAACCAAGTCCTACCCCTTGTGTCGAAGCGCTCAGACTATGGCAATGGGCGATCTCCTCTCACCGGTTTCTGGTAGCAACGCATATCCCTGGGAAAACCAACATTGTAGCGGACAGATTGAGCAGAGCTATCCTCATGCCTCACGAGTGGTCTCTCAAGCAATCTATAGCGGAAGAGATTTTTCTGGAATGGGGTCGTCCATGTTGCGATCTTTTGCTACTCCCCAAAACAGCAAATGTCCAGACTTCTTCAGCCTCTTCCCTCTATCAGGCCATCCCCCAGAGACGCTCTGACCCAGGATTGGCCCCAGGGACTTCTTTATGCCTTCCTCCATTTCCTCTGATCCCTCAGGTGATCCAGAAAGCTACCGTTTTGAGAGCCAAATTGATTCTCATTGCCCCTTACTGGCCTCGACAAGTTTGGTTCCCGTTCCTCCATCATCACCTTTTGGTGCAGCCGTGGCATCTGGACCCAGTGCCAGATCTTCTGATTCACCAATCGGGTCAGCTGCACCGGTCAATCCCTTCTCTCAACCTCACAGCATGGTTGCTCCACTTCCTTCCTTAGCCAGGCTTCCTTTGATCTCTAACCCAGTTAGAGACATCATAGTAGCTTCGCTAAAATCCTCTACCAGGAGGATTTATACAAGCAAATGTAAACGTTTCTCTTATTGGGCTAAGGCCCAAAATATTGATCCTTTTACTGCCCCTGTTCAGGCAGTCCTGGACTTCTTAGCAGAGATTTTTCATGCAGGCTCCTCTTCTTCCACAGTCAGAGTTCAATTGGCTGCTATTTCCAATTTTCATGTCGGGATAGCAGATCATAATATTATGTCCCATAGGCTCTGCAGGGCCTTCTTGAAAGGAATTTTCCTACTAAAGCCTCCAATCAGGAATCCTCCTCCTCAGTGGGATCTAAATTTAGTGCTGACATCCTTGATTCTTCCCCTTGAGCCAGCTGTTTCTTGTTCCCTGAAATATCTTTCTTGGAAAACTTTATTCCTAGTGGCTATTACATCTGCCAGGAGGGTGTCTGAACTTCATGCTCTTTCGGTTCGACCCCCCTATTTGGTTTTTCACAAAGACAGAGTATCTTTGAGAACTAATCCAACCTTTTTACCTAAGGTCGCTTCAAAGAACAATCTGAATCAATCCATTGATCTCCTGTATTTTTTCCTAACTATTCAGATAGAGCTGAACAAAAGCTACATTATCTTGATGTCCACCGTCAACTTAGATATTATTTGGACAGAACACATAAATTTAGAAAATCTGATCAACTTTTTGTTTCCTATGCGGATAATAAAAAAGGCCTTCCTGTTTCTAAAGTGACCTTGTCCAGATGGCTTTCTTCGGTCATCTCTGAAATTTATACGCTCAGGGGAAAACAGCTATGCTCAAAACCTAAAGCACATTCAACTAGGAGCTTAGCTACTTCTACAGCCTTTCAAGCTAGACTTCCTTTGGACACTATTTGTGCAGCGGCCACTTGGGCTACTCCTCACACTTTTGTTTCCCATTACAAATTGGACTTGGCCTCCAGGGACAGAGCCAGTTTTGGTTCTACAGTCCTCAAGAGTTTGTTCCATTGAGCCACCCAGGATAGAGGTGCTAGGGACGCGGTCCCATCAAGCAAGAATGAAGGCGAGATTGACAACTTAACATTAAGATGTTATGTACCTACCATAACGTTCCATGTTAGTTGTCTTCTCTCGCCTTCTTTCTTGCGACCCTCCCTCCTTCCCCTGGCCTGGACAGACCTTGTATAAGAAACTGTTATGCTGAAGACCATTCAGACCTGGTCCTTCTTCCATCTGTAAGTTTTCTTTCTTCCTTTGGGAAGTATTTTATGCTTGGTGCTATTGCCCTTTGTCAGCAAACGAGATCTGGGTACTTACCGCCTTGCATCATGGGATATGGGGCTGCCTCGAGCTGGTAAAAGTGACTCTCGAGCTTAGCAAGTGCCGAGTCGGAGCCGAGGGATCGGCTCCGAACCCATCAAGCAAGAAAGAAGGCGAGAGAAGACAACTAACATGGAACGTTATGGTAGGTACATAACTTCTTATTTTTTGTGCTGGATAGTATTTACAAGGATCCAAGGGGTGGGCCGTGGCAGGCAATATTAGACCAGAGGGAGACCTCTTGGCAAATTACACTGGAAGCTAACAAAGAGCCTGGATTAAATGACTATATATCCATCAAGTCTACATTAAAATTGAAAGCTATTACAATATAAGTTGATATATTTTACATTAGTGTACCAAACAACATATTGTAAGAACATGTGGTTATATTATTTTAGTTTATTCAACTATATTACATCTAATATATTTGTTTTTAAAAAAATTTTAAAACTTTATAATGTTAAGTTGTCTATCTCGCCTTCATTCTTGCTGGGTTCGGAGCCGACCTCGGCTCCGACTCGGCCACTCTAAAAGCTCGAGAGTTGGTTCCACTGGCTCGAGGCTGCCCCTATATCCCACAATGCTAGGCGTGAATTACCTCAGATCTCGTTTGCCGCTACAGCCATCGAGGTGTTTTTCTACTGGCTCCAGGTTAGTCAAAGTTAGATTAGTTTAATAACTTTAAACTTACGCTAGCTTAGTTTATTTCTCTTTTACCCATAGTCTAGTGGATATTATCCCTTCTACTTTTTTATCCTGCCCCTTTTTTTCTCAAGAACTATTAAGTTCTTTCCCTAGGCCTTCGGGCCCTTCCTTCCCATCCCTTAGTGTGTATGTGTTTTGGTTAGGATATATTTAACTTAACTTACCTTTCAGAAGTTTTGTTTTAAATAATTCTACTTAGACTTCTATCAGTGTAATCTGTGTGTGTGTGTTTCTGTGTGTGATTACACTTCGGTTCCTTGAGTATGTCCAAGGATTCAAAGGTCTCAGGCTTCAAGAAGTGTGACTCGTGCTGTCAGAAAATGTCTCTGACAGACGGTCACACTTCTTGTGTGTATTGCCTGGGACCTTTACACCTGCAGGACTCTTGTGCTGTATGCCATGGCTTCAGCCCTAGAGTCCTGCAGGAAAGAAGAAACAAACTCATATTAAGGGGTTTGCTTAAGCCTGAAGGTTCCCTTTCTGTTACATCGGGGAAACCTTCTAAGGCTTCCAAGACCTCGGCTCCAGCTTCAGAGTCGAGGCCTAGGGCTTCGAAGCCTGCTGCTTCATCGGCTCCGGCTGGAGCCGATGAGTCTTTGACTACAGTATCTGTGGTTCCCTCGGCTCCGGCCGGAGCCGAGGCATTAGAGTTTCCTGAGTCGGCTCCGATCAGACCATCGGAGCCGACATCTAGAAAGAGATCGAGGTCACCGTCCCTTGGCTCCGTTCATTCGGCTCCAGCGTCTCCCTTGCTGTCTGAACGGAGCCATAGATCTCACTCCTCCAGGTCATTGAGGCTCTCAGATCACGACCTCCAGAGGGTAGTGAGTCGACTTTTAAAGTCCGAGGCACTGGCCCAAATGCTCCACAGCCCGACTCATCAGTCGATGCCTCAACTTATTCCTATAAATATTCCTCCTCCGACTCCTTTGAGTTCGGAGCCGGGGCGTCTCGGGACCGAGACTGTGGTAGCGTCGGAGCCGATACAATTGTCTTCGGCTCCGTCGTCGGCTCCGATTTCTTCTTTTGAAGAATCTCGGCGCCGGGCTTCCCTCGTCGGCTCCGAGGGGGTGAGTGGCATCGGACCCTTGTCCGACCCCCTCTCCTCTCGGTGCTTGGCGCTGGTGAGTTCGGCTCCGACATCGGCCTCGAGCCATCTCTGTCGGTGCCGAGGAGGTTCTCAGCTTCTCGGGCGGGGACCTCTGGCTCTGCCAGACAGGGGTGCGTTCGAGGTCATGCGGAGTGTGTTGGAACCTTGTTTGACTCCACAGTCGGCTCCGTCCGCCCCTCCCTCTTCGGTGCCTTTGGTTATGTCGACTCACTCCCTCATCCCAGACCGCAGAGAGCCAGCTCCTCAAGAATCCCCTGTGGGGATCTCATCCTCTTCCGAGGCCTCCCTGAATTGGCAGGGGCCCCTAGGAAGAGAAAGTGTAAGAGGAAGCACATAGACTCACCTGAGTCTGTCACCTCTGACACAGATTTAGAGGATTCCGAGGGTTCCCCACGTTCCCCGTCTGAAGATGTCTCCTTCGCAGACATTCTAGAGATCCTGAAACAGAGGGGAAATTGGCCAGCCCTTAACCCTTCGGAGGATGAATCTGTGTATCTTGAGGCGTTTGGCTCTCGCCCTTCCACCTCCTGGGTGTCCCCCCCCTTTGATCCCCTCATGTAGGTGGTGGCAAAGAAGGCCTGGACGGCTCCTGATTCAGTGGACCCTACCCCCAGGAGACCTTCCAAATTTATAACAGCACCAACTGACAAACAATTTCTCACAAAAGGTGTTTCTGTGGATGCTGTGGTGGTAGCTGCTGCCACCAAGAAGGAACTAGCTGATCCTTCAGTGCCTGTTCATCCCCCTAACAAAGAATCTAGGTCTCTGGACAGGTATGGGAAGCGGATGTTCTCGTCAGCGACCTTTGCAATGCGTTCGCTGAACTACCTATGCCATTTCACCCGTCTCCAGAGAGACTTGATCAAGGAAGCGAGTGAGATGTTGAAGGATACTACAGCTGCAGATTTTCAGGACAAAATGAACACCCAGCTGACTACCCTTAATTCGATAGCTAACTCCTCCATGCGCCTCCTTTCATAAGCGGCTGATGGAGCGAGTAGGGCCGCAGGGACAGGTGTTGCCTTATGCCGGCATGCCTGGATGCGACTATGCAATTTTGCGGACCCCTTTAAAACGTCTTTCACTAACTCCCGTTCGATGGATCATCTCTCTTTGGTCCTCAAGTGAAAGAAACCTTGACTAGGTGCGAGACGGATGGCAAAACTCTATCTGCCGTCGGAGTCCGTTTTTCTACTCCTTCTAGACCTTACCCCAAAGGCCAGAAAAGTGGGAAAATGTGGTTCCGCAAACAATCTCAAGGGAATTTGCCTGACGCACAGAGTCGGTTCCCCTCCAGAGGCAGAGGAGGGAACAATAATGGTAGACGTCGCCCTAGAGGCAGAGGGGGCCCGCAGAACCAGGGCAATCGAGAAACCTTTTCCGATAAGCCTTTTCAGCATCCCTGAGGTGTTGCTCGACTGTCCACCTTCGGAGGCAGTCGGGGGGAAGATTGTCACTGTACCCAGAAGCCTGGCTATCCCTGACTCAAGACAAGTGGGTACAGTCCATCATTTCCGAAGGCTATTCCATTCCCTTCGTTCGCATCCCAAACCAATCAAAAAAATCCCTTCCAGATGTTCCACCCGCTCAAAGGGATCTTGCAGCTTTGGAAATTTCAAAGCTGCTTGCAAAAAGAGCAATTCAACCAGTTCCAGCAGACCAACTAGGATCCGGAATCTACTCCAGGTTCTTTTTAGTTCCAAAGAAAACAGGGGACTGGAGACCAATTTTGGATCTCAGTATCTTGAACAAGTCAGTCAAGAAAACAAGATTTCGGATGGTGACGCTGCAGTCCATCCTCCCCCTATTGGGAAAGAGAAACTGGATGTGCTCTATAGACCTTCAGGATGCGTACTATCACATAAAAATGAACAGACGCTCCAGAAGATTCCTCCGCTTCAGGCTGGGAACCAGTCATTTTCAATTCAGGGCCCTGCCCTTTGGTCTCACCACTGCCCCCCGGGTGTTTACCAAATGCATGGCAGTGGTAGCTTCTCACCTGAGACGTCAAGGATTCCAGGTGTTTCCATATTTGGACGACTGGCTCCTCACAGCTCCCAACAAGCATCTTTTTCTAATGGCCAGGGACTACACCTTTCGCATTTGTCAAAAGTTAGGCATTTCAATAAATTGCGAAAAGTCTATTTTGTCGCCTTCTCGTACTATTACCTTCATAGGCGCAAATCTAGACACAGTCAACATGTCTGCGAGACTAACACATCAGAGAATAGCAGACATACACAAACTGGTCTCGCTCCTCTTCAGCAGCAACAGAATCAAAGCCAGGTTAGTTCTGAAAGTGTTGGGGATTATGGCGGCTGCCATACCTCTGCTTCCATTAGCCAGATTCCACATGAGAATCCTTCAATGGATGCTCTTCACGCAATGGTCATACCAGCAACTTCCGATGTCCCACACCATTATGATCACGCAAACATGCAGAAATCATCTTCTGTGGTGGATGTCTTCCCCTCAACTCTTATTGGGAAGACCCTTTGTTCCTTCCCCTCGGGTTGCTACTCTGACAACGGACGCCTCCCTGATCGGGTGGGGGGGGGGCATTATCAGGGCAGAACTGTCCAGGGCACATGGCAACCAGACGAATGCCACTTGCACATAAATGTTCTAGAGATGAGAGCAGTGCTTTTAGCGTTGCAAGCCCTCCAAGACTCTCTTCCCTTGGGAACGATAGCAATTCAGATGGACAATATGTCCGTAGTGTGGTATATCAACAAACAAGGCGGAACCAGGTCCTACCCCCTGTGTCGAGAAGCACTCAGACTGTGGCAATGGGCGATTTCTTCTCAGCAGTTTCTGATAGCAACGCACATCCCCGGGAAGTCCAATCAAATCGCGGACAAGTTGAGCAGAGCTATCCTCATGCCTCACGAGTGGTCTCTGAGAGACTCTGTTGTGAGAGAAATTTTTCTCAAGTGGGGTCAGCCTTGCTGCGACCTTTTTGCTACTCCCAAAACAGCAAGTGCAGAGATTATTTCACCCTATTCCCTTTACCAGGCCAGCCCAGCAGAGACGCTCTAGTCCAAGTTTGGCCCCGGGGACTTCTGTATGCATTTCCTCCCTTCCCACTAATCTCTCAAGTGATACAGAAAGCTATCGCTCAGAAGGCCTCGTTGATCCTCATTGCTCCTTACTGGCCTCGACAGGTTTGGTTCCCCTTTCTACATCATTTTCTGTTGGGCGACCTTGGCATCTGGACCTAGTTCCAGATCTTTTGATCCATCAGTCGGGTCAGTTTCATCGCTCCTTCCCTCTCTGAACCTCACTGCTTGGTTCCTCCAATTCCGACCTTAGCCAGGCTTCCTCAAATATCTCACTCTGTTCGAGATATTTTGATAGCTTCCATAAATCTTCCACTAGAAAGATTTATTTGAGTAAGTGGAAACGTTTACCATTGGGCTCAAGGAAGGGACATAGATCCTTTCACTGCTTCCATCCAAATGGTCCTTGATTTTCTAGCTGAACTCTTCCATGCAGGTTCATCTCCTTCTACTCTTAAAGTTCAACTGGCAGCTATTTCTAACTTTCATGTGGGCATTTCAGAATCTGCCATAATGTCCCACAAGCTTTGCAAAGCCTTTTTGAAAGGAGTTTTTCTACTCAGACCCCCTATAAGAAATCCTCCTCCTCCTTGGGACCTAAATTTAGTTCTTAGTTCTTTGATTCTTTCCCCTTTCGAACCTGCAGTCTCCTGTTCTTTACAATTGCTATCATGGAAGACTCTCTTTCTGGTAGCTATTACTTCAGCTAGAAGAGTTTCAGAACTTCATGCACTCAGCTGTCGACCTCCTTATCTGTTGTTCCATAAGGACAGGGTATCTTTACGAACCAACCCGTCCTTTTTACCTAAGATAGCCTCGGCGTCTAACCTAAATCAAAACATTGACCTCCCTGTGTTTTTTCCAGAATATTCTAATAGGTCTGAACAAAAATTGCATTGGCTAGATGTTCATCGTCAGTTAAGGTACTATTTGGATAGAACCAAACAATTCAGAAAATCTGACCAGCTGTTTGTCTCCTATGCAGAAAGCAGAAAAGGACTTTCAGTTTCAAAGGTATCATTATCTAGATGGCTAACATCTCTGATTTCCCTTGTTTATGAAATTAGACACCAAAAGCTGCCTAACAAACCTAAAGCCCATTCCACCAGAGCTTTGGCTACTTCTATAGCCTTCCAAGACAGACTGCCTATTGACACCATTTGTGCAGCGGCTACTTGGGCTACTCCTCACACTTTCATTTCTCATTGTAAGTTGGATTTAGCTTCTAGGCATAAAGCTAACTTTGGTTCCACTGTTCTCAAGAGTCTGTTCCGTTAGGCCACCCGGGACAAGGTGCTAGGGACGCGGTCCCATCCAGCAAGAATGAAGGCGAGATAGACAACTTAACATATAGAAGTTATGTTCTTACCATAACGTTCCATGTTAGTTGTCTTCTTCTCGCCTTCTTTCTTGCGTCCCACCCTCCTTCCCCCTAGCCTGGACAGATCTAGAGGAGTTTGATTGTGACCTCTCTTTCTACCACCTCTTTCCGATAGGTATATGCTCTGCTGTGCATATTTCCTAGAGTCAGGCTTAGGTTACCCTTTCTCTTCCCATTGTTTTTAGAGGTGGAAATTTTCCAGTATTCCTGGTTGTATTTTTAGCTGGGCCTAGCTCACAAACGAGATCTGAGGTAATTCACGCCTAGCATTGTGGGATATAGGGGCAGCCTCGAGCCGGTGGAACCAACTCTCGAGCTTTTAGAGTGGCCGAGTCGGAGCCGAGGTCGGCTCCGAACCCAGCAAGAAAGAAGGCGAGAAGAAGACAACTAACATGGAACGTTATGGTAAGAACATAACTTCTATTTTTTAATGTTTTTTATATACATATATTTTATGTTTATATCTTGTTATATATATACATTTTTTATAAACATCACATATTAATGTAGTATTTTTATGATGTTTTTTCTTTAAGACCTGATTGTTTTGATTAGGTGTCTTAATTGATTCTAGTATATAAGTTGTTAGGTTATTTGATCAAGTTGTCTGATGAAGTTACCTTTTTGTAACAAAAACGAGTGTTACTGTGAGTTACTTGCGTTAACCTGTGTCAATAAACCTGAGTTTGGAGCCTACTTGGATATTCATTGGCGTATTTTCTCCACCAAGTGTTGGTTTTTAGTTTCTTGTTGCTTTACCAACATTCGCTTCTGTTTTTGTATATTGTATTCACTAGATGTGCATAAGCAATTGCATTTCTACATGCACAGAACAAAGGACTTCAGAAAGTCAGGTCAGTTTTGTTTCCTTTTCGACAAAGAAATTGGGCAAACCAGTGTCTAGAGTTTCCCTAGAAAAATGGCTCACTAATTGCATTTCTTCATTTATGATGAATTGAATTTGCCTTTAACTAAGCAATTGCATGCTCATTCTGCAAGATTGATGGCAGCTTCCTCAGCCTTTCATTCAAGAGCCTCTGTGAATGATATTTGCGCAGCAGCATGGGCTTCACCTCACACCTACATCTCTCATTATAAGCTAGACTTAGTTTTTAGAAGTAGGGCTTTGTTTGGCTCAGTGGTGCTTAGGATTATCCTTTCTTGAGGCCACTCTGGGATTATAGTTGCTGGAGTCTCTGTCCTATTGGTTGAGGATGGAATGAAAATTGACAACATTAGATAAAGAAGTCGTGTACTTACCATAACGTTCCATCTGTGTTGTCCATTTTCATTCCTCCTTGATTCCCCACCCATCAACCCCCATCCAATATCATTTGGAGAGCGAGTGGATAGAGCCAGTTTTGGGGTCTTTCCCCTTGCTTTTTATGAGTCCAGATATAGCTTTGTGCTTTAAAATTTTTTTTCTGTATCAGTAAAAGTGTTAGTCTTTTGCTATAAGCTGCAAACAAGATCTGAGTTAAATGGGGGTGGTGCATTCTAGCTAAGAGAGAAGCTCAAGTGTTCAAGGTTACCACGAACTTTAACAACGGCTGAGTCGAATCCGAGGGCTCTGATCCAAACCCATCAGTCGAGGAGAAATGACAGTGGACAACACAGATGGAACGTTATGTTAAGTACATCCCTTCATTTCTCAGTTACCTCTTTCTTCACCTTCACTCCTCCAACATTTGCTATCTACCTGTGGGAAAATTATCTTAAGTCTGCTTGGATTATAAAAATACCTATGCAGACACTTCCAAGAAAACATACTAAACCTTCTGGACCTTGTTACATACTTGAACCATACATATGTCCCCCATTGTTCTCTTGTAAATTGCTTTTCCAGTCTCTTCCAAAATTTTTCCAACCTCCTCTGATTGATTCTTATAATCATGAAATGTTTGTTGTGCAGAGTGATGACTGTTGCCTTTCTGTTGGCTGTCCACCGGGTTACATACGGATTTGTTCCTAACCTCTTGAGTTTGTCAACAATGCCCAAGTGGCGTATTGTGTCAAATGCCTTGGCCAAGTCAATGTAGGCAGTGTGAATGATTTTGCCCTCTTCCATTGCTTTGTTGACCTTATAGGTTCATAGGTAGGTACTAGGCTATCTGCCCGAGGGCATTTATAAGCCTAGCCAGAGTGCGTCAGCTTTCACCGCACCATTGATTAACTGAGCCTCTGTCAAGAAGAGCCAATGAAGTGATCCCAGGGGTGTATTTTCTGTTACCTATCCACTTGTCAAGGTTTCTCTTGAAGAGTGTTAGTGAGGGGTTCTGCCTAATGTAGTTAGGAATTTTGTTCCAAAGCATGGGGAGTCTCTGTGACAGGAATCTATCCCTCCAGCATGTTCTATTTATTGTTGTGGCGAGGTTTAGCCCACTAGAGCAAGTGGCTCTCAGTGACTTGGATTTCTTTAGGTGGAGCATGTCCATCAATTCTGAGTTGGACATGGCTTTGTATGTCAGGCAGAGATCACCTCTGAGTAAGCGATATGCCACTGAGTACAGCTGGAGTTTTTCCAGTCGGGCTGCATAGGACATATGTTTGAGCCCAGTAATCCTCTTGTTGAGGTACTTTTGTGGCCTTTCCAGCTGTTGGAAGTGTCTTGTGAGGTACATCCCAAAAGGGGCATTGTACTCTATGATGGGTCTGATGAATGACGAGTAGAGGGGCACTATAACCTCTATTTCTTGCTGCGAACCCTTTAGTAATTAGATGGGCTACTTAGAAGGATTTCCCAACTACTTTGGCAATATGATTGTCAAAGGAGAGATTACTATCTACCTGGGTGCCCAGATCTCTTATTACCTCTTCTGTATTATGGGGGCTGCCACCTATGTGGTAATTCATGGGTGTTTTGTTTTTCCCAAACGGGATGACTGTGCATTTTTTGGCATTTAGCTTGAGACCATGACTTTGACAGCAGGTGTCCGTCTCAGTAAGGCCCTTTTGGAGCATGTCCATGTCAGCCAGAGAGTGAATTATGGCTCCTAGTTTGCAGTCACCGGCGAACTTGGTCAGCTATAGTCCTCCTGTGTTTGCCTGTACTTCTGAGAAGTATATGCTGAACAGTAGGGGTCCCAGGGCTGAGCCTTGTGGGACACCGCTTGTGACTGGTTTAGAGTCGGACCTGGAGCCTGCTATTATTACCGTGTGAGTTCTGTCTGTAAGCCTGTTGGCAACCCATATCATGAAGTAGCGGTTTATGTTCAGGCTGGTGAGTTTTTCTATAATTCCCGAGTGGGGAATGGTGTCAAAAGCCTTGGCGAGGTCAAGGTAAGCTGTGTGAGCCACCTTCCCCTCATCTATGGCCTTGGTGACTGTCTCGAAGAAGTCATTCTGGTTTAGTAGGCATGATCTGCCCTTAACAAAGCCGAACTGGGTTGGGTCAAGTGTTTGGAGGTTCCCAATGTCTTTGTTAATGAGTTTCATGATGATGCACTCCATAGCCTTGCAGACCAGGCTAGTCAGGCTTATGGGGCGATAGTTACCAGTGTCAGTTTTGGCCCCTCCTTTGTGGAGCAGAATAACCGTTGCTGTGCGCCATTCTGTGGGCATGTAGCCTGTGGAGAGGCTGAGGTTGAACAGTGTGTTTAGGTGGGGGGTTAGTTAGTTCTGTAGTTTGTGCAAGACGCAGCCTGGGACACCATCTGGCCCCACTGATGCTGTGCTTTTGGCTTTTGAAAGGGCTGGTTTCCCCTGTGCGTCTGTGATTTCCGGGACACTACACTTTTCCGGTGTTGTTGTGGGCCCTTTTGGGGGTGGGGGGGTGAAGTTTGCATTGAATCTATCTGCCAGGATGTTGGCAATATCAGCACTAGCTCAGAGCATATCTGTGAGTTGCCACTTAGATTCTTGACATAGCTGAAGAAGGCTTTGTGGTTATCTTTTGAATCCTTGGCTATATTTCTTTCGAAGTTAGCCTTGGATGATTTTATGAGGGACCTTAGTTTCTTATTGATACTGATCAGGGATGTCTTTCCTTCTTGGGATTTGCTTTTTTTTCTGAACTAGTTTCCTCCTTCTTATTGTATAGCCTGTTTATGGCAGGGGTCCACCAGACTGGTTTCCTTCTCTTAGGGGAGCGAGTCTTGGTTTTGCTAGGGATGGCATGATCCATGCATCCTTGTAGGTGCTCATAGAGTGCATTTGTAAAGGTTCCTGCATCTTGGACACTGTTATCCTTTAGCGTGGGAGCTGTGAAACTTACCACCTCTGTCTTAAGTAAGGTGAAGTTTGCTATAGAAAAGTTTTTCACTGTGGTTTCCTTGGTTGGGGGTGGTGGTGTGGTGTGGACATTCAGAGTGATTAGTTTATGGTCTGATCTAACCAGTGACAGGTTGACTTCCGGTGCGAAAAACCTGTCGCCCATGTTGGTGATGACAAGGTCCATTATGTTTTCAGCTCTGGTAGGGGAGTTGACCAGTTGATCCAGGGCATTTGAGTTGATAAATTCCAGGAGGTGCTGGACCTGGGAGTTTGTACTTGAGTAGTTTTCCCAATTAATGGTAGGGTAATTGGAATCGCCCAATATCAGGGTGTTCAGTAGGACCTTCATGTTTTCCAGTGTCTCCAGAAAGGTGGAGTGGAGGTCCTGTGTCATGGAGGGTGATCTGTAGCAGGCCATAATTTGCATTGCAGATTTGCCCTATGTTAGTTGCAAATGGATGATCTCAGAGGTATCATGCTGCTCCACTAACCTGGAGGTGTAGGTATCCTTGATGAATATGGATACACCCCCTCCTTTTGTGTTTCGGTCCATGTTCTGTGGCCGAAATGTGTGGTATGAGTTGTAGCCCGGTAGTGCTGGGG
Organism: Protopterus annectens; assembly: GCF_019279795.1. Lineage (NCBI taxonomy): Eukaryota > Metazoa > Chordata > Ceratodontiformes > Protopteridae > Protopterus > Protopterus annectens. Next base: position 171,498,166 of record NC_056735.1, on the reverse strand, counting down.
TCCTCTGTGGAGCCTTGAACCAGGTTTCAGTTACTGCACAGATGTCGACATTCTCCATACTGAGGAGTGCTTCGAGCGCATGCGTTTTGAGATTTAAACTGCTGGCGTGGAGTAGCATAACCCTCATTTTTTTTATTTGTGCTGTTTACGGAGGTGGGTTTGACTTTTGAGCCCTGCATGAAAAAGGCACTATGGAGGAAGCAAGAGCCTTGGCCAGTATTCGAAAGCCTAAGGGTGACAGGTGCAAGCCATCTCTTGCGAAGCAACGAGGCTTGTCAAGCATGTCATCCCAGGCTTTGACTGACACTGGATCCCCTTTGAATGACACCAGAAGCTTAGCCAGTTGTTGAAATTGATCATTTTTTCTTTATACTGTGGTATAATTCTTGGGATCAGGTTCCCTCCCTGGGATTCAGGTTACTGGCTAAAGCTCTTGCCATCCCTATAGTGCCTTTTTTAGGCAGGGTTCAAAGGATAAAACCACCACCGTAACAGAAGCATGCAAAATCTGAAGGTAATGCTACTCAGTGCTAGAAGTCTAAACCTCAAAATGCACTCTCTCGAGGCACTCCTAAAAATGGAGAACATCGATATCTGTGCAGTAACTGAGACCTGGTTCAAGGCTCCAGAGAGCACTCCTGCAATACCAGGCTACAATTCATATCACACTTCTCAGCCACAAAACCAGGACCGAAGCACTAAAGGTGGAGGAGTGTCCATATTCACCAAGGATATTCACACCTCCAGGCTAGTTGCCCAACACAATGCATGTGAAATTCTTCAGGTGCAACTAACACTAGGTAAGACTGCAGTCCAAATTGTAGCTTGCTACAGATCCCCCACCATGCCCTAAGATTCTCACTACACCTTTCTAAACATACTGGAAAATATTAAGATACAACCAAACACCCTAATACTGGGTGATTTCAACTACCCTGCCATTAATTGGGAAAACTACTCAGGTACCAACTCCTTTTCCCAACGGTTCTTGGAATTCATAAATTCCAACGCCCTGGATCAAATAATCCATTGTCCCACCAGGGGCTCCAATATCCTAGACCTGGTCATTACCAACATGGGAGATAGATGCTCCACATAAGTGGTCACCCCCTCATTGGTCAGGTCTGTCCATAAGCAAATCACCCTTGACATCCACATCCCACCCCCACCCCCCAGTAAGGAAACCTCCTTAAAAAGCTTCTCCAAAGCCAACTTCAAGCTACTGAAGTCAGAAGTGACAAACTTGGGATCTGGAAGTTCGACTGCAGAATCCTACACTAAGGCACTGTGTGCTCTTCTCCAAAAAAAGGAAGCCAATCTGGTGGTCCCCTGCTATAAACAAACTATACAACAGAAGGAAGAAACTGTTGCAAAAAAGAGGAAAATCCCAGGATGCAAAAAACTCCCTCACCAGCCTCGGTAAGAAGCTGAGATCCCCCATAAAATCCTCAAAAGCTAGTTACGAAAATAAAATTGCCAAAGATTCCAAAGACAACCGCAAGGCATTCTATAGTTATGTCAAGAATCTAAGTGGCAATGCTCAGATCTGCTCTGAGTTGCAACAGAATGGCATTAAATATACTGATCCCAAGGATATTGCCAATATCCTGGCAGATCGATTTAGTGCCAACTTCACCCCCTAAAGGGCCCATCTCAATACCAAAAGATTGCCAAATTCCAATAATCACGGCCACACAGGTAGAAATCGCACTCTCCAAAGCTAAGAATACAGCATCCATGGGACCAGATGACATCCCAGGCTGTGTACTCCATGAACTACAAAATGAACTGGCACCTCACCTAAGTGTCATGTTTAATCATAGCCTCACCTCAGGCTTCGTGCCCACTGAGTGGCGCACAGCTACAGTTATCCCACTCCACAAAGGAGGATCTGCCTTGGATCCCGGGAACTACCGTCCCATCAGTCTGACAAGCTTGATCTGCAAGGGCATGGAATGCATTATCATGGAACTTATAAACAAAGACATTGGAAACCTTCAAATACTGGACCCCACCCAGTTTGGGTTTGTGAAGGGCTGATCTTGTCTCCTGAATCTGAGTGGCTTCTTCGAATCAGTCTCCAGAGCTGTGGACGAGGGTAAGGAGGTCCACACAGTCTATCTGGACCTCGCCAGGGCCTTCAACACCATCCCCCACTCTGGAATCATAGATAAACTTACTAAGCTGGGCATAAATTCCTACGTCACTCGATGGATTGCCAACTGGCTTACTGACAGAACCCAGACTGTAGAAGTAGCCGACTCCAAATCCAGCTCCAGACAAGTGGAGTACCTCAGGGTTCAGTCCTGGGACCACTCTTGTTTGGCATCTGCTTCTCTGAAGTACAGGCCAACACTAAGGGACTCTGGCTAACAAAGTTTGCAGATGACTGCAAACTGGGAGCCATTATTGAATCCCCAAATGGTGTGGATATTCTGCAAAAGGGCCTTACAGAAACAAATGCCTGGTGCCAGAGCCATGGGCTCAAGCTTAATGCCAAGAAATGTATAGTTATCCCCTTTGGGAAATACATGTACCTGTGCATTGCCACATAGGTGGCAGTACACTAAACACCAAAAGTGTGATAAGAGACTTAGGGAAACAGGTGGACAGTGGTCTCACCTTCAATAACTACATCGCCACAACAGTCAAGAAATCCTTCTGTGTGGCACACCTCATCAGTAAGGGCTTTTCATCCAGAAAAAAGGAGGTCATTTTCCCACTGTACTCATCCCTCATTAGACCTATTATAGAGTATAATGCCCCATTTGGTATGTACCTCACAAGACATCTGCAACAGCTGGAAAGGCCACAGAAATACCTCACTAAAAGAATCCCAGGCCTAAAGCAGATGCCATATGCTGACCGTCTAAAAAAAACTCCAGCTCTACTCTGTGGCATATCGTCTACTCAGAGGTGCTCTCTGCTTAACATACAAGGCCATGTCAAACCCTGAGTTGTTGGACATGTTCCACTTAAATATATCCCAATCCCTCAGAGCCACACGCTCCAGGGATCTAAACCTTGTCATCACAAAGAACAAAACATGCTGGAGGGATAGGTTCCTGACCCAGAGACTCCCCATACTCTGGAATAGACTGCCCATACATGTCAAGCAGAGCGCCTCATTGGCCCTCTTCAAAAGGAACCTTGATGATTGGATGGGAGATAGGAAATTCACCCTGGGGATCATGTCAGTTGCCCTGCTAGACAGGAGTCCAGGGAAGTAAATAGTGTGGGAAGAAATAGCCAGGGAATTGTTATGGCTAGGCTTGTATAGGCCCTAGGGCCGATAGCCTAGTACCAACTTATGAACCCACTCGTACATGCTCACAATTAGTCCAAAATGATACCAAAATCACTGAACCCACAGACATTGCAAACATACTGGCAGACCGGTTCAGTGCAAATTCCCCCCCCCCCCCCCAAAAGGAGAAATATCTGTCCCAGCAGAGTGTAGCCTCCCAATCATCTCAAATGCCCAGGTGAGAGCTGCTTTCTCTAAAGCTAAAAACACAGCATCAATGGGACCGGATGGTGTCCCCGGCTGTGTGCTACACAAACTCAATGAGGAACTAAACCCACACATAAGGCTGCTGTTTAATCTTAGCCTTACCACAGGATACGTACCCAAAGAGTGGCGTACGGCAACTGTGGTCCCACTCCACAAAGGTGATGCTTCTACGGACCCTGGTAATTACCGCCCCATAAGCTTAACAAGCCTGGTCTGCAAAACTATGGAGAGGATCATAATGGAACTTATAAATAAAGACATAGGAGACCTACAGACATTGGATCCTACCCAATTCGGCTTTGTCAAGGGCAGATCATGCCTCTTGAACTTGGTTGACTTTTTTGAAACAGTCACCAAGGCCATTGATGAGGGTAAGGCAGTTCACACAGCCTACCTTGACCTTGCAAAAGCTTTTGACACAATACCCCACTCGGGTGTCATAGAAAAGCTCACCAGCTTAAATGTAAACTCATATGTCACAAGATGGGTTGCAAACTGGCTCAAGGACAGAACCCACAGGGTTAGAGTTGCTGGTGCCATGTCAGACTCCAAGCCGGTCACAAGCGGTGTCCCACAGGGCTTAGTCCTGGGCCCCCTCTTGTTCGGCATCTACTTTTCAGAAGTGCAGGCAAACATAGGAGGATTGTGGCTGACAAAGTTTGCAGATGACTGCAAACTGGGTGCCATAGTTGAAAATCCATCAGACACAGATATCCTTCAGAGAGGTCTCATAGAAATGGATAACTGGTGCCAGAGCCATGGCCTTAAGCTAAACGCCAAAAATGTATAGTCATACCCTTTGGTAAAAACAAGGTAACCCCAAGTTACCACATAGGTGGCAATCCATTCAGCACAGAAGAGGTTATCAGGGACCTGGGGACCCAAGTTGACAGTAACCTTTCTTTTGACACTCACATTGCCAAAGTGGTTAGGAGGACCTTCTACATTGCCCACCTGATTATGAAGGGATTCACATCCAGATCAAGGGAGGTCATTGTTCCCCTGTACTCTTCACTTATCAGACCAATGATTGAGTACAATGCCCCATTCGGAATGCATCTTACCCGACACCTGCAGCAATTGGAAAGACCCCAAAAGTTCCTCACCAAAAGGATAAAGGGGCTCAAAAATATGCCATATGCTGCCCGACTGAAGAAACTCCAGCTCTATTCAGTCGCATACCGTCTGCTCAGAGGTGACCTGTGCCTGACATACAAGGCCATGTCCAACCCGGAATTAATGGACATGCTCCACCTCAAAAAAATCCAAATCCACCAGAGCCACAAGAGCAAGAGACTTAAACCTCAACACGGATATAAATAGGACGTGCTGGAGGGACAGATTCATCACCCAGAGACTCCCTATGCTGTGGAACAGAATCCCGGTCCATGTGAGACAGAGCACCTCGCTGACTCTGTTCAAGAGGAATCTTGACCAGTGGATGGGAGATCGTAGGTTTACCCCAGGGATCATCTCTGTATCACTGCTGGACAGCGGCACGGCAAACTAATGGGTATAATATTCTTCAACCTAAGGGGTGGTGAAAGCCACACAACTCTGGCTAGGCTTATAAATGCCTTAGGGCAGATAGCCTAGTAGGAACCTATGAACCTATGTTACAAAAACACTTACGCACACTTACTCACCTGAAACTGCAGACACCATCCCAGCCGAACACTTCCATACGATAACGTAAATGCATCAGTACGAATTCGACAGTCCTATTCGCAATTATGCACTTTTGTTATTTTGAGGTTTCGGCTTCATTGACACAAATTGCTGAAATTCGATATTTCAGCAATTTGTGTTTATGAAGTAAAACTATATATATATATATATATACACACACACACACACACATATATATGTGTGTGTGTGTGTGTGTGTGTGTGTGTGTATATATATATATATATATACACACACACACATATGTGTGTGTGTGTATATATATATATATATATATATATATATATATATATATATATATATATATATATATATATATATATATATATACATATGTTGTGTCTTTTGGTTTTTCCTGATTAGGGGTCGCCACAGTGGGGCACTGGTCTGCTAATGATTGGTAGTTGATTTTTACGTGCCGAGTTACCAGCCCTGACGCACAACCTTCAACGAAGGTACGTCCATTCACACATGTCTCCACGCAGAAGACACTCTAGATGAGAACCGAACTGGACAGCATCTTACTGTGAGGCGACAACGCTACCGCAGCACTACCACCGCGGGTATATATATATATATATATATATATATATATATATATATATATATACATATGTATATATATATATATATATATATATATATATATATACATATATATATAAATATGCGCATGCGCGCACACACACAAAACAGCTATTTAAAATGTATATTTCCATCTTTTGTAATGCATGTACCCACTAATGTTTGGCAGGTTGATCTTTATACAATTTTCTTATCTCCATTTAAACTTCTGTTACATTTTATAAGACATTCTGCCATAAGTTAACATAATAAAAACACACAAAGCTATATGCATCTTCAAATAATGAAGTTTAACCCTCCTAACAAGAAAAAATGTCCAAATAGACAGCTACAAGCACAAGCCTCATCTAACCTAAAGTTGAGGGTATCCATGCTAAGTTGCATGTTACTGTCTTTGTTCATGCTTACACTTATTGGTGTTCTTATCTTTATTCCCTTTCCAGATGTACAAAACAACTTGCATTCTTTCAGAAAACATTAACTTTTAGCTTTGAAGAAAACACTGCTTTGGTGTTTTTATTGCCCTATAATCAGCTTGTTTCCATGGAAATGTAAGCAAAAAAATGTAGCCGTTATCTTCAGGCTTCTAAAAACAAGCTGAAACATTTATTGCTAAAGGAAAACTTTTTATTAAATTCAGTGCTCTTATCTGCTTGTTTTCACTTAAAAACTTGTAATTAGATTAAGCATAGGGTCTTAAACCAGGCATCCACCTATACAAAAAGTAAGAAAAAAAACATATCACCTCTCACACACTCTCTCTCTCTCTCTCTCTCTCTCTGTGTGTGTATATATATATATATATATATATATCTATAAACGATCTGTGTACTTTTGCACTTCATACTCTACTTCAACAACCCAGTACTACAGCCTCTTAACTTAACATGCTTTTTTTAGCCTTTTTTTCTCTTTTTGCATTGTAATAACCACATTTCTTATTGCTAAGAAAGAAAGAAAAAATGTATCTATTTTCCTTAGTGTCTTTATCACATAGAACAGTAAACTAAATGCTTTATTATAAAATATGCAGTTTATATCCTAAAAAACTTTTAAAGAAATACTGTTAAGAATATAATTGTTTTACTTACAGGGTACCCTTTTCCTTCCTCCTCTTCTTTTCTTAGTCTCCTTTCAGATATTAATGATATGAAGTGAGGCAAATACATTTCAGTTCCCCACACGTCAACAACAGTCCATTCTTTACACATTTTCTTGTGCAGACATATTTCACAAATGCAGTTCATGTTTTGTAATCCCATATTTATTCACTAATTTCCATGTTGCTGGTGGTCTTCCTGTTCTTCATCTCCCAGCTCCAGACTCCAGTTCATGTCCAAAATATTCCCAATTCTTCTAGTCAATTCCTTTGCTTTTCCCTCTCTCTCCCAAACATTTTCCTTTGGGACATTGGAAAAGGTTTCAATGGCAAAGTCTCATTTGCTTTATTATCAGAAGAGTGAGAGGCAGATCCCCCTTCTGCTTTGATGGCTTTTTGTTGGACAAACTTTTGTATTTTCTGCCTAGCCTGTTCTTCATCAAAACATGACTTTGATCCTCCAGAAAAAATATTCTCAAGACAGCTGGACATAGCAACTTGAATCTCACACCTGCATTTTGACATTCCCCAACTGGTGGGATACATTTATTTCTCATCTGCTTGGTGTACAGTGGAGTAGTCATTTTCCACAAATGCTTTACTGTCTTTTACTTTTAATATTTTTTCTTTATGCCACGTTTGGTCAGGATCAACTCTTTCTGGTGGTAAGATTGCTTTTTTTCTAATGCAGATTTTGTCTGATTTCTCATGACCAGGTTTGGAGCATACACAAAATGCGCCTTTTCAATTATTAGATCCTGCTGTGGAAAACTAATCCAGTTGCTTATTTGTGTCTTCATAAAATTAATACAGTTTGTTCCTTCTAGTTTCTGTGGCACAGCTGTCAGATTTTCCTCATGTGTTCTGTCTTCTAATTCTCCCATTTTTGAAACAATTCTTCTTTAGCACTTTCATACTCAGCCAGCCTTTTTCTTCATTTCTTCCTTTGATTTTTTTGCAGTTTTATCACTTCATCTGAATATCTGTTTTAAGCTTCTTCCATTTTCCAGCCCTAGTTACTTGAGTTGATATACTCCTTCACTGTTTCATTTATTTTAATCTACTCTGAGCACATTTGACTTATTTGTTCCTTTAGATTACTGGAAGCCATGTCTTCCAAAGCTGGAGCTTTTTTTTTTTTTTTTTTTTTTTTTTGCTGAACAGCTGCAAGATTCTTTACCAGGCTTTCTAAGTTTCTTCTTTGCTGGCATCCCAGGAGTAGGATTGACAACTGTCCAGAATTTGCCTGGGCAATCCAGGAATTGAAGATTGCCATCCAGTGTCCAGGTTAGGATGAGATTTGTCCAGGAATGTTGTCCTGTATTGCCATAATTAATGTTACCATGCATTCGTTCCTAATTACCAATGGAATCATATTCCATTATCTCCTGTACTCTTCATCAGTCTTGCAAGTTATGCAATTCAGCAGTAAATATTAATCAAAATTTAAACAACTTAAAAATTTTGGCATGAAATGCCGTTAGTTGTAACGTTTTTTGAAATTAGAAACCACAGTCCGTTTGTTTTACATTCTTTGGGACTTCAGCACCGCAGCTGGCAATGGTTGGTAAGTAACATCTATTTATAAACTTTGGTGGTAAAAACGTTTGTCTGCTCATCGCTAGATGCTGGTACCCATTAATTATGGCATCATGTTTGAAATTTACTGAACACTTTAATAATAGTAACAAATCTGAATCATCACATTTGGATAATTCTGATTCATATAACACGGACACTCCTAAGAGAAAGAAGGTTGTCTGCTTTCAAGCAAGAGTGGATCACCAAGGATTTTTTATGGTTATCGAATATTGGTCATCACATGGTAAACTGCACACACTATCGACAGTCATTTGCTGTCAGATATGAAGGGAAGAAAGCCATTACAACACATGCTATGTCATCCAAGCACAAGAATATGGTAATGACACGAAAGCAGTCTCATGCAATTTCTGTGGTTTTTTTGTTCAAAAAATATGCCAGAAGACAGTGTTGTTGCAGCAGAACTAATCATTTCATATCATGGTATTGTTCATCACCACAGCTACAGTAGTCAGGACTGTGGCAACAAGCTTCTGGCAAAACTATTCCCCGATTCAACCATAGCTTCTAAAATTTCATGTGAACGTACAAAAGCAATGAGTTATATTGAAAATATATTGGGTCTGAAAGTACAGGAATTTTGTAGCAATGCTGCTCATTATTTTGGAATTGGATCAGATGCTTCAAACAAAGGCAATAAGTTATTTCTGTTGACCGTTTACTACTTCTTGAGAACTGAAGTTGTGAAGAGCAGACTCGTGCATTTTTATCAAGATAATGATGAAACCAGTACAGCAATTGCTGATGGAATTAAAGATGATATTGCAACTAACAGCCTGTGTCTAGATTTGGTCACTTCATACAGTGCAGACAATGCATCCATAAACTTCGGAAAACATGTCAGCATTTCAGAAGTCACATGTTGTGAATAAAAAATTTGATACAAGCAAATTGCAAATGTCTTATCTTCAGCAACTGTATGAAGTTTGGATTAAAGGCTTTCAGTTTTGATGTTGAATCATTTATTAAAACTTACAATTCATTCTGAATGTCGGCCAAAACATCTGATGAACTTGAGGAATTCTTTGATTTTTTGCAGATAGAATACTGAGAACTGCTACACCAAGTGCCCATGCGTTTGTTAAACCTGCTGTTTGACAGATTGTTGCTGGCCATTACTAAAGTCTTACTTTACATCTCTAGGTCAAGACGAAGTTGCATCATTACTGTGGGATGGGCTTTCTTGCAACAGTGATAATGTTATCCCTCAGTGTTCGCTCTGTCTGATTCACAATGTTATGAGTGTTTTTGGTGATATCGTCTGACACTTGGAGTTGAATGCAACTATGGATGCTGAATTGGAAAGTGTGAAGTGCAAGCTGCAACAACATCCGTGACAAATTTTGTACTACTTTGGTCTATCGACTACTACAGTCTGATGCTGCGACTGCAAAAATGAAAAGAAAATTTGAACAGGAGGCAACTCATTTTTCTGATTGCTGTTTGTCATATTTGCGGAAATAGTATAGCTATGATGAATCCATTTTCAAGCATTTTACTGTTCTCATGTTAGAAAATGACATCCAGTGGCAGGATATTTTGACAATACTTGAACATGTTAAAGGCATAACTGTTGTTACTGACAAGTTGTATGAAGAATTTTGCATTCTTTAAAAAGTTAGAATTGACATTGTACAGTCAACGACATAGGTCGGTGATAGGTTAGTAAAGTTTTTTAGTGTATTGTCTCCAAATGAAGTTCAGCTTTTTCATATTGTTCATATGTTTTGTTAATCCCAGTCTCAAATGCTTTCTGTGAGAGAGTTTTCAATATAATGAATGAACTTTGGTTCAACAGGAGAAACAGACTATACACAGAACTGATGAAAGCAGAGTTAATGGTGAAGATAAATTTTAGCCTGTCATGCAGTGATTTCTGAGAGTTAATACACAGTGATAGCTACTGAAAACTGCTTCTTAACAAAAGTACAAATTTAAACTACGGTGATTGATGATTATGTATTTGCATGAACACTGGACATTGAATTTGAGTCATTTACTGGTGATTGATGTTACTTAACACAATTTGGGTTAATCATTTGTGTTAACTAGTCAAAAACTGCTGTATAATGTAAAATTTAAGAAATGTTTTTTGTTATACTCATGCATAATTGGCATTTTGTGTTATATTTGACTGTTCTTGTGTCAGTAGCACTAGGTCAAACCGTTGAAGCTGCCAAAATCATCCAATGCCCTATTCATTCAGTATTTCAATACCCTGTATTTTAATGACCGTAAACAACTTGGGTTCAGTATGACAGTCTGACTGGCCATTATGACGAATAGACGATTATGGCTGTCACAAGTCCAGGAATGACAAATTCCAGAGTTAGCAGCCCTACCTGGCAGTGTGTTTAGTAGCCAGTAACTGAATTTAGTAAAACTGACAGTTCCTGGTTGTTGTTTTTCATTTTCTTTTTTTCAGACTGGGAAAGATGAATTTTATCTGTTGATCAGTGTGCAGCCATCTTGGAAAGCGCTGGAAATTGTTTTGAGCTGGAATTTAGGATCTGACTTGTCTAAATGTAGTAAGACCTTACTAGATGTAGTGTTATTTTCTGATAAAATAACATTTACTGGAAATTGGTAGTCATAATATATTACCAATGTAAAGGCAGTTCAAGATGTTGTAGAAGAGATAAAATAATTGGAGGTGAGATTTTTAGAAAAGGGAAGGAGGAAACATAATAGGAATACATTGAATTTGTGTGAACAATATGTGTAGACAAGATGTGCAGTAGGAGGAGAGAGGTTTAGGGGAAGACAGGAATTGAGCAGTTTTTTTTAATGTTGGAGTGAATGAAAATTGAGGAGATTATGATTTCTTATCTATTGTATCTAAACCCATATTACAGCTTAAAGTATCAAAGAAATAAGCATTACTTCACAACGCTAAACCATTTAATAAACAAAGCTTTCAGATATAAATCCGTCATCAGTGATGAAGGATTTATATCTGAAAGCTTTGTCGTTTATTAAATATTTGTAGCATTGTGAAGTACTGCTTATTTCTTTGATATTTTGTTGTCTGCTTCGCTCTACCACGTTTTTTTTACTTTTTAACAGCTTAAAGTATGACAATAAAGGTGTTTAAAAGTGCTTCTTTATTGAAGTGACATTACAAGTAAAAAAATATACTGTATTTCACCAGAAAAAAAATATTTTTCAGTTAAAGTATGCCAGTGCTGTAGTGCCATTCTTTCATGCAGCTAAAGTTCTGGAGTCATATTTAGAGGTGTGCTGCACTGTGGTCTCTAAAAGTAGAATTGCATTTCTTTGGGGGGGGGGAGGGTAGCCGAATACCCTGTTGGCACTTGAAAGTTTTGTAATGGAATATCAGACGGGGGTAGATATCTTGTCTTATGAAGACAGTCCTCGGTGGTTTTGGTTAATCTACATTTTTTTGCTTTCATCTAAAATAGTCCTCGGTGGTTTTCGTTAATCTACATTTTTTTGCCTTCATCTAAAATTTTGCATTGTAGTCTGTTTTCATTGTGGGTGTTGGCCGCGATGGTGCAGCGGTTAGTATTCTTGCCTCACAACAAGAGGTGGTTCGGTTCGATTCTTGGCCGGACTGCCTTCTGTGCGGAGTCTGCATGTCCTTCCTGGGGTCGAGTGAGTTTTAAAAACATGCAGTGGATTTGTGTGTGTCTATGCCTCCTGTGAAGGTTGGACGCCGGGCTGGCAACTCTACACCATAACAAACCCACTGCCAATCAGTCTACGGACTGGTGATCTGCTGTGGTGTCCCCTAATGGGAGAAGCCAAAAGAAAGTGTGTGCGCAGTCTGTTTTGATTGTGGGTGCTCTGGTTAATTTCTTTTAGTATCTTGAGTATAGCGCTGACTTAAAATTCTTTACTGTACTGTCATTACATCGGAAGTAAAAATCGTATTACTCCTGAATACAGAATATTTTTTCACTGGACTTAAAGCCCCTTTTTGACTCATGCATTAAACGTTAATTACAAGAAGATGAATTTGTCTGTGTCTTTACATATTGGAACCACCAGCTAAGAGTATTTTTATCTGAGAATCGTGATATATTGTAAATTTATATCATTTAATTAAAAAACGTCGTTTATTGCTTGATACCACCATAGTCTTGTATAGCCTTGTATGTACTCTGGTTTTGCCATTCATTTCACAAAACTGTATATTTTCCTGTTATTTTTTTCCCAAGCTGACATACTCTGGATATGTGTAAATCACACTGTTGATGTGTTTTTCTGAAAGACAAAAATAATACTCTTTTCTAGGAAAAAGTTATTTTATATGTTATAGAAAAATATACATATTTTCTATGCTTAGAGGCATGCTGATGTTTGAGATTCTGTTTTCCACTTTGTCTAAAAGCTTTTAAGATATGGAAAACAAAATGAAAGGGGATTATCAAGTGGTCTTAACTAGAAAATCTCATATGAATGTTTGGAAGCAGGAGAAGATAAAATTCAAAACAGAATGACCTTTGTAAATTGACAAAAGGTGCAACTCCTACAAAGTCAGCTGGAAACATGCATGTAGCTTTCGGGTCCAGTGTTGTCTCTTCCATCAGTTTCAACCTGTGGGTTTTCGGATCCGATGCTGGCACCTTCAGAATCTTCACTCCTGAAGCTCTGTCTCCTGTACCCATAAAGCCCTTTTCTAACTGAATCTTCTTATATCTCATTTTCCGTCATTGCCAAGCAGATCATGGTCCAGCGAGCTCATTCACAATAAGAGATGTTTTTCTTGTGTGATTGCTGTTTTTATTATTGCTGTCTTTGCTGCTACTACCTTCCTTTCTAGCACAGCTAGCCTTCTGTATTAGCAATCTGTCCTTACTGTAGTCTGTTAGGATTGTAGATTTGTTATCAGTTTACCACCCTTTCTTACCTGCTCCCTGTTCTAAAAAAAAAAAAAAAAAAAAGGCTAGGTCCTTTCTGTATATTGTATTATTTGTTGTGTTTTGACACTAGTTTTTGATGTATAAGACTGTGTCTGGGTTCAGAAAGTGTGTTGAGTTTGGCCATAAACTGCCCTCACAAGGTAATTGTGATGCAGTGTTGTCTTTTCCATCAAGGTTCAACTTGTGAGTTATCTCATCTGCCTGAGATCCACTGCCAGTCAATTTCCAAGACTTCATCTCAGCAAGCTCCACCTCCCCTACCCGCAACCCCCCATGTCACTAGAACTACTTCAGATCTAGTTTGTTGCAGTTCCAGAGAGTAGCTCAATTGTTCACTCTTCTCTGTATCGTTTTTGAACAGGGTTTGATTGCTCCTCTACCTGCTTTGTTGATATTTGTTGTTAGTATAGTGTGTGTGTGTGTGTGTGTGTGTGTGTGTGTGTGTGTGTGTGTGTGTATTTAGTGACAGAGTTTTTTTGTCTTATAGCTGTTGGTAGCTAGCTAGTTATTTAATTAGGGTAGGTTAGTGTAGATGTGTTTCCTACCTTTCAGGACCTGTGTGGTATCATTTGCTGTGTTTAGTGAGTAGTATAGGCTTTATGGATAAAGGGTTGAAGTGAGTAGTATAGGCTTTATGGATAAAGGGTTGAAGAAGTGTGCCTCTAGTGGTAATAAGCTTCCCAACTAGGATGCTCATGACCATTACATATAATGCCTTGGGGCTGCTCACATGGAGTCCTCTTGTGCTGTTTGTGAGGGCAATTAATGAGTGGAGAGCTAGGCTCATCCTTAAGGGTCTTCTGCCTAGTGGGAGGGGGGGGCTCTTCCTTGGCCTCCTTCAGCAAGGGTGAAAAGTTGGGTCACAAGTCATCTAAGGACCCCAGATCTGTTAAGGGAGGTCATAAATGGTTGGCTCCATCTTCTGCTTCTGTTGCAGGCTCACCAGATCCGAAAGTCCAAGGTCTTCTGATCCCGGACAGCCTTGGTTCCACTATCAGCTAAAACACTTCCGAGCCGATCAGCTTCAGGGCTGGTGTCTCCGAGTTGATCCCCTTTGACTCTGCTGCCTAAGAGGTGATCTCCTTCAGCTCCTCTGCCTCATTCCCTTTCAGCTCCAGTAGGTAGCAAGGCAACCTCCCCTACCATTAGTATTCAAGCCCTTTCTGGGTGGGAGTGTTCCTTCAGGACTAGTTTTCTTCCCTTTTTTTCTCCTCCTGCACCACAAGCATTTTCTTCCTAGTCCTCCCCATCATTACCTCAAATTAGAGCTTCCCCGATTCGGACCAGTAGACCATATCCATTGCCTGGTCAGCAGTTTTCCAAATCCCAATCGGTGGCCTCCACAGTTCAGTCATCCTGGCCCATTGTAAGTCTGAAGATGTCAGATCTGGACCAGCTGATGTCCCTCTATTCATTGTTGCAGTATTCTTTACATATGGGTTGTATTCCAACCTACAACCTGACATTCATCCAGTATACAAAAGCCTCAGGCTACTGCCAGTACGTAGGACATTGCATGTCTGCTTACAACATCAGCCATAAAAGGATGTCCGTATGTACCATCCTCAGAACTTTACTGCTGCCATTTGGAAGGTTAATTCCTACTTTCGGTCTCCAGTCTGATTTTGTGTGTGTGTGTGTGTGTGTGTGTGTGTGTGTGTGTGTGTGTGTGTCGCTACCATTTTCAGATAAGTGCCCTGTTGGGGATTTTATTCTTTGTTACTGCCAGCTCTTTTGTTCATGTCATCTGTAGATCAGAGTGCAACATGTGTGTGCTATGTCTTTAAGAAGCATGGGAGGCTGTGCTTGCACGTATAAATTTCAGACGTGTAATCCCTAGTGCCATTTTGTAGAAGCAGCCAGTGAGTGAGCATGTATGATTGCAGTAGTTAGTTTGTATGCAAGTTATTTAGTCATAGTCAGTAAGCCTCTACAGTGATACTTCTATAGAATAAAGCTGCTTAAACAGAACCCATGAAGACTTGTTTGTGTACTAACACGACAGTGACATGTTGTCAGAAGTGGGATGAAAAAGGAGAGCGCACGGTAAGCAAAAATAAAGCAAGGTGACTGCTTGTGTTTGGCACAAACTGTTGTGTTTGGGCATAACTACGACTTTGTATTGTATCAAGGGTGTAATTAAAGTTATTCGAAGTATCTCAGTGTGTGTGTGCTTATTACTGTGCATGTATTTCAAAGAGTTTACTGTGTGTATAATGCAACTATCTCTTGTAATTCAGTCAAAGCATGATTATTTGAAGAAAAGTCCTTGTACTGGATGTGTCTATTTGCAATGTGCCGCCATTATAATATGCTTCTTGTACTGTAAAGAGTTGCCTAGCAAGGTACTGCCATTTTGGGGACATTTCAGTGTATTGCATCTAGTCATTTGCAAAGTGCAAGTACTTCAAAAGACATTGAATTTGGGCAACAAAAGTTCAATTTATTCGCATTGTGCAGTTGCTTGATGTTTCCTGCATTAAGGAAAGGTGTTTCTTACAAAAGATTACACGAGTATTACAGTGCTCATGAATTGCTCAGTTGCATCATAAAGTTCTCGAGTGTTTCTTAAAGTGATGACTTTGATAAGTGATGGTGCATGACTGTAGCATTCCTGCCTTTATCAATAAAGTTCCAAGTGATTACTTTGGCATTTCTGCTTTTACTGATTCTGCAAGAATAGTGATTGGTGATCAATGACTTTAGCATTTTTGCCTGTACCAATTCCGAAAGTCGATTATTTTAGCGTTTCTGCCTTTACCTATTGAAGATTTCATAAATCATTACAAAGTCTGAGAAATTATTCCGCAAGCCTATATAAAGCATTGAAAAGTTTGAAAAGCTGTTCCTCTGAGTTTCATAAAACATTGATAGCTCTAAAAAGCTGTTTTGCAAAGTACAATAAAGCATCAAGAAATCTCAAACATTATATGTTAAGTTGTCAATCTCGCCTTCATTCTTGCTGGATGGGTTCGGAGCCGATCCTCGGCTCCGACTCGGCACTTGCTAAGCTCGAGAGTCACTTTTACCAGCTCGAGGCAGCCCCATATCCCGTGATGCAAGGCGGTAATTACCCAGATCTCGTTTGCCGCTTCGCTAATGAGGTCATCTTTTTTACCAGCTCCTGGTAAGTGATTTTTCATTGCTATTTGTGAAAGATTTAGATACCCAACCCCCTAAAAATTTATTCTTTATAGTTTTTTAGTGAATCTTATTCACTTAGCTCCATACCCATTCCCCTTACTTCCCTTATTCATAAGTTTCTAGTGTTTTGGGCCTTAGGCCTTACCCTCCCTCACAGTTCCTGTCAGGTTTTCCTTAGGTGTGTGGGTGTTGTGTCTCACTGTTCTAACTTTTTAATTTAGTGTCTTTTTTTTTTTTGTCTGATTGGTGTGTGTGTGTGTATTAGGACTCAGACATGTCCAAAGATACTAGGGTCTCAGGTTTCAAGAAGTGTGACTCGTGCTGTCAGAAGATGTCTCTGACAGATGGTCACACTTCTTGTATTTATTGCCTGGGACCCCTACACCTGCAGGACTCCTGTGCTATTTGTCATTCTTTCAGCCAGAGAGTCCTGCAGGAACGTAGAAATAAGTTGATCCTCAGGGGTCTTCTTAAGCCTGAGAGCTCCCCGGCTAAGGTCGGCTCCGGGAAGCCCTCTAAGCCTCCCAAGACCCAGACTTCGGTATCCAAGTCTGTGGTCTTGGTTCCGACTCCGCCAGAGTCGACATTGGCTCCGTCTGGAGCCGATCCTTCCTAGTTGGAAGCTTCAGTATCGGCACCATTTGGCGCCGATACCCTGGCTTCGGCACCTGTGTCGGCTCTGGACGGAGCCGACACCCTTGCATCGAAGCATGTCTCGGCTCCGGCTGGAGCCGAGATATCTTTGTCTCCGCTCGGAGTCGACAAGTTGTCGGCTCCGCCTGGAGCCGAAAGTTCTTCGGCTCCGATGGCTCCGTCTAAAAAGCTGTCTAGATCTCCTTCATTGGAATCTATACACTCGGCTCCAGCCTCCCCTTTGCTTTCGGAGTGGAGCCATCGGAGCCGATCATCGAGGTCTTCCAGGCTATCAGACCATGACTTAGAGAGAGTGGTGAGTAGGCTATTAAAATCACAGGCACTAGCCCAGATGCTCCATAGCCCGTCTCAGCAGACGACCGCTATTCTACACCCTCCTGAAATTCCTCCTTCGACTCTCCTACAGAGTTCGGAGCCGGAGATTATTGGTACCGTGACTGTTGCTGCTTCGGAGCCGATACCACACCTTTCGGCTCCATCGTCCTCGACTCCTATCTCCTCCTTGAGACCGTCCTTGGAGGGATCCGGGCGTCGGGCTTCCCTGGTCGGTTCCGAGGGGGCGAGTGGCATCGGACCCTTGTCCGACCCCTTTCTCCCTCTCGGAGCTTCGGCCTTGGTGAGCTCGGCCCCGACATCTGCTTCGGAGCCTTCCCTTTTGGTAGGACCAGATATCCCTGTCTCTTCGGAGCAGGATCTCCCGGCCCTTCCTGGGAGGGGAGCCTTCGAGGTGATGAGGAGTGTGCTAGCCCCTGAGCTTAGTCAGCAGTCGGTTCCTTTTGCTCCTCCCTCTATGGTGCCTGTAGATGCCTCTTCCCGCTCTCTTGCTCCCGGACCCAGAGATCCATCACCCCAGGTCTCCCCATTGGGAAGAACTTCCTCTTCCGAGGTTTCTTCTGATCCTTCAGGTGAACCCCCGCGTAAGAGGGACCTGCAAGAGGAAGCACTTAGACTCCCCTGAGTCTACAACATCAGATACCGATTTAGATGAGTCGGAGGGGTCCCCAAGATCCCCCTCTGAGGATGTCTCCTTTTCAGACATCCTTGAACTCCTGAAACAGAGGGGGAACTGGCCCTCCATTAATCCCTCTGAGGATGAATCGGTATACCTGGAAGCTTTTGGATCTCGACCCTCCACCTCCTGGGTGTCTCCGCCTTTCGACCCTCTCATGGAGGTCATAGCTCAAAAGGCGTGGGCATCTCCTGATTCGGTGGAACCAGTCCCCAGGAGATCCTCAAAATTTATTACGGCCCCCGCTGAAAAGCAGTTTCTTACTAAAGGTGTCCCGGTTGATGCCATGGTGGTGGCGGCCGCCACCAAAAAGGAACTTGCAGATCCTTCCGTGCCAGTCCATCCTCCTAACAAGGAGTCTAGGACCATGGACAGGTATGGCAAGCGGATGTTTTCCTCAGCGACCTTTGCTATGCGTTCGCTGAATTATTTATGTCACTTCACCAGACTTCAAAGAGACATCCTCAAAGAATTGGGTGAAGTAGTACAGGATCCGTCAGCAGCAGGGGCTCAAGAAAAGATTGCCTCTCAGCTGGGAATTCTTAATTCCATAACCAACTCCTCCATGCGGCTCATTTCTTATGCAGCCGATGGAGCGAGTAGAGCTGCAGGCACAGGAGTGGCTCTCAGACGTCAGTCCTGGATGCGGCTCTGTAATTTTGCAGACCCCTTTAAGGCGTCCTTCACAAACTCTCACTTTGATGGGGCAACATTGTTTGGCCCTCAGGTGAAGGACACTTTGACCAGGTGCGAGCAAGACGGCAAGACTCTTTCTGCCGTAGGAGTCCGTTTCTCCACCCCTTCTAGGCCTTATCCCAAAGGTCAGAAGGGAGGGAAAATGTGGTTCCGAAAATCTCAGGGAGTCACGCCTGACGCACGTGGTCAATTTACCCCCAGAGGCAGAGGGGGTAATAACAATAGACGCCGCCGTAGGGGCAGAGGGGGTCCGTAGAACCAGGGCAGCAGAGAGCCTCTCTCTGACAAGCCCTTCCAGCATCCCTGAGGTGTTGCCCGACTGTCCACCCTTGGAGGCAGTTGGGGGGAGATAGTTGCTGTACCCAGAAGCCTGGTTTTCCCTCTCTCAAGACAGATGGGTACAGTCGATCATATCCGATGGTTACAAGATTCCTTTCGAGGAAAGCCCCTTCCCTCAGAAAAGTTCCCTTCCAGACGTTCCACCCGGTCTAAGGGAAATTGCAAAACTAGAGGTTTCAAAGCTTCTAAAAAAAAGGGCCATCCAGCCAGTTCCAACAGACCATTTAGAGTCCGGAATCTACTCAAGGTTCTTTTTGGTTCCCAAAAAGACGGGAGACTGGAGACCAATATTAGACCTCAGCAGGCTCAACAAGTCTGTCAAAAAGACAAGATTTCGGATGGTCACACTTCAATCGATTTTCCCTTTTCTGGGCAAAGACAACTGGATGTGCTCTATAGACCTTCAGGATGCGTACTATCACATAAAAATCCACAGACGCTCCAGAAGGTTTCTCCGCTTTCGGCTGGGGACCAGTCATTTTCACTTCAGAGCCCTGCCCTTTGGTCTCACTACAGCCCCCAGAGTGTTCACCAAATGCATGGCAGTGGTCACGGCTCACCTGAGACGTCAAGGATTCCAGGTGTTTCCGTATCTCGACGACCGGCTCCTCTCAGCCACCACCAGGCATCAACTTCTCCAAGCCAGAGATTACACTCTACGTCTCTGCGGTCAGTTAGGAATGTCGATCAACTTCGAAAAGTCTTCCTTATCGCCCTGCCAATCTATTACTTTTATAGGCGCAAATCTAGATACTACTCGGATGTCAGCAAACCTAACAAGTCAGAGAATCCTAGATATCCAAAACCACGTTCGGATCATCCTATCCAGCAAAAGGGTACAAGCCAGGTTGGTCCTGAAAGTGTTGGGCATCATGGCAGCTGCCATCACACTTCTTCCTCTGGCACGTTTTTACATGCGTCTCCTACAATGGATGTTGTTCACCCAATGGTCCTTCCAGCAGCTTCCCATGCGTCACAAGATCCTGGTGACACAAACCTGCAAAAACCATCTATCCTGGTGGATTTCCTCTCCTCTAGTCCATCAGGGCAGACCATTTGTTCCCCCGGCCCCGGTAGCCACGGTCACTTCGGATGCCTCCCTGATCGGGTGAGGGGGGCATTATTAGGGCAGGATGGTTCATGGCACGTGGCAACCATTCGAATACCACCTGCACATAAATGTCCTAGAGATGAGAGCAGTGCTTTTAACGTTGCAAGCCCTCAGCGACTTTCTTCCCTTAGGAACTGTTGCAGTTCACACGGACAACATGTCCGTCGTGTGGTACATCAACAAGCAGGGCGGAACCAAGTCCTATCCCTTATGTCGAGAGGCTCTCAGACTTCGGCAATGGGCGATCTCCTCTCATCAGTTTCTGGTAGCAACGCATATCCCCGGGAAAACCAACATAATAGCGGACAGATTGAGCAGAGCTATACTCATGCCTCACGAGTGGTCTCTCAAACAATCCATAGTGGAGGAGATTTTTCAGAAGTGGGGCCGCCCATGCTGCGATCTTTTTGCTACACCTCAAAACAGCAAATGCCCAGACTACTACTCTCTCTTCCCACTTCCGGGCCATCCCCCCAGAGACGCTCTTACCCAAGATTGGCCCCGGGGACTCCTTTATGCTTTTCCTCCCTTTCCATTGATACCACAAGTACTCCAGAAAGCTACCGTTTTGAGAGCCAAAATGATTCTCATTGCCCCTTACTGGCCTCGACAAATTTGGTTCCCGTTCCTTCATCGCCATCTCTTGGTGCAGCCTTGGCATCTGGACCCAGCTCCAGATCTTCTAACCCACCAGTCAGGTCAACTGCACCGGTCCGTTCCTTCCCTCAACCTCACAGCTTGGTTGCTCCACTTCCTTCCTTAGCCAGGCTTCCTATGATCTCTAACCCCGTCAGAGATATCATAATAGCTTCTCTTAAGTCCTCTACCAGGAGGATTTACTCTAGCAAGTGGAAACACTTCTCCTTTTGGGCAAAATCTAAGAACATAGACCCCTTTACTGCCCCTATTCAGTCAGTCTTGGATTTTCTAGCGGAAATTTTTCACTCTGGTTCTTCGTCTTCCACAGTCAAAGTTCAGTTGGCAGCAATCTCGAATTTTCATGTCGGATTTGCAGACCACAACATTATGTCCCACAAATTTGTAAAGCTTTTCTCAAAGGAGTATTCCTTCTTAGACCCCCTGTCAGGGATCCTCCACCACAGTGGGACCCAAATTTAGTGCTGACATCCTTGATACTTCCCCCGTTCGAACCGGCTGCTTCATGTTCATTAAAGTTTCTTTCTTGGAAGACACTTTTTCTAGTCGCTATTACCTCGGCTAGAAGAGTGTCTGAACTTCATGCCCTTTCTGTTCGTCCCCCTTATTTGGTCTTCCACAAGGACAGTGTATCCTTGAGAACCAATCCATCCTTTTTGCCCAAGGTTGCTTCTAAGACAAATTTAAACCAATCCATTGATCTTCCTGTATTTTTTCCAAATTATTCTAACAGGGCGGAACAAAAATTGCATTACCTAGATGTTCATCGCCAACTCAGATATTACTTGGACAGAACGAAGCAATTTAGGAAGTCTGATCAGCTTTTCCTTTCTTATGCTGAAAACAAAAAAGGTCTCCCTGTTTCTAAAGTGACCTTATCCAGATGGCTATCTTCCACCATTTCTGACATTTACCAGCTTAGGGGCAAACAACTGAGCTCAAAACCTAAGGCACATTCCACAAGAGGCCTAGCCACTTCTACAGCTTTTCAGGCTAGGAACAGTAGAAACACAAATGTCCAAACCCAAACAGTGCAAAGTCCACTAATAAACACGAAAAGAACACTGTCGATGCCAGGAAAATGCTGTTTAAGAATCTTTTAATTCCACAAATTATAAAAACAGATTGAGCGCTTTCATCCCCTCCTGGGGATTTCATCAGAATCTGCCATTTTAAATTATTATCCCCTTTAAATACCCTACTAATCTCTGATGTCATACTTTAATTAATCCAAAAACTTTTTCATTTAAAAAGATAGCAATCAAATACATTTCATTTGTTTACCAAGAAATAAAATTTCATACTAATTTATATATAAAATGCTTCTATGAATATTCTCAATATCAATACATAAAAAAAGACTTATTGTCTAATAAAATATTTAAAATTAATCATGCAATGACTTTATACAGAATTTACATATATTGTTCAGCTCTTTTGTTCAACACAGGCTTAATGGATATAATTTCATTCAATCCTGGAGGCATATTAGAGATTAGTAGGGTATTTAAAGGGGATAATAATTTAAAATGGCAGATTCTGATGAAATCCCCAGGAGGGGATGAAAGCGCTCAATCTGTTTTTATAATTTGTGGAATTAAAAGATTCTTAAACAGCATTTTCCTGGCATCGACAGCTTTTCAGGCTAGGCTACCCTTAGATACTATTTGTGCAGCAGCCACTTGGGCCACTCCTCATACCTTCGTTTCTCATTACAAATTGGATTTGGCCTCCAGGGACAGGGCAAGTTTTGGTTCCACAGTTCTCAAGAGTCTGTTCCATTGAGCCACCCAGGATAGAGGTGCTAGGGACGCGGTCCCATCCAGCAAGAATGAAGGCGAGATTGACAACTTAACATTTAGAAGTTATGTACCTACCATAACGTTCCATGTTAGTTGTCTTCTCTCGCCTTCTTTCTTGCGTCCCTCCCTCCTGTCCCCCTAGCCTGGACAGACCTTGATCTCCCTATTTCTCTGGAAGATTCTTCTTCCTTGGACACCAGTTAGTTGGCCTTGATTACCTGGTTTCCCTTTACAGCCTTTTTAGGTTAGTTGTTCCTTTTTCCTTGATGGAAAGTTGTATAGGCAGTTTTTCCTCTAGATACCAAACGAGATCTGGGTAATTACCGCCTTGCATCATGGGATATGGGGCTGCCTCGAGCTGGTAAAAGTGACTCTCGAGCTTAGCAAGTGCCGAGTCGGAGGTGAGGATCGGCTCCGAACCCATCCAGCAAGAAAGAAGGCGAGAGAAGACAACTAACATGGAACGTTATGGTAGGTACATAACTTCTAATTCGCATACCATAATAAAGCATCGAGAAACCTAAAAAGCTATTTCGCAAGCACAGTAAAGTGTTAAGAAATCTGAAAAGTTATTTTGCAAAGTGTAGTTAAGCATAGAGAAGCCCAAGAAGTTTATTTTGCAAAGTCCAATTGATTGAGAGTCCTAAGAGGTTGTTCATTCGCACAATTCGATAAGTTTAAAGAGAGAAAATACAGATACAAAGCACAGAAGCATTAAACAAATTGTGTTTATGCCAATTACTTATGCATATATGTGTGTGTGTGTGTGTGTGTGTGTGTGTGTGTGTGTGTGTGTGTGTGTGTGTTTGTACATATTTGCAAGATCCTTCACTGGTTTGTGTTAATATTAGAGATGGATTTAGAAAACCACAACCTCTTGTGTTTGATCAGAATATTGCAGAGAACTAGAGAATATTTGAACAAAAGTACAACATTTTCATACAAACAGCTTATGCAGATAGAGATGCACTAACAACGACATTCATTTTGATAAATCTAGCAGGATCTGAGGCCATAGAAAGAGAATGTTCATTTGTATATGCACCAGCAGTATGTGAAGGTGCAGACCTCCATATTGTTGTACAAGCTGAATCCAGAGAAGATCCCGAGTGTTTGAAGCGTAAATTCAGAGAAATGTGCAACCCCCAGATGAATATTACATTAGAGAGGCATTTGTTTTACACAAGAAATCAGAAACCAGGGGAAAGATTTGCAGGTGATATAACTGACTTGAGAAACAAAGCTAAAACGTGTCAGTTTAGTGATTTGAAAGATGAGCTGATAAAGGACAGACTTGTGTGTGGTATTAATAGTGCTGCAGTGAGAAAGATTTTACTCCGTGACAGTGATTTGACATTAAGCCAAGTAACAGAGACCTGTCAGATCCATGAGGTGACAGAAAGACATACAAACATGCTTGTGAGTGACAAAAGCATGGTTTCAATAAGCTCCAGCGCAAACTTATATGGTATGCAACACGTAGCAAGCAAAAACAGGCCTAAGCAAAGGGCAGCCACACAGTTTCCAAAGAAGATGCAAAGCTTTCCAGAGAGTTCCAGGAAATGTGCAAGCTTCACTGCCAGTTAAGTGCAACACACACGTGACTCAGCAAAACGAAGTCTAGCTTTATTGTTAACTGTTGCAATTGTGGTGCAAATCAAGAGTCTGAGAGAGAAGTGTTTAGCATATGGTCAGCAATGCCACAAGTGTAAGAAATGGAACCACTTCCAAAAGTTTTGCAAATCAAGTAAGTCTCACTCAGTTGTAAAGACAGGTCGTACAAAAAAGCAAGTTGATCAAGTAGAGCTGAAACAGTCAGCTTGCTATGTAGATGGTGTATCAGTACTTGGAGAAAGAGTTGATGCGGTAAACTTATTAAGGAGTGAAGTGTTTTGCATGGTTCGGATCAATGGGAAATCCACAGAGCTCAAAGTAGACACTGGATCTAAGTGCAATGTTATATCAGCAGACACATTTGCAAAAGTGAGAACTAACAAACAACTCAGTGTAACCAGCAGTGCGAGACTTGTTGCGTACGGAGGTGAAGAAATTCAAACCGAAGATTCAGTAATACTTTCATGTTGTTTGGCTGAGAATTATTATTCTGTGTAGTCCGACGATCAGTGCAATCTTTACTGGGTCTCACTAGTTTGAGAATGAATCTATTTTCTTTTGCTAAAGAAGTTCCATCATGTGAGTGCAGTTCCAAGTTCAAGTTTTTCCAAAGCCATTTTCTCAGAGTATGCTGATGTTTCCAGTGACAAATTAGACAAACCTCCAGTTGTGTATTCTATGAAGTTAGATCCTGAGGTCACTCCAGTTGTCAGACCAGCAAGAGGAGTTCCAATAGCAATGCAAAATAGTTAAAGCTCAGTTGGATAAGATGGTGGAGCAAGGTGTGATTTGTCCAGTCACAGAATCAACTGAATGGGTGTCGTCCATGGTAGCCACTAATAAGAAAGGCTCAGACGAAATCAGAATATGAATCGATCTTAGAGATTTGAACAAAGCATTAAAAAGGCCATATCATCTAATGTGCACAGTTGAGGAAGTTGCAGCTCTAATAGCGAATGCCACTGTATTTTCTGTTTTGGATGCAGAGAGTTCATTTTGGCAAGTGATGCTTTATCGTAAATCCTCATTTCTAACTACTTTGGTACTCTGGCAGATACATATTGCTAAGGATGCCATTTGGAATAAATTCTGCAAGTGAAGTCTTTCAGCGTGCAATGGAACAAATTGTTTCAGGTTATCCTTGTGCCATAAGAGTAGAGTAGACTATTAGTTGGAAACAATGGCGAAGCAGAGCATGACAGAAACCTCAAGAAAGTTCTAGACAGAGCACGTGAAGGAAACTTGAAGCTCAATCCTCTAAAGTCCAAATTCAGGCTTCCAGAAGTAACCTGCATAGGACATTGTTTACAAGTACAGGCTTAAGACCTGACCCAATCAAACAGCTATTTTAGAGATGTCCACATCAGATAATGTGCAAGGTTTACAGTGTTTTCTAGGCATGGTCAACTGTTTAGACAAGTTTATACCAGTTTTCAGTGAGTTGAAAGCACCTTTGAGAGAGCTAACATGCAAAAATGTTGTATGGTCATGGTTGCAAGATCATCAGAAGGCGTTTGATGACCCTAAGCAGAAAACTGCCACCCCACCTATGTTAAGGTACTATGATGTGAATAAACCAGTTGTTCTATCCTGTGATGCTTCAAATTTTGGTCTTGTTTCAGTTATTCTTCAAGAGGGCGAGCCAGTTGCCTATGTATCTAGGACACTTACTCAAACTGAGATGCATTATGCTCAAATTGAGAAAGCTTTTGGCGATAGTTTTTGCATCTTCCAAGTTCCACGATTATATATATGGTTGAGCTATCCAGACTGAAACTGATCATCAGCCTCTAGTTACCATTCTAAAGAAGCCTATCCTTTCTGCTCCAGTGAGATTACAAAGAATGATGCTCAAATTGCAAAAGTACAATTTCAAAATGGTCTACACTAAAGGTAAATTACTCTGTCTGGCTAATAACCTTATCCAGATCGCCTAGTAGCACAACAGAACAGCTTGATGCTGAAACTTTTGACTTTGTAATGTTAGTGCATAATTTTTCCACCACTAGACTTGATGAGTTGAGAGATCACACTATGACTGATCCAGTCTCACAAAAGGTTAATCACTACATCAGTGTGTGATGGCTGTCAAAGCAGTCTAGTGTATCACCTGAGGGACAACTGTATTTTCCTTACAGAGATGAATTGTTGATGGAAGATAGCATTATTTTCAAAGGTCCTAAAATTGTTTTTATGCTTCCTGTACAGCAAGAATATATTCAGATTTTGCATCGTGGTCACTTAGGTTTATTTTCCACTATGAGAAGGGCAAGAGAACTAGTATTTTGGCCTTCATTATCAAAAGACATTGATAGTTCTTTCTTCTTGTTCAGTATGTAATATTATCAAAGCACATTTGCAAAGAGAATCACTTCAGCTAAATCCAGTACTTGAACTACCTTTGTCTACTGTAGCAAGTGATATCTTTGAGTGGAACAATCAACACTATTTGGTTTTGGTAGACTGTTACTTGAATTGGTTTGACATTGATCTGCCACCAAACTTAACCGCAACAGCTGTTATCACTAAGCTAAAATGTCATTTCTCAGTTCATGGTAGTCCACACAAACTTTATTGTGTCAATGGTACTCAATTTACTAGCCAGTTGTTTCAGAAGTTTGCAAGAGAATGGTACTTTGTACATGTCACTAGTTGTCCTGAATATCCCCAATCCAATGGTCTAACTGAACGAGCAGTACAGAGTGCAAAGCGATTGCTTGAAAAGTAAAAATGTGACAAAACCAATGTATTCTTGAATTTATTTAATCTCAGAAACACAGCTCGTGATGATATTCTTGGCTCAACTGCTTAAAGACTACTTTCCAGACAAACTAGAACTACCCTACCTATTTCATCGTTTGTTGTAGCCTTACTCTAAAAACAATAAAACCATCAAGGCTCAATTGTCGAAGCAGAATACCCAGAAATCTAGATGTTAAGTTGTCTATCTCGCCTTCATCTTGCTGGATGGGTTCGGAGCCGACCTCGGCTCCGACTCGGCCACTCTAAAAGCTCGAGAGTTGGTTCCACCGGCTCGAGGCTCCCCTTATATCCCACAATGCTAGGCGAGAGTTACCTCAGATCTCGTTTGCCGCTACAGCATCGAGGTGTTGGTTTTTCTACCGGCTTGTTGGTAAGTGTATTTTTTGTGAAAATACAGACTTAAAACCCTATTTTTTTTTAGGTTTAAATATATTTCCCTTAGTGTAGTGGATTTTTACCCCTGTTATCCGAAAAATCCTTTTTTTTTTTTTCCCACAAGAACTTTTAAAGTTCTCTCTCGGGCCTTCTGGCCTTTCCCCATCCCCTAGTGGTGTGTGTGTGTTACTCTTAACTAAACTTTAGTAAATTGTTTATTTCTGAGTTTTAAAGTAAAATTAGTGTAATCAGTGTGTCTGTTGTGTGTGTGTGATTACACTTTTTTGTATAAGATGTCTAAAGACACAAAGGTCTCAGGCTTCAAGAAGTGTGATGCGTGCTGTCAGAAAATGTCTCTTGACAGACGGTCACACTTCTTGTGTCTATTGCCTGGGGCCTTTGCACCTGCAGGACTCCTGTGCTGTATGCCATGGCTTCAGCCCCAGGGTCCTGCAGGAAAGAAAAAATAAGTTGATCCTACGGGGTCTCCTTAAGCCTGAGGATTCCCTTTCTGTCTCTGGGAAGCCCTCTAAGGCTTCTAGGTCCTCGGCTCCAGCTTCTGAGCCGAGACCTAAAGCTACAAAGCCTATGTCTGCATCGGCTCCGGCTGGAGCCGATGAGGCTACAGCTTCTGTGGTTCCCTCGGCTCGGCTGGAGCCGAGGTAGTAGAAATTCCCTTGTCGGCTCCGACCAGACCTTCGGAGCCGACATCTAGGAAGAGATCCAGGTCAACATCCCTGGGCTCCGTTCATTCGGCTCCAGCATCTCCTCTGCTGTCTGAACGGAGCCATAAATCTCACTCCTCTAGGTCATCGAGGCTGTCGGATCATGACCTCCAGAGGGTAGTGAGTCGACTTCTTAAGTCTGAGGCACTGGCCCAAATGCTTCAGAGCCCGACTCATCAGTCGATGCCTGTCCCTGTCCATCAATATATTCCTCCTCCGACTCCGTTGAGCTCGGAGCCGGGGCATTTCGGAACCGAGACTGTGGCAGCGTCGGAGCTGATACAGGTGTCTTCGGCTCCGTCGTTGGCTCCGATTTCTTCTTTCGAGGATTCTCGGCGCCGGACTTCCCTCGTCGGCTCCGAGGGGGTGAGTGGCATCGGACCCTTGTCCGACCCCGCTCTTCCTCTCGGAGCTTCGGCGCTGGTGAGTTCGGCTCTGACATCGGCCTCGGAGCCATCACTGTCGGTGCCGAGGGAGGTTCTCAGCTTCTCGGAGCGGGGACCACTGGCTTTGCCTGACAGGGGTGCGTTCGAGGTCATGCGGAGTGTGTTAGAGCCTGGCTCTACTCCACAGTCGGCTCCGTCCGCCCCTCCCTCTACGGTGCCTCAGGTCAAGTCGACTCACTCCCTCATCCCGGACCGCAGAGAGCCAACTCCTCAGGAACCCCTGTGGGATTTCATCCTCTTCGAGGCCTCTCCTGATTTGGCAGAAGAGCCCCCTCGGAAGAGGAAGTGTAAGAGGAAACACATTGACTCACCTGAGTCCATCACATCTGACACAGATTTAGATGATTCCGAGGGTTCCCCCCGTTCCCCTTCTGAAGATGTCTCTCTTGCAGACATTCTCGAAATCCTCAAACAGAGGGGAAATTGGCCAGCCCTCAGCCCTTCGGAGGATGAATCTGTGTACCTTGAGGCGTTTGGCTCTCGTCCTTCCACCTCCTGGGTGTCTCCCCCCTTTGACCCCCTCATGCAGGTGGTAGCTAAAAAGGCATGGACGGCTCCTGATTCAGTGGACCCCACTCCCAGGAGACCCTCAAAATTTATAACGGCACCATCAGACAAACAGTTCTTGACAAAAGGAGTTTCTGTGGATGCTATGGTGGTAGCTGCTGCCACTAAGAAGGAACTAGCTGATCCTTCAGTACCTGTCCATCCACCTAACAAGGAATCTAGGTCCATGGACAGGTACGGGAAGCGGATGTTCTCCTCAGCGACTTTTACTATGCGTTCGCTGAATTACCTGTGCCATTTCACTCTTCTTCAAAGGGACTTGATTAAAGAAGCGAGTGACATGTTGAAGGATCCTACAGCTGCGGGTTTTCAAGATAAGATGAACACGCAGCTGGCCACCCTTAACTCCATAGCCAACTCCTCCATGCGCCTCCTTTCTTACGCGGCTGATGGAGCGAGTAGGGCCGCAGGGACAGGTGTGGCCTTACGTAGGCATGCCTGGATGCGGCTATGCAATTTTGCGGACCCCTTCAAGACGTCTTTCACTAACTCCGCGTTTGATGGATCATCTCTCTTTGGTCCTCAAGTGAAAGAAACCTTGACTAGGTGCGAGACTGATGGCAAGACTCTTTCTGCCGTCGGAGTCCGTTTTCTACTCCTTCTAGGCCTTACCCCAAAGGCCAGAAAAGTGGGAAAATGTGGTTCCGTAAACAAAATCAAGGGACTTCGCCTGACGCACAAAGTCGTTACCCCGCCAGAGGCAGAGGCGGGAATAACAATGGTAGACGTCGCCCTCGAGGCAGGGGGGCTCCACAGAACCAGGGCAATCGAGAAGCCTTCTCTGATAAGCCCTTTCAGCATCCCTGAGGTGTTGCCCGGCTGCCCATCTTCGGAGGCAGTCGGGGGAAGGTTGTCACTGTACCCAAAAGCCTGGCTATCCCTGACTCAAGACAAATGGGTACAGTCCGTCATTTCCGAAGGCTATTCTATCCCCTTTCTTCGCATTCCGCAACAATCAAAAAAATCCCTTCCAGATGTTCCACCCGCTCAAAGGGATCTAGCGGTTTTGGAAATTTCAAAACTGCTTGCAAAAAGAGCAATTCAGCCAGTTCCAGCAGACCAGCAAGGATCCGGAATCTACTCAAGGTTCTTTATAGTTCCAAAGAAAACAGGGGACTGGAGACCAATTTTGGATCTCAGTATCTTGAACAGATCAGTCAAGAAAACAAGATTTCGGATGGTCACGCTGCAGTCCATCCTTCCCCTATTGGGAAAAGGAAACTGGATGTGCTCTATAGACCTTCAGGATGCGTACTATCACATAACAATGAACAGGCGCTCCAGAAGATTCCTCCGCTTCAGGCTGGGAACCAGTCATTTTCAATTCAGGGCCCTGCCCTTTGGTCTCACCACTGCCCCGGTGTTTACCAAATGCATGGCAGTGGTAGCTTCTCACCTGAGGCGACAAGGATTCCAGGTGTTTCCATATTTGGACGACTGGCTCCTCACAGCTCCCACCAAGCATCTCCTTCTGATGGCCAGGGATTACACTTTTCGCATTTGTCAAAAGTTAGGCATTTCAATAAATTGCGAAAAGTCTGTTTTGTCGCCTTGTCGTACTATTACCTTCATAGGCAAATCTAGACACAGTAGACATGTCTGCGAGGCTAACAGATCAGAGAATAACAGACATACACAGACTGGTCTCACTCCTTTTCAACAACAACAGAATCAAAGCCAGGTTAGTTCTGAAAGTGTTGGGAATTATGGCGGCTGCCATACCTCTGCTTCCATTAGCCAGATTCCACATGCGAATCCTTCAATGGATGCTCTTTACACAATGGTCATACCAGCAACTTCCAATGTCCCACACCATTATGATCACGGCGTGCAGAAATCATCTCATGTGGTGGATGTCTTCCCCTCAGCTCTGCTTGGGAAGACCCTTTGTTCCTCCCCCTCTGGTTGCTACTCTGACAACGGACGCCTCCCTGATCGGGTGGGGGGGGCATTGTCAGGGCAGGACGGTCCAGGGCACATGGCAACCAGACGATTGCCACTTGCACATAAATGTTCTGGAGATGAGAGCAGTGCTTTTAGCGTTGCAAGCCCTTCAAGACTCTCTCCCCTTGGGAACGATCGCAATCCAGACAGACAATATGTCTGTAGTGTGGTACATCAACAAACAAGGCGGAACCAGGTCCTACCCCCTGTGTCGAGAAGCACTCAGATTGTGGCAATGGGCGATTTCTTCTCAGCGTTTTCTGATAGCAACGCACATCCCGGAAGTCCAATCAAATTGCGGACAAGTTGAGCAGAGCTATCCTCATGCCTCACGAGTGGTCTCTGAAAGACTCTGTAGTGAGAGAAATTTTCCTCAAGTGGGGTCAGCCTTGCTGCGATCTTTTTGCTACTCCCCAAAACAGCAAGTGCAGAGAATATTTCACTCTATTCCCTTTACCAGGCCAACCCAGCAGTGTCGCTCTAGTCCAAGTTTTGCCCGGGGACTTCTTTATGCATTTCCTCCTTCCCACTAATCTCTCAAGTGATACAGAAAGCTATCGCTCAGAAGGCCTCATTGATCCTCATTGCTCCTTACTGGCCTCGACAGGTGTGGTTCCCCTTTCTACATCAATTTCTATTGGGACGACCGTGGCATCTGGACCTAGTTCCAGATCTTTTGATCCATCAGTCGGGTCAGGTACATCGCTCCCTCCCCTCTCTGAACCTCACTGCTTGATTCCTCCAGTTCCAACCTTAGCCAGGCTTCCTCAATTATCTCACTCTGTTCGAGATATTTTGATAGCTTCCCATAAATCTTCCACTCGGAAGATTTATTTGAGTAAGTGGAAACGCTTCACTTATTGGGCTAAAGGAAGGGACATAGATCCTTTCACTGCTTCCATCCAAATAGTCCTTGATTTTCTAGCTGAACTCTTCCATGCAGGTTCATCTCCCTCTACTCTTAAAGTTCAATTGGCAGCTATTTCTAACTTTCATGTGGGCATTTCTGAATCTGCCCTAATGTCCCACAAGCTTTGTAAAGCATTTTTGAAAGGAGTTTTTCTTCTCAGACCTCCTATAAGAAATCCTCCTTCTCTTTGGGACCTAAATTTAGTTCTGGCTTCTTTGATTCTTCCACCTTTCGAACCTGCAGTCTCCTGTTCCTTAAAATTGCTATCATGGAAGACTCTCTTTCTGGTAGCTATTACTTCAGCTAGAAGAGTTTCAGAACTTCAAGCACTCAGCTGTCGACCTCCTTATCTATTATTTCATAAGGACAGGGTATCCTTACGAACGAACCCGTCCTTTTTGCCTAAGGTAGTCTCGACTTCAAATCTAAATCAAAGCATTGACCTCCCTGTCTTTTTTCCAGAATATTCCAATAGATCTGAACAAAAATTACACTGCCTGGATGTTAAATTCGTCAATTGAGGTACTATTTAGATAGAACAAAACAATTCAGAAAATCTGACCAACTGTTTGTCTCCTATGCGGAAGGCAGAAAGGGACTTTCAGTTTCAAAAGTATCATTATCCAGATGGCTTACATCTTTGATTTCCCTTGTGTATGAAATTAGACACCAAAAGCTGCCTAATAAACCTAAGGCCCATTCCACCAGGGCTTTGGCTACTTCTTTAGCCTTCCAAGACAGACTGCCTATTGACACCATTTGTGCAGCGGCTACTTGGGCTACTCCTCACACTTTCATTTCTCATTATAAGTTGGATTTAGCTTCTAGGCATAGAGCTAACTTTGGTTCCACTGTTCTCAGGAGTCTGTTCCGTTAGGCCACCGGGACAAGGTGCTAGGGGCCGGTCCCATCCAGCAAGATGAAGGCGAGATAGACAACTTAACATATAGAAGTTATGTTCTTACCATAACGTTCCATGTTAGTTGTCTTCTTCTCGCCTTCTTCTTGCGTCCCACCCTCCTTCCCCCTGGCCTGGACAGACCTAGAGGAGTTGTGATTGTGACCTCTCTTTCTACCACCTCGTTACTTAGGCATATGCTGTTTGCATATTCCCTGAATCAGGATGTAGGTCACCCTTCTTCTCCCTGTTGTCAGAGGTGGATTCTGTTTTTAGTTTTTTCTGTTATATACTGTTTCTATTATAAGCTGGGGTTAGCTTACAAACGAGATCTGAGGTAACTCTCGCCTAGCATTGTGGGATATAAGGGGAGCCTCGAGCCGGTGGAACCAACTCTCGAGCTTTTAGAGTGGCGAGTCGGGCGAGGTCGGCTCCGAACCCATCCAGTAAGAAGAAGGCGAGAAGAAGACAACTAACATGGAACGTTATGGTAAGAACATAACTTCTATTTATGACAGATCAAGCAGGTTACTTAATTTGTTGAGGGAAGGAGAGAGAGTATGAATTCAGACAACGAAAGGTTTTGAATCCAATAGGACAGATTACAGGCATCTGTGCCAAGCCAAGATCCTATTGGGTAAGCTCTGAGGGTGTTGTGTGTATAGGAGGAATCACAGACATCTTCTTCCTGTATCAGAATCATCATCATTGCAATCACAACATTGTATCTGTGATGCAAACAATAAAGCATAGAATGTCAGACATTGTTTCCAGACCAAAATGTGTTCAAAAGTCTGATTCTGTTTCAGAAAGTAATTCAGACATTCCACAGCTCAACCATTTTGCAGTGACTGTTCCATTTGCTAAATCTGATTCCCAGGTTTGTTGCATGATATGGACGTGTTTCTAAGCCTAGTATGAAATGCACGGCAACATGGACTTGATTGTATATATCTGTGTAGTTAGTATTGTATAATGTATGTCTTTAGATTATCTGTGATTTCTGCATGCTAAATAATTTCATGACAAATTGCATGATGTATTTCTCAGAGGGTGGATGTAATGTGTGTGTGCTGTATCCTTAAGAAGCATGCGAGGCTGTGCGTGCACATATAATTTCCAAATACGTGCAGTCCCTAGTGCCATTTTGTAGAAGCAGCCATTGAATATGTATGATCGCAGTAGTTTGTATACAGTTTACTTAGTCATAGTTAATAAGCCTCTACAGTGGTGTGTTTGTGTAGAATAAAGCTGCTTAAACAGAACCCACGAAGACTTGTTTATTCGTGTATTAACACGAAAGCGACATCATCCAGGAAGGACAAGTGTAGGTGTGGAAGGCAGATTCCACATAAAGATAGCCACGAGTTCTGTCTTTTCTGTTTAGGGCCTAGTCACAACCATCAATCCTATTCTGTCAGGCTTTTGCACCTAAAACTTTACATAGCCAACGTTCAGCTCTTAATCTGTATCTTGAGATTCAGTGGCTCAAACATCTGACTAAAGACGTTATGGAGGGTGCCTGGGGGGTCCTTTGGCCGAGCTGAGTTTGCAGAGGAACGTGAGTAAGCAGAAACCCGAATCCTCTTCCACTGTGCCTCCTACTTCAGATGTACCCCTTGAAGCCGGTGAAGATGCAGTGGTAAGGTCAGATCCGCTTCTTCGGCAGATACCTCGGTAGAAGCTGCTGAAGGAACGGATCCCAGAACATCCGAGGCTTTGGAGACATTCTGTTTGGGTGACATGGAGGAACCACAGTTTGTGCTGCTGGAGGACTCTGGTGATGTTGCTGCTGCTGCTGATCTTGCAACTAGGGATCTGGCTTAGCCTGCCATTAGGCTTACGTCAGGTTCGTCCTCCTTATCTTCTCAACTAGAAAGACATGTTAAGAAGAAGCAAAAGGCCAAACATCCTGGTGTTCCTTCTCCTCACTCAGATTGGGAAGCCTTTTCCAAGGGTCTCATTAAGGCCTTGAAACCTTCTTCCCCTCTTCCTCTGCCATCTTTCTCTTCTTCCCCAGTTTAAACTGCTGGGCCTCGGGTACCTGTTTTTGATTCTGAGGAATCCTTCTCTTATTATGATGATTCATTAGCATATTCTTCTCAAATTGCTTCTCTACCGGAATACGCTTCTCCTGAGGAGGAATCTAATGGAGGGGATTCCCCTCAGGAGGAAATTTCATTTGGACAAACTATTGACAAAATGAGAGAATTCGTCAAATGAGATTCTTCCCAGATTTCTGAAGAACAGAAGAGGTACTATGACCTCTTTCAGATGGAGGTTCTTTCATCCTCAGCAGTTTCTCCTATTCTTCCAGCTTTCCTTGATGATTTGCATCCTCTTCTAAAACTCCAGATTCTTAGGCTCCTGCCCCCCAAGTGGCCTGATAGATTCTCTAAGGTACCTAATGACTGTAAGTTTCTCTATAAGTCCCCCTCTGCAGATGCAGCTGTGATCTCCATAGCCTCAGAGAAAGTCTTCCCAGTTATCCCCTTCTGCCAAGCTTCTCCCATCTGATAAGACGAGCAAGATTCTGGAGAGACTGGGTAAAAAGTTATATACCCCTTCTACTTTAGCTGTCAGCTATTAATTACCAGATGCACATGGCTAGGTACTCTTTTAGCTTTGCTTTCTCAGGCTTCACAGGCTTCATCTTCTTGGACAGATTATGAGATTAAATCTCAGGTCATGTCCCTGTTGCCTGTATCCTCCCAGGTAGCCAGACATTTTATTAAGTGTAGCTATGATGCATCATCTAAAGCTACTGCTTCTGTGCTTAGGAGGCATTCGTGTTTGAGATTTCAACCATTACCTGTTGATATTAAGGCCTGGTTATTAGACTCCCCTCTGGACAAGGCTGTTCTTTTTGGTCCAGCTGCTGCAGAGTTATTTAAGACTCTGCAAGAGAAAGGGAAGAAACTTCAGGATCTTAAGCACTTGTTTGTTTCTCCAGTCCCTAAATTTCATAGAAATTACCTGGTCAAAGGCATCCTTTGTTAGGGACCTCTACATACTTCCACTGCTGCTGCTTCTGCTGCGAGGTCTAAGAAGTCTTCCACCCAAAGAGAACCCCCCTCGATCGAAAGCATCTTCTTCAGCTCATTCTCAGCAATCATTTCAGGCCAGACCAAGTCCTCTGAATGTCAAGGTTCTCTTCCAAATTATACTCCTCTTTCTCTTTATATTTCTCTTTCTTTTCCAGTCTGAGCAGGGATCACTCAGGATGCCTGGGTTCTGTCCATTATCCAAAAGGGATACTTTATGAATTGAAAGGCTCATCCTCCTTTCATGGGGATTTCTCAGCCCCCCTCCAGTCAGATACTACTTTTTCCAGAAGTCCTTTCTCGATTGTTGTCTCAGGGCACCATGTAGACAGTTCCTTGGAATCAGAGGGGCAGGGGGTTTTACTCAAGGATGTTTCTGGTTCCAAGAAAGGATGATCCTTGGAGCCCAATTCTAGATCTCTCCCACTTAAATGCTTTCCTGCTGGTTCCCTCCTTTTTGATCCTGTCCCTGCAGAGACTTTTTACTCTCATTTCACCTAAGGCCTTCATGGCTTCCCTGGATCCCAGAGATGCTTACCGGCATATCCTCATCCATCCTCTACAGAAAATACTTAGATTTCTTCGTGGGTTCTTTGCACTTTCAATATTCTGCCTTGCCTTTTGGATTTTTCACTGCTCCAAGTGTGTTCACAAAGTATCTGGCTCCTGCCGTTGCTTTCCTGAAGGTCCAGGGTGTTCAGGTTTATCCCTACATGGATGACCTTCTTTTCCTAGCAAGTGATTCAGATCATTTGTCTCTAAATCTAGGGAAGGCTGTTCATCTTCTTCAAAGCCTAAGTTTCACAATTGGTTTAAAAAAAATCCAGTTTGACTCCATCTAAGGATCACATTTTCTTGGGGTGCAGGTTCAGAACAGATTTGATGATGGTGTTTCTACCACCAGAGAAGGCCGAGTCTCTCACTGGTTAAATACAGACCCTTCTCAGCCAGAAAATTCCTGAGACTCCTAGGATTTATGGCTTCCACGATTCCCATGTTGCCCTTTGCAAAACTCCACATGAGAAAATGTCTGTGGTTTCTAAAGATTACCTGGTCCCAGCATGCTCATCCAGTAAGATGGTGTGATTCCCCTTCTTCCCTGTCTGAAAACAGAGCTCCTCTGGTGGATTCAGCAGCTCTCTTTGGATTCAAGTCTCTTTCTTCTCTTGCACTAGCCTTCTCAACAACTCTTCATAAATGCTTCCGACATGGGCTGGGGGGGTGCGACTTTTACTTCCAGAAAGGTTCAGGGTCTGTGGTCTCCATCTCAGAAATGACAGCACATCAGTATCAGAGAGGTGAGGTTTGTGCTTCTAGCTGTGCAAGTTTTCCACCCCTTTTTTTCAACCAGGTCCTCTGAAGATCCTTACAAACACCACTGTCCTCTGGTACATAAACAGGGGGTACCAAATCTTGCCTTCTATGCAGGCTTGCAATGAAGGTATTGGAGTTAGCAATTCAGTACAAGGTCACTTTTCATGCTGTTTACCTACCGTCTTGTCAAAACTCTGTCAGACACATTAAGCAGATCCATGACACAATCCCATGAATGGATGCTTCACAGTGATATGTTCCTGGACCTGATTCATCGATGGAGTACTCCGCATCTGGATCTGTTTGTCTCCCCTCACAACAGACAACTTCCTGTCTTTTGTGCCAGGATCCCACATTCTCTGGCTTGGAAGGTGGACACCCTTTCTTTCTCATGGAAGAGGTTGTTTCTATATGCATTCCCCCCTTCCCTCTCATAAAGAAAGTCATACTGAAGATTCAGCAGGGCAACCCAAAAATCTTGTTGGTTGACTCCCTTTTGGCCAAGACAGCACTGGTTCCCTCCTCTTCTGCAGCTAGCCAAGGGGCATCATCACAGGTTGCCTCACCTCTTGGATCTGCTCACACAGGACAGAGGATCTCTACTT
The DNA here is from genome assembly GCF_019279795.1 of Protopterus annectens. Taxonomy (NCBI): domain Eukaryota; kingdom Metazoa; phylum Chordata; order Ceratodontiformes; family Protopteridae; genus Protopterus; species Protopterus annectens. The sequence goes on along the minus strand of NC_056735.1, from coordinate 171,460,177 downwards.
CATCCACATCTGTCAGCTTTGCAACTGAACCTGTGGGTGGTCAACTTTTGATCCCTTTCAGGCACCTTTTTTTTTTTCTCTTAGGACGTGCTTAGGGTTTTACAGGAATCCAGGAAATCCAATACAGGAAAGTCTTACATTGCCAAATGGAAAAGATTTTCTATCTGGTTCCTTAAAAGAAATCTAGATCCATTTTCTGTGGAGATTTCTGTTGTGCTTTCTTACTTGTGTGGGCTACTTAGTGGCTTATCATACTCTTAAGTGAAAGTCCACTGCTCTGCTCTTTTTGCTTGCTTGCCACTGTCACCCCCTTTAGCTTCCAGATTGGAAGTCAAGCTTTTTCTTAAAGGCATCCTGTGTATTAAGCTGCCAAGGAAGCCAGTTCCTCCCCCCTTGGGACCTTAATTATGTTCTAAGAAAAGCTAATTCTGGCTCCTTTTGAGCCCACAGGTTCTGCTTCTCTGAAGTTTTGCACTTGGTAAACTGTGCTCCTGGTTACCTTGACTTCTGTGAGGAAGGTTTCTGAGATACAGGCTTTGATGGCATCTCCACCTTTTTTGGTTTTCCACAAGGGTAGTTTCCTTGTGAACCAACCCTTATTTCATGCCTAAGGTTGTGAATCTAACTGTCTACCTTTTTTCCTTCACCTCAGTCCTCCGGTGAAATAGTTTTGCATTCGTTAGATGTGCAGAGGGAACATAGATTTTACTTGGACAAGACTAAAGCTATTAGCTTGCCATCAATTAAAATGAATTTTAATCTGCTTAGTCTAGGGACCATAGGTTGTAATAAATGTAAAGCCTGTAAATTTATAGTTCCAAAGTTTGAATATATTAATGGTATTCCTTTTATGGCTTCTTGTAGTTATACATGTAGTACATCAGGAGTTATTTATGCTTTGAGATGCTCCTGTAATATGTACTATATTGGTGAGACCAAAAGGGCATTTAAGGTTCGTTTGTTGGAACATGCTAGGGATATAAGCAATAAAAAACAAGAAAGTTCTGTAGCAGTTCATTTTGAGCGTTTTCATCATGGAAATAACAAAGATTTACAGGGCACTATTTTAGAACATGTGAAATTTCAGTGTTTGATTCATGTTTGTTAAAGAACAAACTTTTATTTAAAGAATCTGTATATATTCTTAAATTTAATACATTACATCCATTTGGATTAAATGAAGAACTTAATTGGAAATGTTTGATTAATTAATTGTTTTATTGTTTCATTGATTATACTATGAGGCAAGTATACTCAATGTAAGTTTTTACTCATTGAAGGCTTTTGTTAAAGCCGAGACGTCAAGTTTGAATAAACCTGCGTTTCTACTGGCTTGTCGTTCATTATATTTCCTTGGTTTTCCTTGGTTTTCGTGGTTTGTTATTAAAGCTATTAGGAAGTCAGATTAACTTTGTGTCCTTTCATCCTAAGGCTTTGGGTTCACCAGTTTCTAAACAGACTATTTATTCTTAGATTTCTAAGGCTACTGTGTTTTGCTACCATTTTTCTGGTAAGTCTTTCCCTACTTCTGTCAGAGCCTATTCCACTAGATCTATAGCTTATTCAAGGGCTTTTTTTAAGGGTTTGGACAGTAACTCAATTTTAGAGGCTGGTACTAGGTCTTCTGTGCACACTTTTACCAGACAATACAAGCTAGACTCCATTTCTAGGTCCAGAGCAGAGTTTGCAAGGGCTATTCTCAATGGGTTTGTGAAAAAATCCTCTTCACAGCCTTCTTCTACTCCTTCCACCTCCCAAGGTTCCAATTAAGCTATGGCACTCTCCCATATGTAAAGAATTCTGCAACATTGAATAGAAGGACATAGAATAGTTAAGTAAAATCCTACCATAACCATAGATGCCCTTCTCTTCGGTGTTGCAGTATTCTGTCCCTCCTGCCTTCCCCCTGCATCCCGTCTCTCCTTTGGATGATTTATCATTGTTGTTTCCTTAGGACTCTTGCTCCTCATGGAGCATTCTTGTTCTGAGGATGGTATGTGCAGTTGTCCTTGACATCCCACTTACTGGCAGTAGCTTGAAGCTTTTTTATACTGGCTGGACATTGGGTTATAAGGCAGAATACAACCCATATGTAAAGAATACTGCAATATAGAAGAGAAGGACATCTATGTTTATGGTAAGATTTTGCACAACTATTCTGTGTGGTCCTTTCTACAGGCACCAGTGGAGTTGGGCCTCATCCCTTCAGGTCCTGTCTCTTGGTTTCCTCCCTTGGACACTACTGATCCAAGGTCTTTTGAACCAATCATCTTACATTGTTCAGTGTCAGAGCCGATGGTCTAGCTGATTTCAATTCAGATGCTGACCTTGGTCGAGACAGGGGTCTGTGGGTCAGGTTCAATGATCCCAGTGTCAGGTCATCCCTTCCCCCATGGCTTGTGCAGATAGTTCGGCCTCAGTCTCTGCACTAGGACAGAACAGGATGGATGTGGATTCTGGCATGATCTTGGGGTCTTCAGATCCTATGTTATCTCCTATGTCTCTACCTCTAAAGTAATCTAGAGAATGTTCTGTCAGGAGAAGGAATGATCTAGTGCAACCAGTGCTCCCCCTACTACGTCCATACCTGTCACCACTTCCCTAAGTTACTTCAGTACAGCCTGCCCCTGTTGGTCTCCAAGCCCCCCTCCCAGTTGGGCCCTTGGTCACTTCTGTTTCCCCTCCTTGGTCTCCAGGAAGAGGAAATGCATGGACTCCACTGAGGATATCGACCTTGAGGAAGGAGAAGGGTCCTCCAAATACCTCAACCCCCCCCCCCAACCTCAAAGTCACCTCTTTTGGTGATTTATTTGGAGCCCGTTTTCTAGAACAAGGGCTGGACTGCTGAATCCCCTTCTCCATAGGAATCATTGTTTTTGGAAGCTATTATGGTGGTCCCATTCCCACGTCCTAGGTGGTCCCCTTCTGGACACACTTGTTGATTTGTTGTCCCTGAGGGCATGGAAGGAGACCAGTACGGTGGAACTGATCGCCAAAAAGCCTGACAAGATAGTCTTCCCCAAGGATCAGCTTCACTAGTGTAAGGGGCCTGCCTAGGAAGCTGTTATGGTGGCAGTAGCCACCAGAAAGGACTTTTGGAGAGAGTTCCTCAGTCCATCCCCCGAATAGAGAGTGTCTGGTGTTAGGCCATCTAGGAAAGCACACTTATGCCTTGGCCACTTTTGCTTTAAGGGCTTTAAATTATTTAGCTCACTTGAGCAGGCTTCAGAAGGAAATTGTGTCAGAAGCATCAAGAGCAATGGAAACATAGCAGGCTCCAGAAGCTCAGAAGACTCTGGCGACTCAACTGTCTGCCCTTCAATCCATTTCCAAAGTGTCCATACTTCTGCTTTTTTAATTACTCCAAGTCTTTTGGGTTTTTAATACCATGATAGGAATAGACCTCATTCTTAAGTCTGAGTACGATTAAAGTTCATGAAATTAGTATTGTTTCACTCTTTGATGTCAGCCAAAAGTGCTCTTCGTAGCATCCGCAATGTGCCCAGTAATGACTCCTCCTGCAGTTCGTACGGTTGTTACATGGATTGGTAACATATCTAAACACGATTGTAAATTCTTTTTTATAAGACCCGTTGCTCCTACTACTATTGGAACTCTCTGGGGGTCTTTCTTCTACATGGATCTTGTTTCTGCCTGCAGATCCTGGTATTTTATGACTTTGTGGCTCTCTGTATGCAAAACACTGTAGTCACTGGGTGTGGCGATTTCAGGGATCAATGCTACTTTTGTCTTCTTTTCTTGGACCACTATATCCAGTTTTCTAGTATCTATCTTTTGAACTGTTGTGCATCAGGTTTCCAGTGTTTTTCAGCCACTTCAATACCATAATGTTTGCACAATCCCCAGTGCAACAGCCTCACCACATTATTATGGCTTTCAGTATACAGTCCTTCTGCCATTATGACTGTTTCCAATTCGGTTTTACAAAATCTGCATTTGTCTGATGTTCATCGTGCATACAGCTGCAGTCATAACAGATGGGTTCTCCTGCCGTCAGGCGGGTCCTCGGTCGGCCGAATTCCAAAGTCTAGGTCCGGCGTCGGTTGTCGTCGCTTCTTCCCTGATGTCAGTGCGACAGGGGTATAAAGGAACCAGCCGACGTCATTTTCTTCAGTCTTTCTTGCTGCGCGGTGCCCGAAGCAGAAGCAGTTCGCAAGTGCTGGTCGGCCAGCTCCTGAAATTACGAAATTTGGAAACCGAAGTCTTCTTGAAAGCTAAGTACCCCATTGGGGAAACTTTTCTTGCCTCAGACCGATGTCAGACAAAGTTAATAATTGTATTTCTTGTGGGAAACAAATACCGCATAAGGATTTCCATTCCCTCTGTATACCTTGTTTAGGCCCAGACCACGATGTCTCGGTCTGTCGCTTTTGTGCTACATTCAACAAACGCACTATAAAGCGTCGGGCGGAGTTCGCCCAGCATTATTTTGGGAAAGCATTTAACTATACTATGTCGTCGGATACTCCGACTCTGGTTTTGTCTAAAAAACGCAAAGACAAGGACCGACACACGAGGTCCGCGGCCTCTACCGTCACCACGCCAAAGCCGACTACACGTGGTCTGGTTCTCAGTGAGGCGCCTACGCAGCCCCTGATTACCGATGACACTTCTTTGACGGTGTCTCCTGTGCCCGAGGTCGCAGGCTCCTCGGCCCACACCCCGACTACAGATACCGAAGCCACTCTTGACGTTGAAACTCAGAATGTGGACAGGTCCACCTCCACTCAAGGTGTCTTCAGACCTTCCTCTTCTTTCTCCATCAAGGCTTTCACAAAGTCTAAAGCAACCATGCACCCTAAGAGACCAGCTACACAGGGCCCATCTCCAGGCCCCATGCCTAAGAAACAGATGCTTAAAATGGCTGAGGATTTAATTACTCTAATCAGAGGCTCTCAGCCCCCACCGGACAAAAGGCCCAGAGTGGAGGAAGATTCCCCCTCCTCTGATCAGGGCTCCATTATTTCAGAGCACTCTGGTGATGGGGAAAATTCTTACTCCCCTTTTGAAGACTCTGATGCGGAGGAGTCCATCCCTTCTGTATCCCCCCCCTGAGGATTACTCATTTGGGGAAACTTTGCATACCTTAAGGGAGCACTTCCACTGAGAAGGCCAGGATTATTCAGATTCCAAGAAAAGGTTCAGGGAATTTCTCTTGTTACCTCAGCATAGGCCTCTGGCTATACCTCCTGTCTTGGACATCCTAGATGATGTTTACTCGGAGGCCTGCCTTAACCCGGACTCTCTACCTCCAGCTCCAGTTAAGCCTGACAGGTACTACAGGGTTCCTGACTCACACCAATTTCTTTACAAAAGCCATGCTGCTGACCCAGAAACCATCTCACAGGGCCCCAAGGGAGTTAAGGCCTCCATTGCCAAAAATCCATTGCCTTCTGAGAGAGATTCCAGATCCTTAGAAAGGTGGGGAAAAAAGGTATATACCTCGGCTACCTTATCCATGAGGGCCTTAAACTGTCAGTTTCATATGCTAAAATACCAACAGTTTTTGTTATCACAATTGAAGAGTAAAATGTCACAACCTGAACAACCAGACTTGAAGAAGTTGCAGGAGTTGATGCATAGTGCAGAACAAGTGGGTAAGCATACCTTACAATGTGGTTTTGATGCTCTAGAGGCCTCATGTAGAGCTGCTGTTACAGGATCAGTCGTACGTAGGCATGCCTGGCTCAAGGAACAAGCCTTGCCTGATCATGTCAAAGCTAAATTACTAGACGCCCCTCTTCAAAAGGATGTACTATTTGGTGCTAATGCTGAGGAGGTATTAAGGAAAATGGAGGAAAAGGCTAAATCAATGCAAACTGTGAAAGAATTTCTACAGGTTCAACCCCCACGTTTTAGTAGAAATTGGCCTTCCAAAAACTGGTCCTTTCCTGCCACAGACAGACCCCAAAGAGGCAGATACAGGCACCCAAGGGGCAGAGGACAATCCCAACGCTCGTATAGAGGCAGACAATGGCAAGCTCCTACACAAAGAGGCGGTGAGGACAACTCACAATCTTTCAGAAAGCAAACCCAATGACTTTCCCCTTTGCATGCCAACCAGGTTTCAAATGGCAGCCCCCTTAGGAGGAAAGCTGGCATTATTTTCAAAAAATTGGCATGTTGTCACAAAGGACAAATGGATCCTGGACATTATAAACAGAGGCTACAAATTCCATTTTCACACCCTTCCAAAAATGAGAGGCATGCCAAACCTGCCACACAATCAAAGGGCAGAGGCACAAAAGCAAATTACACATCTCATAAACATGAAAGCTATTCAAGAGGTACCTACGCACGAACAAGGTCAAGGTTTTTATTCCAGGCTATTTCTGGTGCCAAGGAAGGGAAAAGATTGGAGACCTATTTTGGATCTATCCATCCTAAACACATTTCTACTGGTACCAAAATTCAAGATGCTCACTCTACAGCAACTTCTTCCCATGCTGGGCAAGGAGTCTTGGCTGGTAACATTGGACCTCAAGGAGGCATACCTGCATGTCCCAATCAGACAAAATTGCAGAAGGTACCTCAGATTTCTTGCAGGTTCAACCCATTATCAATTCTCTGCATTGCCCTTTGGCTTATCTACTGCGCCCAGAGTATTCACAAAATGCCTGGCATCAGTAATTGCATACTGCAGACTTCAAGGGATACAAATATATCCCTATTTGGACGACTGTCTGATCCAAGCGGACAGCAAGCACATTCTTCTGAAACATCTGGCTTACATAATAATGTTATTGAAATCTTTGGGATACACAGTCAACAAAAAGAAATCAAGGCTAATACCCTCTCGGAAGATAATTTTCCTGGGTGCCTATTTGGACACAAGCACCCAGATGGCCTACCTCACGCCAGAGAAGCAGGGGCAACTAATACAATACTTCAGAACACTAGCAAATTGCACCAGGCTGACTGCAAGGAAAATCCTGCAGGCTCTGGGATTCATGGCATCTTGCATCTTACTAATCCCATGTGCAAAGTTGCATATGAGGAAACTACAATGGTACCTAAAAAACATATGGTCTCAACACAGCCACAGTTTGGAAACAATAATACCACTAATTCCATGTCTGCAAAAGGAATTTCTGTGGTGGGCTCAAGCATGTCAAACAAACACAGGTCTTCCCTTCAGCAAGCCTCAAGCAAATCAAGTCATCACAACAGACGCCTCGGACTACGCCTGGGGGGCGCACATGACAGATCGGTGCATTCAGGGCAAATGGTCCCAAAAAGAAAAGCACCTTCACAATAATCAAAAAGAAATGCTAGCAGTAATAAATGCTATGAAAGCTTTCAAGGACCTTCTACAACCAGGTCAATTATTGATAAGAACGGACAACACCACAGTCATGTTGTACATAAACAAACAGGGAGGAACACATTCTTACCCCCTATGCAGACTGGCCATGTCACTTTGGAACATGGCCATGGACTTGCAAATGGAACTACAAGCACAGTACTTGCCAGGCAAGGAAAACACGCTGGCAGACAACCTAAGCAGGAATATGACAGATCCACACGAATGGAAATTGCATCCAAAAATTTTTACAGAAATAACCCAAGAATGGGGAAGGCCAGACATGGATCTCTTTGCCTCCCACAAGAATCATCAATTGACAAAATTTTGCTCAAGGATCTTCCATCCAAAGGCCTGGAGAGTGGACGCTCTTTCTTTCAGTTGGACATCAATGACAGTTTATGCCTTCCCTCCTCTTCCTCTGCTGCCCAAAGTTCTATTAAAGACCAAAGCAGACAGACCAAAGATGATTCTCATTGCTCTGGACTGGCCAAGGCAACACTGGTACCCACTCCTGAGGAGCCTGACGCATTCACCACCATGGACCCTGCCTCTAATGCCTCCTCTTCTGACTCAGCACAGTCTCAAAACTCTTCACAGCCAGCTAAAAACACTCAATCTAGCCGCATGGAAGATTCCTTAGCATCTCAACAGGCCCTACTCTCCAAGGAGGTGCAGGATGTCATTTTGGAGGCCAGAAGGCCATCAACTAGAAAAGCTTACTCCGCAAAATGGAAAGCGTTTTGTGTCTGGAATGAGAAAAAGGGCCAGGATCCTGGAAAACTGAATTTACCTCAAATACTACAATATGTGGCTGAACTGCTAAGCAGTGGACTTTCTTTCTCCTCCATCAAAATACATGCCTCAGCCATTTTTGCAGAATACAACACTGATCCACCTTTATTCTCTCACCCTCTCTTAAGACAGTTCCTCAGAGGGGCTAAGAATTTAAGGCCTCCAAGGAAACAACCAGTACCTGCTTGGGATCTTAATTTCATTCTGGAAAAATTGACCTTGCCTCCTTTTGAACCAGCTGCCTCATCGGATTTGCAATATTTGTCCTGGAAAACAGCTTTCCTTCTGGCTATCACCTCAGCTCGTAGAGTTTCAGAACTACAGGCTCTCATGGCTGTCCAGCCTTTTATCTTCCATCAGGACAGAGTTTCCTTACGAACCAACCCGTCCTTTATGCCTAAAGTGGTATCCAGGGTAGCTTTAAATCAGGCCATACATTTACCTACTTTTTATCCTAATCCTCAAAACAAAGGGGAAAGATTACTACATTCCTTGGACATCCACAGACAGCTGCGTTATTATTTGGACAGAGCAAAGCCTTTCAGAAAATCAGAACAGCTCTTTGTGGCCTATCGTAGGAGCTCAAGGGAAACCAATTTCCAAACAGACAATCTCAAAATGGATAGCCCACTGCATACGCTTTTGCTATTCCTTTCATGGCAAAACTGTTCCTACAGGCATTAGAACTCATTCCACCAGGGCCACAGCCACCTCTGCAGCCTTCCTCAGAGGAGTTCCTACCAAGGATATTTTGGAAGCAGCCACTTGGAATTCTGTGCATACCTTCTCCAAGCACTACAACCTACCATTATACTCCAAATCTAGAGCAGGCTTTGCCACTGCAGTCTTGCAGGGCATTTTGGCTCCTCCTAGTTCCAACTAGTGCCTACCACCCCTTTCTTAGCTTTGGGATTCTACCCATCTGTTATGACTGCAGCTGTATGCACGATGAACATAGTACAGTTTTTTACCTACCATAAATGTAGATTTTCGAGTGCTAATACAGCTGCAGTCCAGGTTTCCCTCCCTCCTTCCCCTCTTGGGACAGGCATGTAGGCTAACACATCCTCATACAACCTGATTGGGGTTTTCATTTATGATGTATTTGCTTGCAACTACTGTATTTTGATTATATAGCACTGCATTATCACACCATTTTATTATTGCCTTCCTTCTGGGGGCACCTGACATCTGGGGCAAGAAAAACTGAAGAAAATGGCGTCGGCTGGTTCCTTTATACCCCTGTCGCACTGACGTCGGGGAAGAAGCGACGACAACCGACGCCGGACCTAGACTTTGGAATTCGGCCGACCGAGGACCTGCCTGACGGCAGGAGAACCCATCTGCTATGACTGCAGCTATATTAGCACTCGAACATCTACATTTATGGTAGGTACAAAACTGTACTTTTCTCCCACATGTTTACTTGACTTTGTAAACCAGCATGTACGTAGCCCACTATTTTGTGCGGCCAATATTAACCGTTCATTTCTTGGTTTGACTTCGCCTCTCCTTAACCATTCCTGCGTTTGTTCCTAATCAAGATGAGGCTCTTCCAGAAGTTTTTGATACTTGCAACTATATTTGTTTTTTCCACATTTCTTGCCTTCTCATCTGGTCCTTCACCTTATAGTCTTTCTTTTGTTTTTTTGGCACATTCAGTTGTTGCTTGGTTTTTATCCACTTCTGGTTTGATTTCCATTCCTGCTTGGCATCGATATGCTTCTGCTAGATTAAGCAGAGACATAATCTTAGATGTAATGGGATCCTATCTCGCCTACATTCATAACTGATGGGTTCGGAGCCGATCCGTCGGCTCTGACTCGGCCACTATACCTTAGAACGAAGTCTCTCATTGGCTGGGCTACCCCTTATCCCATAATGCACCACACCTACTTCCCCAGATCTCGTTTGCCGTTTTTCAAGCCGGACGTGGTCTCGACTTGGCTGGAGCTAAGAAATTTTTTTTTTTACCTTTGGGTCGTTTTTGACTAGGGGTTCTGTCAGTATTTCAACAAACAGCTGTTTTAACAGCTTTGTGAGCGTTTGTGTTTACTTTCGTGAAAATTTAATTTTTAGTCTAGTTCGCGCTACTTGTGTACCAGGCAAGGCCTGTTTAAGTTAGAGGGCTCTTGCCCTTATTGTATGCTTATCTTTGTTTTTCTTGTTGTGGTGTGACTGAATTAGTTTCGGGCTAAGCCCGTTTAAGTTAGAGGGCTTTAGCCCGCGTAGTTCTCTCTCTCTGTTGTGTCAGGCTAAGCCCGTTTAAGTTAGAGGGCTTTAGCCCATTTGTCCGGTTACTGTTTTTGGCCTTATTGTAAGTTACCTGTATTTTCTTGTCACTATGTCTAAGGAACAAAAGTCAGGTTTCAAAAAATGTGCAAAATGTAATTATAAGATGTCTATTACGGACAGCCATGCTGTCTGCGTGTACTGTTTAGGGCCCAAACATTTACAAGATACCTGTAGTGTGTGTCATGCTTTCTCTTCCAGGGTTCTCCAGGAGAGAAAAAACAAAATGATTCTAAGGGGCCTGATTAAGCCTTCCTTTGAAGAAGCTTTAGCTTCTTCACCTGCTTCCAAAAAGAAGAGATCGTCGGCTCCGACCAGTCCGTCGGACCTGACTCCTAAGAAGCATAGATCGTCGGCTCCGACAACTAAGAAACAAGGCTCGACGTCTTCTTCCTCTGCTCCAGTGGCTTCGGAGCCGATGGCTGAAGGGTCTGCCTCGGTGCTTCTCCCCTCGGCTCCATTGGTCTCAGAGCCGCAGGTGAGTGCATCGAGAGGCCAATCACCTTCCTCGGCTCCATTGATCTCGGAGCCGTTGGAGGTGTGCAGCTCAGACTCTTCCCCCTCAGCTCCGGAGCCTCCTTTGGCGCCGACACTGTTGCAGCCGGTCCCGGTCTTGGCTCCGATAGTGCTGGAACCTTTTCGGAGCCGGTCCCCTGCTTTATCGGAGCCGAGGCAGAAGTCTTCTCGGCCCCAATCTGTTTCCTCCAAATCCTCTAGGTTATCTGATTTGGATTTGGACAGGGTTATCCAGAGGCTGTTCCAGTCCCCAGCCTTTACTAAAATGATCTCGGCTCCGGCTCACGCAGCTTCGGAGCCGATTCCACCTCCCATACACTTGATTCCTCCTCCGACCTCCTTGGAGCCGTTGGAGTTGGTGCAGGTAGAACGGAGCGGAATCGTTCAGTCGGAGCAGGGACCCCCTCTGAGTTTTTCTGCTCCGACCTTCATTCCTACCCTGTCCTCGGTGTCAGGGTTTGGTACCGGGTCTTCCTCGGCGGGGGCCGAGGGCAACACTGTAGAGCTCGCCTCTTCGATGCCCAGTCTTCCCCTCGGAGCATCTGCCGCAGGCATTCCCAGTACCTCCGTGGTCCCTCAGCAAGTGCTCTCCGCATAGTCTGGAGGGCCTGCTTTTGAGGCCATGAGGAGTGCGCTGGCCATGGCCTTGCCAGTTCAGCAGGTTTCTACCTCTCCATCCCAAGTTCTGGGTACTGGTGCCTCTGGAGACATTCTTTCCCATGACAGTGGGGCCCCAGGGCCTGAGGATACCCCCTTGGGGGGTTCCCTTCTTCCGGGGGGTCCTTCTGAGTCTGCTTCGGATGAACCCCCAAGGAAGAAACTGTGTAAGAGGAAGCACGTTGATTCCCAAGATGAATCCGTCACTTTAGATACTGACCTCGATAATGCGGAGGGGTCCCCTAAATCGTCCTCGGATGACATCTCTTTCTCGGATATCCTTGAGATTTTGAGACAGAGAGGCGATTGGCAATCCAAAGCCCCTACCGCTGAAGAGTCAGTTTTCCTCAAGGCCTTCGGGGCCCAGCCCTCCTCCTCCTGGGTGACTCCACCCTTCGATGAGCTATTAGACCTCATCTCTCGGAGGGTGTGGGAACATCCTGACACAGCGGAACTGGTGCCTGCCAGGCCCAATAAGTTCCTTTCAGCTCCCCCCCAGAAGGAATTCCTTACTAAGGGCGTTGCAGTTGATGCTATGGTGGTGGCATCTGCCACTCAGCAGGACGTGGCAGAGGCTTCAACGTCTATTCATCCTCCTAATAAGGATTCTAGGAGCATGGATAGGTACGGGAAGCATACCCTTTCTTCAGCGACCTTTACCATGCGGTCGCTGAACTATCTTTGTCACTTTACAAGGCTCCAAAGGGACCTCCTCAAGGAGTTAGGAGAGTCCCTTGCGGGTAACCTTCCTGAGGCGTTAGCACAGACCGTAGGCGCCCAGATGACTACCCTAACTTCCATTCTTAACTCGTCCATGAGGCTCATTTCCTATGCAGCCGAGGGGGCGAGTAGAGCAGCGGGCACAGGAGTGGCTCTTAGGAGACAAGCCTGGCTACGCTTGTGTCCATTCGCGGAGGCCTTTAAGTCTTCCTTCGCCGACGCCCCTTTTGATGGGTCTTCCTTGTTTGGACCCAAGGTGAAGGACACACTTACTCGGTGCGAGCAGGAGGGAAAGACCTTGACTGCCGTTGGGGCCCATTTTTCCGCTCCCTCTAGACCTTATCCCAAGGGCCAGAGAGGAGGGAAAATGTGGTTCAAAAAAGCCCAAAAGGTTTTCTCTACTCCACCGAGTGATCCCCCCTCCAGAGGCGGGGGGGGGATTCAGGAAGACGCCACCCTAGAGGTGGCAGAGGCCCCCGTACCTCTGGAGACCGCGACTCCTTTTGTGGTTCCTCCTACCCTCAACGTCCCTAGGATGTGGCCCGGCTGTGTTTCTCCGGAGCCAGTCGGGGGTCGTTTTGCGAAACACCCACAGGCTTGGGAATCGATACCCAAGGATCAGTGGGTGCTTCACATTGTAACCGGAGGTTACCTCATCCCCTTTTTCAAGCCCCCTCCTCCTACAAGGAGAATCCCGGATGTGCCACCCAGTCAACGGGATCTGGCAGCCGTAGAAGTTTCAAAGCTGCTAAGCAAAGGGGTCATCCAGCCCGTCCCCGCCGACCAGATCGGATCAGGAACTTACTCAAGATTATTTTTTGTGCCAAAAAAGACAGGGGATGTAAGGCCCATTTTGGACCTCAACCTTTTGAATCGTTTTGTGAAGAAGTCCAAGTTCCGGATGGTCACCCTTCAGTCCATTCTCCCGTTATTGGAGAAGGATGTCTGGATGTGCTCCATAGACCTCAAGGCCGCTTACTATCACATATTGATATGTCAGGAGTCCAGGAGTTTTTTACGCTTCCGCCTAGGAACCAGTCACTTTCAGTTTCTTGCACTGCCCTTTGGTCTCACCACAGCCCCCAGGGTGTTTACCAAGTGTCTGGCAGTGGTGACAGCTCACTTGAGAAGTCTCGGATTCCAGGTGTTTCCCTATCTCGACGACTGGCTCCTCACTGCCACCTCCAAGCATCTACTGGTTCGAGTGCTGATGGCCACAGTAACCTTGGGTCTCTCGCTAGGAATCACTTTCAGTTGGAAAAAATCTGTGCTGCGGCCATCTCAGCGTATCACTTTTATAGGCGCAGAGTTAGACACAAGAAGGATACGGGCATTTTTGCCATCAGACAGAATTCAGATTCTACAATCACAGGTCCAAAATTTGTTACCCAAATCTCGAGTTCCTGCCAGACAGATTCTTCAGTTATTGGGTTCGATGGCTGCAACTATCCTCCTAGTACCGTTAGCCAGGTTGCACATGCGGATGCTCCAATGGCTATTATCAGTTCAATGGTCATACCAAGAACTCCCCCTGAACCACCTGGTTCTGATTACAGACAGTTGTCGTCGGGACCTCCGTTGGTGGCTATGTTGGTCCAACCTGGACCGGGGACGTCCCTTCGCCCTTCAGCCCCCTGTTGCCACAGTGACCACGGACACCTCCCAGATAGGGTGGGGGGGGGGTCATTATCTGGACAGGTCTGTCCAAGGCACGTGGCAGAATTGCAAAGCGCACCTTCACATCAATATCCTGGAAATGAGAGCGGTGCTTCTGGTTTTACAAGCACTTCATCATGCTCTCCCCCAAGGTACTATTGCGATTCTATCCGACAACATGTCGGTAGTTTGGCACATAAACAAGCAGGGCGGAACCAGGTCCTACCCCCTTTGCAGGGAGGCCATGAGAGTATGGCACTGGGCCATAGCCTCTCGATGTTTCCTAGAAGCCACGCACATTCTGGGAAAAGCCAGTGTGATTGCAGACAGGCTCAGCAGGACTCTCCTGTTGCCCCACGAGTGGTCCCTCAACAACAGAGTGGCTGCGCAGATCTTCGCCAAATGGGGCCTTCCTTGTTGCGACTTGTTCGCCAGCCCCAACAATGTGAAGTACAGAGAGTTCTTCACTCTGACACCCTCTCAGGGACAGTCTCCCAGGGACGCTCTAGCCCACAATTGGCCCCCGGGTCTGCTTTATGCCTTCCCCCCCGATTCCCCTTCTCCCGAGGGTGATTCAGAAGGCCCTTCATGTCAGGTGCCACATGATTTTGGTCGCCCCACATTGGCCCCGTCAGGTTTGGTTCCCCTTTCTTCAGAAGTATATGGTACAGGGCCCTTGGATTCTGGACCCAGTGCCGGATCTGTTATCCAATCCGTTGGGGCACTCTCATCCGTCCCTCCGGTCGCTCCGACTGGTTGCTTGGCTACTCCACTTCCATCCTTAGTTAGGGATCTTTCTTTTTCTTCGGAAGTGATGCACATCTTGTCTTCTTCCCACAAGCCGTCTACCGTTAAGCTGTATTCCAGCAAATGAAAAAGATTTGTTTGTTGGGCCCAGCAGCGAAGCATTGATCCTCTCATGGCCCCAGTACTGCAGGTCTTGGAATTTCTAGCTTCATTGTTTCATTCTGGCTCTTCAGTCTCCACGCTTAAAGTTCAACTGGCTGCCATATCTAATTTTCATGTTGCTATAGAGCCTTCTTTAATGGCCAACAGACTGTGCAAGTCTTTTCTTAGAGGAGCCTGGCTCCTCAGGCCTCCTATGGTTCATCCTGTGCCCCCTTGGGACTTAAATTTAGTTCTGGGCTCCTTAACTGCCCGTCCCTTTGAGCCGGCAGCCACTTGTGATTTAAAATTCCTATCTTGGAAAACTGCCTTTCTAGTGGCAATACCTTCTGCAAAGCGTGTTTCAGAGCTTCAAGCTCTCTGTTCTTCCCCTCCTTATTTGATCTTCCACAGAGACAGAGTTTCCCTTAGATTGAATCCATCCTTTTTGCCTAAGGTAGCGTCCCCTTTATGCATTCAGCAATCATTGGAGCTCCCAGTTTTCTTCCCAAATTTTTCTAATAGAGCAGAATATACTTTCCACCAGTTGGATGTTCACAGGCAACTGCGTTTTTACTTGGATAGGACCACTCAGACTCGAAAATTTGATCAACTGTTTGTGTCCTTTGCGGAGAATAGGTTAGGTCTTCCACTTGCCAAAGCCACTATTGCCAAATGGATTAAGGATTGCATCTCTTTCATTTACTCCCAGTCAGGCAAAGAGTTGCCTTTCCCAATCAAAGCTCATTCTACCAGGGCTATGGCCACCTCTGTAGCTTTTCATTCCAAAGTGTCAATGGATGATATCTGTGCGGCTGCTACTTGGTCTTCTCTGCACACATTTATTTCTCATTATAAACTTGATGTGGCTTCCCGAGGTAGAGCTTCATTTGGTTCCGCAGTTCTCAGGAGTGTGTTCCAGTGAGCCACCCGGGGTTTTAGGTGCTAGGGACGCTGTCCCATCAGTTATGAATGTAGGCGAGATAGGATCCCATTACATCTTTTAGTTATGTACTTAGCATAACTTTGGATGTATGGGATCCATCTCGCCTACATTCATACATACCCCCACCCTCCTTCCCCCTACCTTTTGGATTTGGAGGAAACTTTGGTCCTGCTGAGCTCTCCTCTGGAAGGGATCTAGTTGGTTACACTTATCGGTATGTGTTCTGTACCTGTATGTATGTATGAAAGCGAACAAACAAGATCTGGGGAAGTAGGTGTGGTCTATTATGGGATAAGGGGTAGCCCAGCCAATGAGAGACTTCGTTCTAAGGTATAGTGGCCGAGTCGGAGCCGACGGATCGGCTCCGAACCCATCAGTTATGAATGTAGGCGAGATGGATCCCATACATTCAAAGTTATGGTAAGTACATAACTAAAAGATTTATTCTCCTCATATTTCAAAACTTTTGCTACATTTGTATCTTGAGGTCAGTAGGTATGTGTGCAGTCCCATGATTGCAGATCTAGACATGTAATCAATTTCAAGGAGGCCCATCCCTCCTTTGGAACAAGGAATATATAATCTTGGTATACACTGATTTTTATAAATCATTTGGTGAGCATGAAACATCCTTCTTGTTTTAATATCCAATCTATCCAACACTTTTTGGAGCCAGTCAGTCACTCCAAAACCATAAGTTAGGACAGGAAAAGCAAATTGATTTATAGCTTGGATCTTGTTCCTAGATATCACTGCTATTCTCAGGATTAATTTAAGTCTTTTAAAGTATTCCATACTGAGTTTTATTCACATTTGTTCATATTTTATTGCTGATCCTTCATCAGTTCCCAAGTATTTATACACTCCCTCTTGCTCAAGTTTTTGTATATTACATTCTTGTCCCAAACTGGTGTTTCCTGTTGCTGCAGTTTTCCTTTTTTAAAGGTTGCGTTTGCACATTTATCAAGACCAAATGACGTTCCAATATCATCTGAAAAAGTTTTGACAGCCTGCAGCTGTGCTTTCAGTTCCTCATCTGATGAGCTATACAGTTTTAAATCAGTGGCAAAGAGAGGATGAGAAGTCATTAGACTTTGTTGTTTTCTAGGAGCCAAATTGTCGCCATGGCCTAAGCTGTTAAGTAAACAGCTTAATGGATTAATGGCAAGGCAGAATAGCAACCGTGACAGAGTCACCCTGAAATATCCCTCTTTAAATTTTTACCCCATGGAATAATGATCTGTCCTTTATCATGGCTAAATTGCAAAGTGGTCTGCCATTGTTTCATGGTTACTGTAATGTAATCAATCAGTGTAGAGTGTATCTTATACATTTTTTAAGCACTCTTTTATCCATGAATGTGGGATACTATCAAATGCTTTTTTGTAGTCAATCCATGCTATACTTAGATTCTTCCCCTTTTTACAGTTCTCCACTATAACTTTATTTAACAACAAATGATCCTTTGTTCCCTATGACTTTTTTTTTTATTGCCCTTTTGTTCTACTGCCATAATTGAGTTTTCTTCTAAATGACTATAAACTCTGTTGGCGTCAATTCCCGTGTATAGTTTGTATGTCATTGGAAGGCAAGTTATGAATCTAAAGCTATCCTAAGTAAGAGCATTGTTTTTCCTGTTGTTAACTAGTGCTGTGTCTCTTTGGGGTGTGTGTATAAATAGTTCTTACTCATGGCTAAATCTTCATTCAAAGAAGTTAATACTTTCAGACAAAAGTTAAGTGCTTTATCTGGGCTTGGGGTTTTCCAGTTAGAGGCTTTTCTTAACTTTGTTTCATTCTCTCTGACTGTTACTTCTATCCATTTAGCATCTTTATTTTCCACAAGATCTTCATAGATACTTCTCCAAAATTCATCAATTTCTTCTTTTTTTTCACAAATTTTTGATTCCTTTACCTTATTTCCCCATTCTCTATAAAAAAAATTTGGATCAATAACATGCTTATTTTGTACTTTTCCTTTATATTCTGCTTTATAGCTCAGCTGATATGTCCCAAGCCAATGGCACCAGCATCACTGTGTCCCCTCATGCTTGGATGACATTATGCAACTTTTGTGGCTGCTTTAAGGTGTCCTTTGTTCCCCTTTGATGGTTCATCTGTTTTTGGGTTGAAAGGTAAAAGAGCAAGATGGGAAGATGCTGTCTGCTGTTGTAGTTTGATGTTCTTCGTCTTCCATTGCTGCAGTCCTGACTATTGGGTATAGTCCGCGTCCAGTCGGCCCGAATACCAGAGTATAAGGCTGACGTCGGTCAGGGCGCATTAGACTGACGTCAGTACGTCAGGGTACTAATGCGCATGACCGACGTCATATCCTCAGTCTTTTTTGCCGCATGGTCCGATGCAGAAGCAGTTTTGCGAGTGCAGGTTGGCGTTCTGAAATATTTCCGAAACCGGAGTTTCAGACCGAAACAGAGTTGGCTAAGTACCCCGTTGGGGAACATTTTGGTTTTCTTGCCTCAGTATTTTACCGGATGTCAGAAAAAGTGAATAACTGTATTTCTTGTGGGAAACAGATACCTCATAGGGATTATCATACCTTGTGTATACCTTGTTTAGGGCCTGAGCACGACGTTGTTGGTTGCCGCTCTTGTGCTAGGTTTAACAAACGCACTATTAAGAGGAGGTTAGACTGTGCTAGGTTAGTGTTTGGGAAGCGTTGCAATTATAAAATGCCGTCGGATGCTCCGGCCGCTTCCAAGAAGCGCAAGGATAAAACAGTGAAGCCTAGGGTTGATGAACCGGCAGTCCCGGACGTCGGTTCTTTAGAAGGCTCAGTGGAGCCGGAGGTTTTGCCAGGAGTTTCCATGGAGTCCCAGGCAGAAACTATACTATTACAGGATGTGCCTTCTCAGGAGGTAGGCCAGGCTGAGGGGGCTTCTCAGGTGACTGTTCTTCCCTCTCTTCCTAAGGTAGTTAGAGCCTCTCCTTCTGTTGCCAAAACTTCTTTGAGAGGTAGGCCTAGTTCAGCTTCAGTGGGGGCTTCTCCTAGCATTTCGGGTTCTGTACCTAAGAAGCATATGCTTAAAATGGCAGAAGATTTGATTACTATGATTAGAGGTTCTATGCCCCCGCCTGATAAGAGGCCTAGGGTAGAACCGGAGTTTGATAGTTTTGAACAGTGTTCAGAGGCTTCAGAATCTTCTGTGGAAGATATGCAGGAGTATCCTACTTATTCTGATTCTGATGTGGATGATTCCACTCCTACAGCTTCTCCGCCTGAGGATTTCTCATTTTCAGAGACTCTGCATTCCATGAGGGAGCACTTTAAATGGGAAGGCCAGGATTACTCTGATTCCAGGAAAAGGCTTAGGGAATTCTTGTTTTTACCCCAGCATAGGCCATTAGCTATTCCTCCTGTGTTGAATGTGGTGGAAGATGTTTTGCAGAGGCTTCCCTGAACCCTGACTCTTTGCCTCCTGCTCCTGTTAAGCCTGATAGGTATTATAGGGTGCCCGAAGCTCATAAATATTTGTTTAAGAGTCCTAGGGCGGACCCAGAAACTATTTCTCAAGGGCCTAAGGGTGTAAAGGCTTCTGTGGTTAAAATCCTGTTCCCTCTGATAAAGAGGCAAGGGCTTTGGATAGGTGGGGAAAGAAAGTGTATACTTCTTCCACTCTAGCCATGAGAGCATTGAATTGTCAGTTTCACATGCTTAAATATCAGAATTATCTCCTTTCACAATTGAAATCTAAGGTGGATGCTTTGGCGGAAGGTATTGAGTGTAAAGAGTTGCTGGATTTGGTTCACGTGTCTGAACAAGTGGGTAAGCATTCTTTGCAATGTGGTTTTGATGCTGTACAGGCCTCCTCGAGGGTGGCTGCTACCAGTTCTGTTCTTCGCAGGCATGCTTGGTTGAAGGATCAGAATTTAGCTGAGCATGTTAAGACAAGGATTTTGGATGCTCCTTTACAGTCTGATGTGTTGTTTGGATCGCCTGTGGAAGCAGTTTTAAAGAAAATGGAGGACAAAGCTAAGTCTATGCAGACTGTTAAAGATTTTTTGCAGGTGCAGCCACCAAAGTTTAGTAGAAATTGGCCTGCTAAGGGGTGGACATATCCTGCTTATGATTCCCAGTCTAGGGGTAGGTCTAGACGTGGTAGG
Organism: Protopterus annectens; assembly: GCF_019279795.1. Classification (NCBI taxonomy): domain Eukaryota; kingdom Metazoa; phylum Chordata; order Ceratodontiformes; family Protopteridae; genus Protopterus; species Protopterus annectens. The sequence continues at coordinate 171,440,265 of NC_056735.1, read as the reverse complement.
GGCAGGGCTCAAGGTTCTTTTAGGCCTAGAACAGGAGTTCACCTGCTCAGACTTCTGGTGAGGGCAGGGGTCAGTCCTTTCGTAAACAAACCCAATGACCTGTCTTTTCAGCTGCCAGCAGATTCACGTTTGGCAGCTCCTTTGGGTGGAAGACTGTCTCTTTTCAAAGAAAATTGGGATTTAATTACTCAAGACAAATGGGTGTTGGATATCATTCACCACGGTTACAGATTTTATTTCCATACAATGCCCCCTTTCAAAGGCATGCCAGGCGTTCCTCCTCCACAAAGAAAAGAGGCTCACAAGCAAGTTTCTCAGTTACTTCACATAGGGGCCATTCAGCCAGTCCCTGTATCAGAAAGGGGCCTAGGATTTTATTCTCGCCTGTTCCTTGTACCAAAGAAGGGGAACACGTGGAGACCAATTTTGGATTTATCTCTCCTCAACACGTTTTTGGACATTCCCAAGTTCAAGATGTTGACGTTACAACAGCTTTTACCACTGCTGGGCAAAGATCACTGGATGGTAACTTTAGATCTCAAGGAAGCTTACCTTCATGTGCCTATAAGGCTAAGTTGCAGGAGGTATCTGCGGTTTCGAGCTGGAAATTCTCATTATCAGTTCTCTGCATTGCCCTTTGGCTTATCTACTGCCCAGAGTATTCACAAAGGTTCTGGCTCCAGTGATAGCTTACTTCAGGCTTCAAGGAATTCAAATCTATCCTTACTTGGGCGACTGCCTGATTCTGGCTCAAGAAAAGGAAGACCTTCTACAGCATCTGGAATATGTTATAGCAGTGCTAAGATGCCTAGGGTATTCTGTGAACGAAATAAAGTCCAGTCTAGTACCCTCTCAAGACATGTGCTTTCTGGGTGTGAGACTGAATACAGCAGCCCAGATGGCCTTTTAACCCCGGACAAACAAAAGAGTCTGTCACTTTACTTCCATCAACTATCTCATCAGTCCGTGCTGACTGCAAGGACAGTCCTTCAAGCATTAGGGTTCATGGCATCTTGTATTCTGGTACTTCCCAATGCCAAACTGCATATGAGGAAGCTACAATGGTATCTCAAAATGTATGGACACAGCACTGCCAGGATTTGGACACTGTCATTCAAATAATACCTTGCCTTCAAAAGAATTCTTGTGGTGGGCTCAGGAATGTCACCTAAACAAGGGACTCTCTGTGACCCGGCCAGAGGCAAGTCAGATCTTAACGACAGATGCCTCGGACATTGCTTGGGGAGCTCATCTAAATGGAAAGTGGATACAAGACAAGTGGCCTGCCAGACTACAGCATCTACATATCAACATGAAAGAGATGTTAGCAGTCCAGTTTGCATTAATGGCTTTCAAGGAGTTACTTCTTCCAGGGCAGGTGTTGATTCTAACAGACAACACAACTGTCATGTGGTACATCAACAAGCAAGGGGAACACATTCTTATCCTCTATGCAGGCAAGCAATGATTTTATGGGAGACTGCGCTCAGCCTGCAATTAACTCTTCAGGCAAGGTTTCTGCCAGGAGCACAGAACTCCTTAGCAGATGTGTTAAGCAGACAAATCATGGATCCCCACGAGTGGAAACTGGATCTTCATGTATTTCAGAAACTGACAGTGTCATGGGAACTCCAGACATAGATCTGTTCGCTTCTCCACTAAACCACCAGCTGCCACAGTATTGCACAAAGGGGTTTCATCACACAGCTTGGAAAGTGGATGCTCTGTCTTTCAGTTGGAAAAACCTTCATGTGTATGCCTTTCCACCTCTGCCTCTTCTTCCAAAGGTACTATTAAAGGTCAGACAAGACAGGCCAAGGATGATTTTGATAGCTCCAGATTGGCCTCGGCAACACTGGTACCCACTACTACGGAGTCTGGTAAAGAAGCCTCCTTGGCCTTTACCTCTGATTCCTCATCTGTTATCTCAGAAGGACGGTCATCTGCTCAATGTCAAGCTTCACTCTCTTCATCTAACAGCCTGGCATATTCTGTGTTGAAACACAGCAGGTCTCAACTTCCTCAACAAGTTTTAAATGTGATTATGGAAGCTAGAAGACCTAGTACAAGGAGAGTGTACGCAGAAAAATGGAAGAGATTTTTATTTTGGAGTACAGCAAAGAATTTGGAGATTTCTGAGCCTAATTTGAGTGTGGCTCTTCAATATCTTACTGAATTATTGGACAAAGGTTTGTCCTTCTCTTCCATTAAGATTCATGCTGCAGCAATTTCAGCTCACTATGATTGTGACCCACCTTTGTTTTCGCATCCTTTGTTCAAGCAGTTTCTTAGAGGGGCAAAGAATATAAGACCCCCATGTAGAGCTCCTACTCCTGCTTGGGATCTCAATTTTGTGTTGGAAAAGCTTACTCTACAACCTTTTGAGCCTGCAGCTACTGCTGAATTGAAATACTTGTCATGGAAGACTGCTTTTCTGTTGGCTATTACTTCTGCAAGAAGGGTGTCTGAGTTGCAGGCCCTTATGGCAGTAGAGCCCTTTTTGATTTTCCATAAGGATAGGGTATCATTACGTACAAATCCTTCTTTTATGCCTAAGGTGGTTTCTAGTGTGGCTTTAAACCAAACTATTCATTTGCCTACGTTTTTTGCAGACCCTCAAAATAAAGGGGAAAAGATTTTGCACACTTTAGATGTACACAGGCAATTGCGTTATTATTTAAGCAGGACTAAGGATTTTAGGCAGTCTCAGCAATTGTTTGTTTCTTTTGCTTTGAGTTCACAGGGCAAGCCTGTGTCAAAACAAACTATTTCTAGGTGGATTGGCTTTTGCATTGCATTTTGTTATTCCCATCATGGCAAGGAGATTCCAGCTGGGATTAGGCCTCATTCCACTAGGGCTACTGCCACTTCAACAGCATTTCTAAGGGGTGGCAACTAAGGATATTTTGGAAGCAGCTACTTGGAGTTCAGTGCATACTTTCTCTAAGCATTATCACCTTCCTATCTACTCTAAGTCTAGGGCTGGTTTTGCCACAGCTGTTTTGCAAGGCATGTTGTCAGCTCCTACTTCCTTATGATTTGCCAGCCTCCCTTACCTCTGCTTTGGGATTCTACCCAATAGTCAGGACTGCAGCAATGGAAGACGAAGAACATAGTACAGTTTTGTACCTACCATAAATGTAGATGTTCGAGGATTCCATTGCTGCAGTCCAATTTACCCTCCCTCCTTCCCTCTGTATTTAGGGGTGGTTGTGTAGGTGAGTTTACATGCTTATATTTTTGTATATATTGTTGTATATATTGTACATGTTTTTGGTGCAGGTTTTTTGGGACTTGTCTTTTTAGGGTCTTCTGACATCTGGGGCAAGAAAAGACTGAGGATATGACGTCGGTCATGCGCATTAGTACCCTGACGTACTGACGTCAGTCTAATGCGCCCTGACCGACGTCAGCCTTATACTCTGGTATTCGGGCCGACTGGACGCGGACTATACCCAATAGTCAGGACTGCAGCAATGGAATCCTCGAACATCTACATTTATGGTAGGTACAAAACTGTACTTTTTGCCACCACTCAACAGATGTTTTCTTGGAACCAGAAGAGGGATCTTCTCTTTTTTTAGGAAATCACAGCAATCTTTTCAAGAGGCTCATTCTTATAGTTCCCCGTGTGGCAGGGGGGACAACTACAACAGACACAACCTCATGGCAGGGAGTGGGGGCCGCAGAACCAGGACTTCTACAGAGTTGTCTCCAGAAGGCCCTATTCGTGACCCTGAAGCATTGCCCAGCTGTCCTGCTCTTGAGCCAGTCTGGTTGATTGACTTTACACCCAAAAGCTTGGGAGACCATCACTTTGGAATTATGGCTGTTGAGAGTCATCCAGAGGATATTCACTTCCATTCCAGATGTTCCATTCTGTCAGAAGAGCAGCAGCTGAAACATTCAAAAGCTGCTAGTAAGCCAAGTTATCTAAGAGGTCCCATCAAACCAACAAGGATCTGGGGTCTAGTCAGGGTTCTTTTTGGTTCTAAGAAAGAACCAAGGACCTCAGGCCGATTTTGGATTTGAACAGGTTGAAGGTTTATATAGCTGACCAAGTTCCAGATGGTCACGATGCAGTCCGTTTTACCTGTGTTGAGGATGGATGACTGGATGTGCTTATTCAGTCTCAAGGACGCCTACCCATCATATAACGATTGAGAAGCAGTCCAGGAGATTCCTGTGCGTCAGTTGCGGACCAGTCATTACTAGTTCCAAGTGCTGCCATTCGGTTTCACCATCACCAAGTATATGGCAGTGGTAGCAGTCTGGCTCAGGTTGCAGGGGTTCCAAGTTTTTTCCTTTCCTGGAGGATTGGCTCAAATGTCCTCATGAGAGCATCCCTGATGAGGGCCAGGAACACTTTACTCCAGCTTTGCAGTTCTTTAAGGATCACAGTCAACTTCCAAAAGTCCAGTCTGCATCTAGTTCAGTCCTTGGAATTTATAGGTTGTCATTTGGACACAGTTTGTCAGATTCCCAAGCTTCTAGAGTCCATAATATCATACCTTTGTTATCTGGTAAGGTTCTTGATCATGTGTCAGAAGCCTCCAGCATATCTTAGTCTTAGACTTTTAGACCACATGACAGCTGCCATTTGTTTGACTCCCTTGGCCAGGTATCATATGAGGACATTGCAGTGGACCCTGGCTATTCACTTTTTGAATTCACCACATCCAATGGGTTTTCCAGTTTCCCTAACCCAAATTTATTGAGATCAAATCATTTGGTTGTTGGAGTCTCCCGTGGTGTCCACCAGATGACCATTTGTTCTCCCCCTCCTTAGGCTGTGGTCACGACAGATGCCTCTCTGCTGGGGTTGGGGGCATTCAAAGAAAGAACTATCCATTTAGACCTATTCTGTGTCTGAGGTCAAACTACACATCATTATCTTGGAGATGAGGGCAGTCCCCCTTGCATTGCAGTCTTTTCAGGACATTCTCCCCAAGAGTGTGTTTTCTGTCCAGATGGACAATATGTAGGTAATCTGGTATCTGAACAAGCAAGGGGAACCTGGTCTTACTGTCTTTGTCAGGAGGCCATGAGTGTCTGGCAATGGGTGATTTCAGTTCATCGGTTTTTGATTGCAGTGCACATCCTGGGGAAATCCAACATCTTAGCAGACAGTTTGAGCAGGAGCATTCTCCTTCCTCACGAGTGGTCCCTGAATCTGAGAGTGGCTACTTGTATTTTTCAGTGCTGGGGTGCTCCGTGTTATGACCTGTTTGCTTTCCTGCCCAGCATCAAGTGCAACAGCTATTATGCCTTAGTTCCTCCTCAAGGACGGTCTCCCAGGGATGTTGTGCTGTATGCTTGGCCCCCAGGTGGTCTTTATGCTTAGCCTCTGACCCCATTGATAATGTTTCTTCAGAAACCAGGTCACTGCAGAGTGATTGTAATCCTCACTGTGCTCTTTTGGCCTCAAAGCATTTTACACAAACTAAGGCTTCGTCTTGTTGGTGAAGTTACCCTACATCTACTTCTTCTTGGTTTGTGACTGCCTGGATTGATTTTATTACCTTCTTTTTCTCCAATTCCCTTGATGGCCAGTAATCCCGACCTTTCAGACCAAGTTGTTCCCATCTTAACTTTTTCTCAAAAGTCATCTACCCGAAAAGTGTTTGCTAGTGAGTGGAAGCATTTTACCTTATGAGCTGTCTCTTGGGGCTTGAACCCCTTTTCAATACCTTTTGTGGCTGTTCTGAACTTTCTTGTGGGTTTGTTTAATTTTAGGTCTATCTACTGCACTATTAAAATGCAGTTGGCAGCTATGTCTGATTTTCACATTGGTAGAGATAATGTACTGTTGACTGTGCTTAAGATCTCAAAGACCTTTCTTAAAGGAACTCTGTTACTCTGTCCTCCTGTGCAGGAACCTGTTCCGCCTTGTGACTCCCATTTAAGTTTCACGTGCTGGCTGCACCTCCTTTTGAACCTTCTGAAGCTGAAGTTGTTGTCATGGAAGACTTTGTTCGTGGTGGCCATTACCTCTGCCAAGTCTTTGTCAGAGTTCCAGGCCCTCTTTGTTGTCCCTTCTTATCTGGTTTTCCATCAAGACAGTATGTCCCTTACACCAGGTCCTTCTTTTCTTTCTAAGGTAGTATCAGGAAATAATTTGAATCGATCCTTTCATCCACCAATCTTTTTTCACAAATTTTCTAATGTGCAGAAATCTTCTGCATTGCCTTGATGTTCATAGACAATTGAGGTTCTATTTGGATAGGACAAGGTCCTTTATAAAATCTAATCAATTGTTTGTCTCATTCCCCAAGTCTCATTTGGGTGAAAATCTAATTGTTTGCCTCATTTTCCAAGTCTCAGTTGGGTTCTCCCTTTTTCAAGTTTACGGTGTTCATATGGTTTTCTGATTTGTATTTCCTTTGGATATGGTTTGAAGAGAACATAGTCGCATCTCAAACCCAAAGGACATTCTTCTAGAGCTATGGTTACTTGTACAGAATTTTTCTCCCGAGCTGCTTTGTATGAAGTTTGTGCAGCAGAATCTTGGGTGGGTCATTACACCTTTGTGCCCCATTTCAAATTGTATGTCCAGTCCAGGTTTAGGGCTTCATTTGGTTGCACTGTACTGTGCAATATCCTTCCATGAGACCTCCCTAGGGGGTTGCGTGGCTGGGACTCTGTCCCACATGTTGAACTCAGATGTAAAAGACAACATCAGATACAAAAGTTATGTACTCATACTCTACAAAAGGGCCTTACAGAAACAGATGCTTGGTGCCAGAGCCATGAGCTTAAGCTCAATGCCAAGAAATTTATAGTTATCCTCTTTGGGGAAAAAACATGTACCCGTGAATTACCACATAGGTGGCAGTACACTAAACACCAAAAGTGTGATAAGAGACTTAGGGACACAGGTGGACAGTGGTCTCACCTTCGATAACCACATCCCCACAACAGTCAGGAAATCCTTCTATGTGGTATACCTCATGACTAAGGGCTTTTCATCCAGAAAAAAGGAGGTCATTGTCCCACTGTACTCCTCCCTCATTAGACCCATTATAGAATACAACGCCCCATTTGGTATGTACCTCTCAAGACATCTGCAACAACTGGAAAGGCCGCAGAAATACCTCACTAAAAGAATCACAGGCCTAAAGCAGATACCCTACACTGATTGTCTTAAAAAACTCCAGCTATACTCTGTCGCATATCGTCTACTCAGAGGCGATCTCTACTTAACATACAAGGCCATGCCAAACCCAGAGCTGTTGGACATGCTACACTTAAAGAAATCCCAATCTCTCAGAGCCATACGCTCTAGGGATCTAAACCTCATCATCACAATAAACAAAACATGCTGGAGGGATAGGTTCCTGACCAGAGACTCTGGAATAGCCTGCCCATACATGTCAAGCAGAGTGCCTCTTTGGCCCTCTTCAAAAGGAACCTTGACAATTGGATGGGAGAAAGGACATTCACCCCAGGGATCACGTCAGTCGTCCTGCTAGACAGAGGTCCAGGGAAGTAAATAGTGTGGGACGAAATAGCCAGGGAATTGTTATGGCTAGGCTTGTATAGGCCCTAGGGCTGATAGCCTAGTATCAACCTATGAACCTATAATGATAGATCCGTGCTGTCTGTCTAGTTCAAACCCCCCCCACACACACACACACACACTCACCTGCCCCCACCTTCTTGGCTATTTCATTACCTCAGGGATGACTGAAACAGGTAGCAGGAGTCTGTCATTATAGTGAGTAAATAACTTTTGGTTATCTTCTTCCTCATTGTCAATGAAGACATTGTTGTCTTCTTCCATCCATCTTAACCTTCCTTCCTCTCATGCTTTCTCCAAATTGTCACTGTTGCTCCTGGCTGACTGGGCAGACTGACCCTGAAGCTGTATGTGGAAGGGCTGTTGTGATACCTTCATTCTTTTGTCTCTCTCATGTTTGGGGCAACATCAATTTCCTGATTTACTATTCTAGGGGCACTGACAAACTCAATCTGAGGAGATTTGTGTAGAATATAGCATTATGGGTAGAGGAGAAAGAATTCCATGAATGAAGATTCTGAAGGTGACTGCTTCAAGTCAAGAGTCGTGTCCAGTAAACCCACAGGTTGAGATGGACATAAGAAGATACATTTGACCTATCATTATGGCAAGTACATCATTTTCTTTCTCTTCAATAAACACAATTTGCCAGAAGCATAAATATGTTGCGATGCTGTGGGTTGTTGCCATCTGTGCCAGGTAGAATAGAACAGTGCATGTGTAACATATGCCAGCATAGCCAGCTGGAGTTTTATAAATAATTTTGTGTCATTTGACTGTCACACTGATTTGTACAGATGCTTGTGTTAAAAATGTATCAACAGTGTTGTAAGTGATCAAGTGTTTATGTAAACAAAGAATTTTGGAAGGGAAGAGTAGAAGTTTTTGAAATTGTTCTACACTACTGTTACTGCAGCGCATCGTAGCAAAGCTCTGAGTGTGTATTGTACCAGAGTTAGGTAATCAGATGTGATGGAAGTCTCACAGCAGTTTGTTTTGTTTTCTTTGGAATCTGATATAAAGAACTTTGACAGTTATCACAGTCGGTTGTTAGTTGAGTTCACTTTAGTCTGTTAGAAACTCATCGCCTTGCCTAGTGGAAGTAGGCATCTCAGCATCCTATCTTGCCTTGCTGTATTAATTAAATTAGTTAGGGAACAGTTATTCTTTAGACACTCAGGAAATACAGTGAGATTAGTTAAGTATTGTTTTTTTCTGAATCTGCTTGAATCTGTCTAGTTGTATTATTTTTAATTTCTCTTGTGATTGAAACTCTGGTGTTTATTGTAGTTAGATATTTAGTATTCTTGTGTTAGAGAGAGAGAGAGACCAGTCAGTGTGCTCTTGGGGAAAATTGCGCTTGATGCAAAGAGCTACATTTGATGCAGAGAGCTACATTTGAAAATACTGTGTAAATCCATTCCTGTTTTTAGTGACGGTCTGTCACCAGTGTCTATGGTGAGGATTGAGGCTGCTTGATTACTGGCCCGGAATAGAGAGACAGTCACATATGTAATGGTATAATTATAGCCCTAAAAGTGTATCTTTCAGGATACAAGTCATATTGTCATTCTTTGTGTTGAGACATAAACATTACATTCTTTGATATTTCATTAGATTAAGGTATGACTGCTTTTTCTTTGTGGTTAGGCTCCCAGACCAATATTGACTTAAAGGTGTTTATGCTGGTGACATTCTGTGAAAATGTCTTGAATATATATATATATATGTTTGTGTGTATGTGTGTGTGTACATATATATATGTCTATATATATATATATTTTTATGTCATGAATAAATGTTGAACCATTGTGAAAATGCAAGTTTTTAAATAACAGAGAGCTAAAGTAGCCAAAATCAGGCAGTCTGAGGAGACCCTCTAAAATGCTCAACAGTTAAGGGGTTATGAAAGGAAAGAGAAGTTCATAAGTCTTATAACAAGTCTAAATGGGTAGCTAACCATGTTATCTTTTTTTGTTATGCCAGATGTTTAAAAAAAATCTGCAAGGCACAATAACAGAACATTCTTGCCGGGCAGTAGCTACATCAGCAGCATATTTCTGAAGTGATTCTTCAGAAGGTACTTCAGAAGCTGCTGCATGGATTGTTGGTTACCATACTAGAAGATCTTTGAAGAGAAATTGCAATAGTGAAGCTTTTCTACTTCCATCGCATTAGGAATATTATATATTGTGTTAACAGCATTTTACATTTACACTTTGAATAGGTACAGTGACCTCTTTCCATACAGAAGGCAGTCGCTTACTATAATTACGTTTCCTTGAGGTCCAGAAAGGGCTCGGAGAACAGAAGAAAGCATGTAGCAATGCTGACTGTGTATCACTACATTGCATACCAACCAAAGACACATGGAATGCTGGCGTAGACTCAAAGAACATCTTGGCAGGGCTATAAATGCAGCTGATGAAAGCACTGCCTGGGGAAAAAAAAACACACAAGGTGGCCACCATGTGTCTTTATTTTCCCATTTAGAAGGTGGGCAAACCTAGATGCCAGGATTTACTATTAAAGCAAACTGTTCTTGAAGATCTAGTACTATGTAAGTATCTTACACAACTGTACTTTGGTAAAGAAATTGGGGAATTTGTTTGGCTTCTGCTAATTTGCACTAAGTCGTATGAAAATACAAAGTTTTTTTATTTTTTTTACAACATTGCCTTTATGTTTCAGCAGATCAGTCTTCAGGTTCTTTTCATCCACTTCAACCTGAAAGTGGTAGTGATGAATGCTACTTAGACACTGTGCTTCATACAGTCACAGAACTTCCTAGCTCATCTCATCTGAGCACTGAAACAACCAGTCAGCTGCAGACAACTGGTGAATTTCTTCCACCTGCTTTTGAGATGACAAATGAAGAGCTGCCATGTCCATCGGAGGTCCTGATGGAATCTACAAATGATAGAGGCAGTGAATCCACTATTGAGAATCCTAGAAGCCAGGATGCCGAAAGCTTGCTGCAGGATTCTGGATCGTTTGACTTTTTAAGTGTAACACCAAGTACAGTAAATGATTCTAAACATTCATTCAGGGAGGGTATGGAACAAACAAAAATGGATTTTAGTTTTGTAGAGCAGCGGATTGTTATAACTGGCAGAGGAGAAAATGTGCAGAAAGATGGAGTAGTTGTTACTGCTCCAGAAGCAGTATGCTCTAGTAAAAAGAGAGAGAATTTTAAGACAAGTGGGCCTGAATTCATAACTGATGTTTCTGCAGGACAGCAAGAGAAAGCATTGCAAACACTGCCTGGGACAGTCTTTGAAAAGGATATTGAATGTATTGACAGTTCTGTGCAAAAGATTACACTTCACAGTAATTCTTTGGTGGAACCAGATATGAAGAAGTCTTCTAAACAGGCAGAAAGTGATCATTTTGCATCTTTGATGAGTGGTTGTGTTCCAGTTTGGGTAAGTTTAATGACATTTAAGCATCATACTTGAACCCAAAGGAAATAGCAACTGGATTATAGATACTTTTGAAATGACCCTGGTTGTGGTTCGCATTGTTTGAGTTTTGATTTGTCCACTGCAACACTTGATGTCTGGGTAAATCATCCGTTACTTCTGCTTGCTTAAATATGCCTACCTTTATGTACTGAAATCTTTTAAAAATGACTATTTAGAGTGTAAGTAATGTTTACATTTTCTACATAGAATACAAGTGACCAAATAAAGAGTTTTACTGAAAGAGGAATTTATGATGCTGTGAGCCTTTTGGAAAACTCTTTGTGGAGAAATCCAAAGATTGTGTAATAACGTGTCAAAACATGATGATTTGTTCATGTAGGATGATTTAACGGAGGCTTAGAGGAGTTGTCTGGTCATTCTGTGTAGGATTTCTGACATATATTTTACAAGGCAGATGATTCCTGTTTAACAGCAGAGAACAGTATTAGGATCAGTGAGTAATGAGTTGCTTTTAGTGGTCATAACATATACTGTCAGTCCATTCAAATGCATCATTTTTAACTAAAGATTTTCACCAGTAGGATAATTGCAGGACTCCACAAAGCAATTCTGAGAGTCATATTTTAGCTTAAGTACTATTGACACTTTATGGATCTAATTTTGGAGTCGTCCTGCATTTGAGTATCAGTCAAGATCTCCTCCTCTTATATCCCTATTTGACACAATTCAGAATTATCCTGTGTTGCCATGCTCAGGTTATATTGATATCACTTGCCAGAGCACATCTTGGCTTTTACTCTAGGCTTGAAGGGGTGTACACAGCATCTGCACTGTACTTGTATTTTCTGGTGAGCACAGTTTGAATCTAAATCCTAATGTTTCTGCACCCAGGGTCTTCACCAAATGCCTAGCTCCCGCCCTAGCCTACTGCAGGACCAAGGGCATTCAAATCTACCCCTACCTAGACGATATTCTTACAGAGAAAGGAAACACCCTAAAAAACATCTGCAGTTTTCCGTGTCTCTACTACAAAGGTTGGGGTTCACCCTTAATCTCCCCAAATCATCCTTTGCAACAGAACAGGACAAAATCTTCTTGGGATGCAGGATCCGAACAGACCTAATGAAGGCATTCCTTCCTCAGGACATGGTAATTTCCCTAACAGACCACTTCCAGGATCTTATCCAGACCCACCAACTGTCAACAAGGCAATTCATGTAACTTCTGGGTCTTACGGCAGCCACTATTCTTGTCCTACCAGTAGCCGAGATGCACATGAGGAAGCTACAATCGTATCTAAAGAATGTGTGGGAACACAGCCCCCGTCTAGAGTTCCAGATCCCCTTCCTACCCTGCCAAAAGGCAGAGTTACAATGGTGGATTCAATAAGTTCAAATGAACCCAGGCCTTCACCTCTTACCCCCATACCAGTTCAACATATGCACACATATGCCTCGGATCTGGACTGGGCAGCTACCATGAAGGGCCACAAGGTGCAAGAACGCTGGCAGGCACCCCTCCTGAAAAAACACATCAACGTAAGGGAGATGACTGCAGTTCATTTAGCCCTGAAAGCTTTTCTTCCCCTACTGCAGCCAGGCCCCCTTCAAATCTTCACAGACAGCTCCACAGTATTGTGGTACATCAATGAACGGGGGGGGGGGGGGTCAACCAAGTCTTACCTCCTCTGCAGGCTAGCAATGCAGATTTGGGACCTAGCCTCACAAAACAACTTATCCCTGCAGGCAGTCTACATCCCATCCCAGGACAACCACCAAGCGGATGCTCTCATCAGATCATTCTCTGCATCACGAGTGGATGTTGCACAGAGAAGTTTTTCTAGACATTGTCCACCAGTGGGGCACACCTCAAATAGACTTATTTGCCTCCCTCCAGAACAGACAACTGAGAAAATTCTGTACTAAGGACCACTTCTCAATTGCCTGGAGATTGGACGCCTTTACCATCTCATGGAAGGGATGATTTCTGTATGCCTTTCCTCTCATTCAAAAGGTCCTTCTGAAAATCAGGAGGGACTATCTAAATATCTTGCTGGTGGCTCCCTATTGTCCAAGGCAGCATTGGCTCCCCCTTCTACTATCCCTCACCAAGGACAATCACCGCAAGTTACCCCACAAGGTGGACCTACTCACACAGCAGAAGGGAACTCTCATCCAGACTCCTGTGGAGATGTTGTGTCGAATACTCTGGGTGATAAACTTTTACTACCCTTCAGACACCACTACTCTGAGGATGTGCTTTCTGTCCTGAGGGAGTCCAGGAAATGTAACACAAGGAGATCCTACATTTTAAAATGGGAAGGAGTCTCCAAATGGTGTCTCCAAAAGCTTAGGGATCCCTTTCTGGTGGATGTACCTCTAGTCTTAGCTTATGTGTGTGAGCTTATCAAGGAAGGCCTTTCGTACTCTTCAGTGAAAGTGCACCTTTCTGCTATCCCTGCCTGCTTTACCCTTAGACCCTCTTTTACTTTCCAGGCTAGATGTTAAGTTGTTCTTGAAGGGGGTCTTGCACATCAGACCACCAAGGAAGCCTATTCCACTGCCTTGGGACCTAAATTTTATCCTGGAAAAACTTACACTGGCTCCCTTTGAGCCAGCTAGTTCTGCATCCCTACAAATGTACGCATGGAAAACAATCCTGTGGGTAGCTCTCACCTCAGCCAGAAGGGTATCAGAGTTACAGGCTCTCATGGCATGCCCCCCCCCCCTACACTGTCTTCCACAAAGACAGGATGACCCTGCGCACCAACCCTTCCTTCATGCCCAAAGTGGTCAATGAGCTGTCATTAAATCAGTTTATTCACCTACCAACCTTCTTTCCCTGTCCTACCAGTGACAGCGAGAGAATACTCCATTCCTGGTTGTTCACAGGCAGCTGAGGTTTTACTTGGACAAAACTAAGACCATTAGAAAATCTAATTAACTCTTTGTATCCTTTCATCCCAGCGCCCTTGGCAAGGCAGTCACCAACAACTATCTCCTGTTGGATCAGGACAACTGTTTGCTTCTGCTACTCCTACCATGGCAAGGATTTACTTCAGGGGGTAAGAGTACACTCTGCTAGGGCTGTAGCATCCACCAAGGCCTTCTTCAAGGGCCTAGACACAGCCTCCATCCTGGAGGCAGCCACCTGGTCCACTATACACACCTTAGATCATATCTCCAGAGTGAATTTCGCTAGGACAATCCTGCAGGGATTTCTGGAATCAGCTACCTCTACCCCCACCCTTCCTCCTTCCTAAGCTGTGGTACTCTCCCACAGTAAGAATACCACAACATGGGAATAGAAGGACATGGAATAGTTGTGTAGAATCTTACCCTAACCATAGATGTCCTTCTCTTCCATGTTGCATTATTCCTTCCTTCCCACCTATCCCCCTGCATTTCTTTTCACCTGTCTATGAGGCACCACATAGACTTTGGTCACACAGGGAAGTCCATGGCATTTCACTGGTCTTTGGGACACCAGTTGGCTCTACCTAGTCTACTGTCCAACTGGGCAGTTAGTTCTGAGGTCTGTGAGTGCAGACGTCACATTTAAGGCACCTGGTTTATGACCCTGTGTGTGACGTCCCATGCAACAACAGCAACCAGGCTTTATGCTTTTGTATGGGAGCCAACATTTGGGTCACCTGAGGCAGAGAATCCCACACTAAGAATACTGCAACATGGAAGAGAAAGGACATCTATGGTTCTGGTAAGATTTTACACAACTATTCTTTCTCTTGAATATATGTTTACAACGTCCAGCTTATGTGCACACACTGTTTGGTAGGCTGGTTTGTGTATAGTTGTTTATCTGTTTTTGAACTCGTCACATTTTTTCCCAAGCATTTCAGTGAAAACATTCAATACGCAAAAATTAATAAATAAATAATTTTCTGCAATCCACCCACTTTTTACTCACAACAAGCACACAAAACTATGCTTAACTTCCAGAAAGGAAGTTTACCCCTCCAAATAGGAGCAGTTAGCCAAAGTGACAGCTATAGTCTACATTTAAGGCTAGCAATGCTAAAATGCATGTTCGAGCCTGTGTTCCCACTTACACATTTGCTGCCTGCCCTTATATTATCTGTATCCCCCCCCCACATGTGAAAACAACATGCATGCTTTCAGTATACTTCTAACAATTAGCCTTAAGAAAAAAGTGCACTAGCTACCCTTAAATACACAAACTGAATTGTGGACTGTTCTGTTCAGTGCATTGAAGTACTAAGGCTGCTGGGAAAGTAACTACTTGTAGAATTATTCAGTTCCCAGTGTCCTAAACTTTATAATTTTTCACTTAACTGCTTGCCAGTTTCTCTTTAAAAGTTAATTGTATTGTACCTTGTAGATTTAACTCTAAACATGTTCAGAGCTTTTCTGATTGCTTGCACCTGCAAAACTCATTTTAGCCTAATAAAAGCATTTGCTAATGAGAAAAAGCTAGTAACATTGCTACTACAAGAAAGTATCCTTGGGGATTTCACTCAAAACCCACTGGTCTGACCTCTCATGCATATTATCTAACTATTAAGCAGGTGCTAATAAGAAAAATAAACAGCTGCTAACTTTGCAGATACAAGAATTAACTACACTTTTGAAATTATTTTAATAATCTTTTTAGTTTTTAAACCTATTTGCTTAAAAAACTTTTCAAGATATCTTCTTCTCTCACAACAGGATTGATTACCATCCATTTACACTTCCCCAGCAGCCCAAGTTTGCAAAATTATATTAACTTTAACTTGCTTCTTTCCAGGCCTTTTTTATCTTGTTGCAATGTGAGATTGGACATGTTACAGTGAAAAAAATGGTAGTTAATTTTATATCATAAACGTATACAGAAGTTACTGATAACACTTTCCCTCTCCTCACAT
Source organism: Protopterus annectens (assembly GCF_019279795.1). Classification (NCBI taxonomy): domain Eukaryota; kingdom Metazoa; phylum Chordata; order Ceratodontiformes; family Protopteridae; genus Protopterus; species Protopterus annectens. The sequence continues at coordinate 171,424,436 of NC_056735.1, read as the reverse complement.
TTAAAATACCTCTTATTGCATACTATATGATACTGCTCTACAATATATCATGCAGTTTACTTAATGTTATTTTTGTACAAATTATACAAAGATTAATAAACATAAAAACATTTTACTTAGTTACTTAAGCCCCTTCATTGTCCTTTTAAACAATAATGGGGTAATGTGAAGATGTTCATCGTGTTACCCTGCTGCAGTCATCACACTTGGGTTATCCTGTCGTCAGGCGGTCCCGCAGTCAGCCTGAATTTCAAAGTCTTGGTCCGGCGTCGGTTGCTGTCGCTTCTTCCCTGACGTCAGTGTGCCAGGGGTATATAAGAGGCATCCGACGCCATTTTCTTCAGTCTTTCTTGCTGTGCGGTGCCCGAAGCAGAAGCAGTTCGCAAGTGCCGGTCGGCTGACACCTGAGATTTTCAAATCGAGTTTCAGTCCGAAGTCTTCGAAGCTAAGTACCTCGTTGAGGAACCTTTTCTTGCCTCAGTCCGATGTCAGAAAAAGTTAACAATTGCATTTCATGTGGGAAGCAAATACCTCATAAGGACTTTCATTCTTATTGTATACCTTGCCTCAGCCCAGACCACGATGTCACTGGTTGTCGGTTTTGTGCTAGGTTCAATAAGTGAACTGTAAAGCGACGCTTTGATTTCGCACGACACTACTTCGGTAGGAAATTTAATTACACTATGCCGTTGGAGCAACCGACTACCGGCGTGCATAAAAAACACAAAGATAAAGACAGGCAGCCTAGATCCAAGCCAGACTCCGAGGCCTCGGCTGGGCCGGTCGCCGGTTCTCTGGTTTTCAGTGAGATGCCTACGCAGCCCCTGGCTACCACAGAATTGGAACCCCAGACCGCTTCAAATTCTCTAGCAGAGAGTTCTAGGCCGACGCAGCCATTTTCCTTAGGCCCTACCGACGACATTGCAGAAGGAGAAGCCGGTGCTGTAGAAACACCTTCGGTTTCAGAAGGTGTCTTCAGACCGACTACTCTCACCATAAAATCTTATGCTAAGCTTAAGACTCCTCTAAAACCAAAAAAGACTGCACTTCAGTCTCCAGTTCAAGGCCCCATGCCTAAGAAACAGATGCTTAAAATGGCTGAAGATTTGATTTCTTTAATCAGGGGTTCCCAACCCCCCCCCCCCGACAAAAGGCCTAGACAAGAGGAGGATTATGCCTCCTCTGATCAAGTGTCTATTTCCTCAGGCTCCTCTGAGGAACAGGATTACTCCTTTCCCCCCATATGAAGATTCTGATGCTGAAGATTCCATTCCCTCAACTTCTCCCCCTGAAAACTATTCCTTTGGGGAAACCTTACATACCATGAGGGAACATTTCCACTGGGAAGGTCAGAACTACTCCGACTCAAAGAAAAGGCTCCGAGAGTTTCTTTTACTCCCCCAGCACAGACCACTTGCTATCCCCCCAGTTTTAGACATTGTGGATGATGTTTACTTAGAATCTAGTCTAAATCCAGATTCTCTGCCTCCTGCTCCAGCCAAACCAGGTAGATACTATAGAGTGCCTGACTCACACAAATTCCTTTACAAAAGCCCTGCTGCTGATCCAGAGACAATCTCCCAGGGTCCCAAAGAGGCTAAGGCTTCTATAGCTAAAAATCCTGTACCCTCTGAAAGGGACTCCAGAGCACTAGATAGGTGGGGGAAGAAGGTTTACACCTCAGCTACTCTAGCTATGAGAGCACTAAATTGTCAATTTCACATGCTTAAATACCAGCAATTCCTAATGTCTCAAATAAAACAAAAGATGAGCACGCACCCTCAACAGTCTGAATTCAAGGAAATGCAGGATCTGTTGTATGCAGCTGAACAGGTGGGCAAACATACTTTACAATGTGGATTTGATTCCTTGGAAGCTTCCTGTAGAGCAGCTGTTACTGGGTCTGTTATATGTAGGCATGCTTGATTAAAGGAACAAACTCTGCCTGATCATGTTAAAGCAAAGTTACTAGATGCACCCTTATAGCAGGATGTCTTATTTGGGGTTAAAGCAGAAGAGGTTTTAAAGAAAATGGAGGATAAGGCAAAATCTATGCAGACGGTCAAAGATTTCTTACAGGTACAGCCCCCACGCTTCAGCAGAAATTGGCCAACAAAGAATTGGTCTTTTCCAGCTTCTGACAGACCACAGAGGGGTAAATACCAGGCGCCCAAGGGGCAGAGGACAAGCATATACCCATACCTGGACGACTCCCTCATCCAAGCAGAAAGCAAGGACATTCTCTTACAACATCTGGCTTTTGTAAAACACCTTCTAAGTTGCCTAGGGTACACAGTAAACGAAAAGAAATCAAAACTAGTGCCCTCACAAAATGTGACATTCCTGGGTGCCAGCTTGAGTACAACGGCCCAGATGGCTTATCTGACGCCAGACAAACAACTACAACTAACTCAATACTTCAACACAATGGCAACAAAGACCCAACTCCCTGCAAGAAAAATTTTGCAGGCCTTGGGCTTCATGGCATCTTGCATACTACTAATACCATTTGCAAAACTGCATATGAGGAAATTACAATGGTACCTAAAAAGCGTATGGACTCAACACAGCCACAGCTTGGAAACAATGATACCTCTCATTCCCTGCCTTCAACAGGAGTTTCTGTGGTGGTCACAGGCATGTCACCTCAACAAGGGTCAGCCTTTCACCTTACCCCCAGCCAGGCAAACTATGACAACAGATGCATCGGACTATGCCTGGGGGGCACACATGGCAGGACGGTGCGTTCAAGGCATATGGACTGCAGATCAAAGGAATCTGCACATCAATCAAAAAGAAATGCTAGCTGTGCAGAATGCCCTGACAGCCTTCAAGGACCTCTTACATCCAGGACAGCTTATAATAAGGACAAGACAACACCACAGTAATGTGGTACATAAACAAGGGGGTACACACTCCTACCCTTTATGCAGGCAAGCAATGACCTTGTGGGACACAGCACTGGCTTACCAAGTTCAATTACAAGCTCAATTCCTGCCAGGAAAAAAGAACACATTGGCAGATGACCTAAGCAGAAACATCATGGATCCCCACGAGTGGAAACTGGATCCACAAGTATTCGCAATGATAACTCAAAAATGGGGGTACCCAGACATAGACCTGTTTGCCAGCCCCCAAAACTATCAGCTAACAAAATTTTGCACAAGGACATTTCACCATCAAGCTTGGAAAGTGGACGCACTCTCATTCAGTTGGAAAATGCTGACAGTATATGCCTTCCCTCCATTGCCCCTTCTCACAAAGGTGCTGCTGAAAGTCAGAATGGAGAGACCCCGAATGATACTCATTGCCCCAGACTGGCCACGCCAGCACTGGTACCCATTATTAAGGAATATGGCCCAGGGCCCACCATGGATTTTACCACAAATTACTCATTTGCTCACACAGCAAGACAGTCAGATTCTACACAGCCAGCTCAAAACCTTAAATTTGGCTGCATGGCAAATCACCTAAGCAACCAGCCAGCTCCTCTTTCACAAGCTGTTATGGATGTTATTCTGGAGACCAGGAGGCCCAGCACCAGGAAAGCCTACTCAGACAAATGAAAAAGGTTTTGCGCCTGGAACCAAGCTAAAGGCCAAAATACCCTTCAGCCGGACATACCTCAGATTCTACAATATTTAACTGAGATTTTACACAAAGGGCTTTCTTTTTCATCTATTAAAATCCACGCCTCAGCTATTTCAGCTCACTACAACACGGATCCTCCCTTATTTTCACATCCACTTCTAAGGCAATTTCTCAGAGGGACCAAAAACATTAGGGCACCCAGGAGAGCACCAACACCAACGTGGGGCCTCAGTTTTGTTCTGGAAAAACGTACGCTACCTCCTTTTGAGCCAGCTTTCTCAGCTGACTTAAAGTTTATATCATGGAAGACTGCCCTGCTGCTAGCAATTACTTCAACCAGAAGAGTCTCAGAGCTTCAGGCACTAATGGCAGTAGAGCCTTTCCTCATTTTTCATCAAGACAGAGTTTCTCTATGAACTAACCCCTCCTTTATGCCTAAGGTGGTATCCAGTGTGGCTCTAAATCAAACCATCCATTTACCCACCTTCTTTCCAAATCCACAGAACAAAGGAGAAAGACTCCTGCATTCCTTGGACATTCACAGGCAGCTACGTTACTGCTTGGATAAAACTAAGGTTTTCAGAATATCTGACCAGCTTTTTTATCCTATGCTACAGCATCACAAGGAAAGGCTATCTCAAAACAGACCATTTCCAAATGGATAGGACATTGCATACATTTTTGCTACACCCACCATGGAAAGCCAGTTCCTGCTAGCATAAGGCCCCACTCTACCAGGGCAGCAGCTATATTTATTTTTATTTTATTTATTTATCATTTGTTGACTGGGAAAGTCCGACTAGGTTCCACAGAGCCTGTTTTCAGCAGAGGCCTGGGGAGAAATCCTCCAGATGCATGTCTTTTGAGTGTGGGAGGAAACCGGAGTACCCGGAGGAAACCCACGCGAACACAGGGAGAACATGCAAACTCCACACAGAAGGCACCCCAGCCGAGAATCGAACCGGAGAACCTCTTGCTGTGAGGCGACAACGTTAACCGCTGCACCACTGTGCCGCCCAAATCTACAGCCTTCCTCAGGGGGGTGCCAACCAAGGATATTCTGGAAGCTGCAACTTCACCAAACATTATCACTTACCACTTTACTCTAAGACTAGAGCTGGCTTCGCCACTGCAGTTTTGCAGGGCCTTCTAGCCTTCTATAACACTGTTTGACTCCACCTCCCATCCTTAGCTTTGGGATTCTACCCAAGTGTGATGACTGCAGCAGGGTAACACGATGAACATAGTACAGATGTTCATCGTGCATACAGTTGCAGTCATAACAGATGGGTTCTCCTGCCGTCAGGCGGGTCCTCGGTCGGCCGCATTCCAAAGTCTAGGTCTGGCGTCGGTTGTCATCGCTTCTTCCCTGACGTCAGTGCGACAGGGGTATAAAAGAACCAGTTGACGCCATTTTCTTCAGTCTTTCTTGCCGCGCGGTGCCCAAAGCAGAAGCAGTTCACAGGTGCCGGTCAGCCAGCTCCTGAAATTACGAAAATTTTGCAACCGAAGTCTTCTTGAAAGCTAAGTACCCCGTTGGGGAAACTTTTCTTGCCTCAGACCGATGTCAGACAAAGTTAACAATTGTATTTCATGTGGGAAGCAAATACCGCATAAGGATTTCTATTCCCTCTGTATTCCTTGTTTAGGCCCAGACCACGACGTCTCGGCCTGTCGTTTTTGTGCTACATTCAACAAGCGCACCATTAAGCGTCGGGCGGAGTTCGCCCAGCATTATTTTGACAAAACATTTAACTATATTATGTCGTCGGATACTCCGACTCCAGTTTTGTCTAAAAAGCGCAAAGATAAGGACTGACACACGAGGTCCGCAGCCTCTACCGACACCATGCCAAAGCCGACTACACATGGTCTGGTTCTCAGCGAGGCGCCTACGCAGCCCCTGACTACCGACGACATTTCATTGGCGGTGTCTCCTGTGCCCGAGGTCGCAGGCTCCTCGGCCCACACCCCGACTACAGATGCAGAAGCCACTCTTGGAGGTGAATCTCAAACTGTGGACAGATCTACCTCCTCTCAAGGTGTATTCAGACCTTCCTCTTCTTTTTCCATCAAGGCCTTCACTAAGTCTAAAGCATCCATGCATTCTAAGAGGCCAGCTACACAGGGCCCATCTCCAGGCCCCATGCCTAAGAAACAGATGCTTAAAATGGCTGAGGATTTAATTACTCTTATCAGGGGTTCTCAACACCCCCGGACAAAAGGCCCATAGTGGAGGAAGAATCCCCCACCTCTGATCATGGCTCCATTATATCAGAGCACTCTGATGAACAGGAACATTCTTTCTCTCCTTTTGAAGACTCCGATGCAGAGGAGTCCATTCCATCTGTATCCCCCCCTGAGGATTACTCATTTGGGGAAACTTTTCATACCTTAAGGGAACACTTCCACTGGGAAGGCCAAGATTACTCAGATTCCAAGAAAAGGCTTAGGGTATTTCTCTTGCTACCTCAGCACAGGCCTCTGGCTATACCTCCTGTCTTGGACATACTAGATGATGTGTACTCGGAGGCCTGCCTTAACCCGGATTCTCTACCTCCAGCCCCAGTCAAGCCTGACAGGTATTACAGGGTCCCTGACTCACACCAATTTCTATATAAAAGCCATGCTGCTGACCCAGAAACCATCTCACAGGGTCCCAAAGGGAATTAAGGCCTCCACTGCTAAAAACCCATTACCTTCCGAGAGAGATTCCAGATCCTTAGAAAGGTGGGGAAAAAAAGGTATATACCTCGGCCACCTTAACCATGAGGGCATTAAACCCATATGCTAAAGTACCAACAGTTTTTGTTATCACAATTGAGAAGTAAAATGTCACAACCTGAACAACCAGACTTGAAGGAGTTGCAGGATTTGATGCACAGTGCAGAACAAGTGGGTAAACATACCTTACAATATGGTTTTGATGCTCTAGAGGCCTCATGTAGAGCTGCTGTTACAGGATCAGTCATACGTAGACATGCCTGGCTCAAGGAACAAACCTTACCAGATCATGTCAAAGCTAAATTACTAGATGCCCCTCTACAAAAGGATGTATTATTTGGTGCTAATGCTGAGGAGGTTTTAAGGAAAATGGAGGAAAAGGCTAAATCAATGCAAACAGTGAAAGATCTTCTACAGGTACAACCCCCACGTTTCAGTAGAAATTGGCCTTCCAAAAATTGGTCCTTTCCAGCCATGGACAGACCCCAAAGAGGTAGATACAGGCGCCCGAGGGGCAGAGGGCAATCCCAAGGATCGTTTAGAGGCAGACAATGGCAAGCTCATACACAAAGATGTGGTGAGGATAGCTTGCAACCATTCAGAAAGCAAGCCCAATGACTTTCCCCTTTGCATGCCAAGCAAGACTCAAATGGCAGCACCCTTAGGCAGAAAACTGGCATTATTTTCAAAAAATTGGCATATTGTCACAAACGACAAATGGATCCTGGACATTATAAACAGAGGCTTCAGATTCCATTTTCACACCCTTCCAAAAATGAGAGGCATGCCAAACCTGCCACACAATCAAAGGGCAGAGGCACAAAGACAAATTTCAGATCTCTTAGACATGAAAGCTATTCAAGAGGTACCTACGCACGAACAAGGTCAAGGTTTTTATTCCAGACTATTCCTGGTACCAAGGAAGGGAAAAGATTGGAGACCTATTTTGGACTTATCCATCCTAAACACATTTCTACTGCACCAAAATTCAAGATGCTCACTCTACAGCAGCTTCTTCCCATGCTGGGCAAGGAGTCTTGGCTGGTAACATTGGACCTCAAGGAGGCATACCTGCATGTCCCAGTCAGACGAAATTGCAGAAGATACCTCAGATTTCTTGCAGGTTCAACCCATTATCAATTCTCTGCATTGCCCTTTGGCTTATCTACTGCGCCCAGAGTATTCACGAAATGCCTGGCATCAGTAATTGCCTACTGCAGACTTCAATGGATACAAATGTACCCCTATTTGGACGACTGCCTGATCCAAGCGGACAGCAAGCACATTCTTCTGAAACATCTGGCTTATGTAATAATGTTGTTGAATTCTCTGGGATACACAGTCAACAAAAGGAAATCAAGGCTAATACCCTCTCGGAAAATAATTTTCCTGGGTGCCAACTTGGACACAAACACCCAGATGGCCTACCTCACGCCAGAGAAGCAGGGGCAACTAATTCAATACTTCAGAACACTAGCAAATTGCACCAGGCTGACTGCAAGGAAAATCCTGCAGGCTCTGGGATTCATGGCATCTTGCATCTTACTAATCCCATGTGCAAAGCTGCATATGAGGAAACTTCAATGGTACCTGAAAAACCTATGGTCTCAACACAGCCACAGCTTGGAAGCAATAATACCACTAATTCCATGTCTTCAAAAGGAATTTCTGTGGTGGGCTCAAGCTTGCCAAACAAACACAGGTCTCCCATTCAACAAGCCTCAAGCAAATCAAGTCAACAACAGACGCCTCGGACTATGCCTGGGGGGCGCACATGACAGATCGGTGCATTCAGGGCAAATTGGTCCCAAAAAGAAAAGCACCTTCACATCAATCAAAAGGAGATGCTAGCAGTAATAAATGCTATTATAGCTTTCAAAGACCTTCTGCAACTATGTCAACTATTGATAAGAACGGACAACACCACAGTAATGTGGAACATAAACAGGGAGGAACCCATTCTTACCCCCTATGCAGACTGGCCATGTCACTTTGGAACATGGCCCTGGACTTACAAATCGAACTACAAGCACAGTACTTGCCAGGCAAGGAAAACACGCTGGCAGACAACCTAAGCAGAAATATGACAGATCCACACGAATGGAAGTTGCATCCTCAAGTTTTTACAGAGATAATTCAAGCATGGGGAAGGCCAGGCATAGATCTCTTTGCCTCCTACAAAAATCACCAATTGACAAAATTCTGCTCAAGGATTTTTCATCCAAAGGCCTGGAGAGTGGACGCTCTTCCTTTCAGTTGGACATCAATGACAGTTTATCCCTTCCCACCTCTTCCTCTGCTGCCCAAAGTTCTATTAAAAACCAGAGCAGACAGACCAAAGATGATTCTCATTGCTCCAGACTGGCCAAGACAACACTGGTATCCACTCCTGAGGAGCCTGACGCATTCCTCACCATGGACCCTGCCTCTAATGCCTCTTCTCCTGACTCGGCACAGCTTCAAAACTCTTCACAGTCAGCTAAAAACACTCAATCTAGCCGCATGGAAGATTCCTTAGCATCACAACAGACCCTACTCTCCAAGGAGGTGCAGGATGTCTTTTTGGAGGCCAGAAGACCATCTACTAGAAAAGCTTATTCAGCAAAATGGAAGCGGTTTTGTGTCTGGAATGAGAAAATGGGCCAGGATCCTGGAAAACTGAACTTACCTCAAATATTACAGTATCTAGCTGAGCTGCTAAGCAGTGGACTTTCATTCTCCTCCATCAAAATCCATACCTCAACCATTTCTGCAGAATGCAACACTGATCCACCCTTATTCTCTCACCCCCTCTTAAGACAGTTCCTCAGAGGGGCTAAGAATCTAAAACCCCCAAGGAAACAACCAATACCTGCTTGGGATCTCAATTTCATTCTAGAAAAGCTGACCTTGCCTCCTTTTGAGCCAGCTGCCTCATCAGATTTGCAATATTTGTCCTGGAAAACAGCTTTCCTTCTGGCTATTACCTCAGCTCGTAAGGTTTCGGAACTACAAGCTCTCATGGCTGTGCAGCCTTTTATCATCTTCCATCAGGACAGAGTTTCCTTATGAACCAACCCATCCTTTATGCCAAAAGTGGTATCCAGGGTAGCTTTGAATCAGGCTATACACTTACCTACCTTTTATCCTAATCCTCAAAACAAAGGGGAGAGATTACTACATTCCTTGGACAACCACAGACAACTGCGTTATTATTTGGACAGAACAAAGCCTTTCAGAAAATCAGAACAGCTCTTTATGTCCTATGCTATAGGAGCTCAAGGAAAGCCAATTTCCAAACAGACAATCTCAAATGGATAGCCCACTGCATACGCTTTTGCTATTCTTTTCATGGCAAAACTGTACCTACAGGCATCAGATCTCAATCCACAAGGGCCACGGCTACCTCTGCAGCTTTTCTCAGAGGAGTTCCTACCAAAGATATTTTGGAAGCAGCCACTTGGAGTTCTGTGCATACCTTCTCCAAACACTACCACCTTCCACTATACTCCAAATCTAGAGCGGGCTTTGCCACTGCAGTATTGCAGGGCATTCTGGCTCCTCCTAGTTCCACCTAGTGCCTACCACCCCTTTCCTAGCTTTGGGATTCTACCCATCTGTTATGACTGCAGCTGTATGCACGATGAACATAGTACAGTTTTGTACCTACCATAAATGTAGATGTTCGAGTACTAATACAGCTGCAGTCCAGGTTTCCCTCCCTCCTTCCCCTCTTGGGACAGGCCTAGTGGCTAACATCTCCTCATGCAACCTGATTGGGGTATTTATTCTTGATGTATTTGCTTGCACTACTGTATTTTGATTATATGGCATTGCTTTATTACACAAATTTATGTATTGCCTTCATTCTGGGGGCACCTGACATCTGGGGCAAGAAAAACTGAAGAAAATGGCGTCGGCTGGTTCTTTTATACCCTGCCGCGCTGACGTCAGGGAGGAAGCAACGACAGCCGACGCCGGACCTAGACTTTGGAATTCGGCCGACCGAGGACCCGCCTGCCGGCAGGATAACCCAAGTGTAATGACTGCAGCTGTATGAGCACTCGAACATCTACATTTATGGTAGGTACAAAACTGTACTTTCCACCATTCCATCAAGTCATCTCTGTCTGATCCCTCCAATCCTACAGGAGTTGTTTCTTGGGGTACAACAGACTCAGCCCCCCTCCCAGCCTATAGTGACAGGGCTGTATTCAAAGAACCTTCTTCACTGTCCAGGGTTCACCTTAAACCTCAAAAAAATCCAATCTGGTTCCTTCCTAGGGTCTGATGTTGGTGGATTGCAGACTCACTTCTGTCAATGACCGCCTTTGTTAATCAAGACAACGTGTTGTTCCTCAAGAAATACTTCATATCTCTACTTCCTGTAGATTTGACCCCAGCAGGAGAGCTCTTGAGAGCCCTAGGGTTAATGGTCTCCACCATTCTAATCATTCCTTGGACCAGATTCCATATGAGGAAGACTCAGTTGTATCTCAGATCTGTATGGACACAGTATTGCTGTCATCTGAGCTTCCCAGTTCCTGTCTTGCCTTTTATTAAAAAAGGAGCTTATTTTGTGGCTCACCCGGATATTATTCAATCCAGAAGTGCCTTTTCTGGTTCCTCCTTTTTGCCAGGACCTTTACACAGGTGCTTCAGACCTGGCTTGGAGAACTTCTTTGTGAATGTCCAGGGTGGGTGGTCCAACAAGAACAGGAAGGACCACATGAATGTCTGGGAAATTAAGTTGGTAATTTTAGTTTTGCAATCCCTGCATCACCTCTGGTCTGTGGGCCCTGTCCAAATTTTTACAGACAATGCCACGTTATGTGACATATACACAAGCAGGGTGGGCCAAGGTTACACCACCTGTGCAGACTAGCAGTGCCTGCAGCATAAACATTCAGTACAACCTATCCTTGGTAGTAGTTTATGTTCCCTTGGGGAAGAGTTCAGTGGCACAGAGCAAATCCTAGGTAGACCTTCACAAATGGCTGTTAAATGGAAAGGTCGTCCTGCATATTGTCCGTCAATGAGGTCCTCCTCGGATAAATTTCTTTGCTTCCAGTCAGAACAGGCAACCCAGGCTATTTTGTTCCAGAATTCCATGTCTGGAAGCTTAGAAAATGGATGCCTTGTTTGCTTCTTGGAAGGGGAATTCTTCTATGCATTCATTCCCCTCACCACTCATTTCCAAGGTTCTTCTGAAAATCAATGAAGATTAGCCAGAAATCTTGCTGGTCGCTCCCTTTTGGCATAGACAGCATTGGTTTACCCTTCTTTTCCATCTGACCCAGGTTAATCATCACAAGTTATCACGAATAATGGACTTGCTAATGCAGCAAAAGCGCTCTCTAATTCACCCAAACCTCCACACTCTGCAAGTACCTGTTCTGTGATGATGTGCTGCAGGTATTGCACAAGGCTAGGCAACCTGCTACAAGAAAGTCTTATGTTTCAAAATAGAAGAAATATTCTATATGGTGCCATAAGAAGAATCAGAACACATCAAATATGATGTACCTATTATTATCTGTTACTTGTGTGAGCTGCTCAGTTCTGGGCTGGCATATTCTTCCATTAAAACACATTTGTTAGCCATTTCTACCTGCCTTCCTTATGATCCAGTGTTTATCTTCACATTTCAAGGTCACATTTTTTTAAAAAGCATCCTTTAGCTCTGGCCCCCTAAGAAGGTCATCTTTTGTCTTTGGGATTTCAATTGCATTTTATAAAAGTTGACTTTACCTCCATTTGAGCCTGCTTCCTTAAGGTTTTCTACTTAGAAAACAGTCCTGCTAGTAGTTTTACCCCCTGCTGAAAGGGTGTGTGAACTGCAGGCTGGCATGGCTTCTCCTTCCTTTTTAGTGTTCCAAAAAGATTGGATTACCCTTTGAACTACTTTCTTTTCCTCTCCTCAAAATGGGGGGAGAAAGAATCTTGCACTCTTTACATGTTCACTGACAACTGAGATTTTATCTTTAAAAGACTGAGTCTATTAAAAAGTCAGACCAGCTCTTAATTTCCTTTCAGGACAACAAGTTGGATCCCCCCATGTCCAAATAATCTCCAAATGAATTTCTTCTGCCATCTCCTTTTGCTCTACCTTCCATGGACGTATGGCTATCCCTGGCGAGATATTCTTCTTGTCAGAAATACTGAAACAGTGATCAGTCAGACATCTGCTATTATCTTAAGTTTTTAAACAACTGTACTTTCTCAAGTCATCGTTACTAATTTTGTCTCCTCCCTGCGCCTTACTGGAGTGTAGTGTGCATACAAGTTTGATGCATAATTTCTGATATTGAAATTTAATTAACTGGGTGCTGCTGTCACAAATTACCTCCCACTTTGAGAAATCAGTTTTCTTTTCATAAGGTTTTATAAATATGTTTATAATGTGTTGCGTGTATTTCCTTACATATGTTCTAAAAATGTCTTGATCTTGTTTCCTCATTATGGCTGAAGTTCAGTAAAGTCCTCACCTCTCACTCTAATCACCCAGCACGAGCAGGTCAGTTAGTATGACAGTAAGAAAATGTGATTTAGGGATAAGTATGGACACAATGAGAAAGACCTTTTCATTTAATTTCCTTGTGTCTGAATCAAACATTAGTGTTATCAGACCTGAACATGCTAGTGTTCTCCATAGCAGCCATTTCTTTGTGTTACCAAAGGCAGTCCCCCATACGTGCACACACAACCCACATCCATTCATCTATAGTCATGCCCCCCAACTTAATCACACTCATACAGACACTCAAGCCATACACTCGCACACATCCACATAATCATTTCTGTTCCCAACACCCTGGAGTGACCACCAAGGCAGAAACATGCAGTCACGTACACAGGTACACTAAATCACACACCCACGTCTTTGTTGAACTTAACCTGCACCATGAGTTCTGCAATAGGAATGAGTGGCTGACCTCCATGATTTTATGGCAGTCACTTTTTCCTTCTAGAGCAAATTTTACTTGACCGATGGAGCAAATTGGGTAGCCACAGACATATCCAGGAGAAGAGTACATGACGTGTTACCATTATCTATTCCTGTTGACTACTGCATTAGCATGCAGCTTAGCCTGTGAGACTGTTTTTTGAAGGCCCCCCACAATGGAAAACTTCAGAGGTAAAATAGTCACTGAATTCAAATGGCTTAGAGACCTGCTTAAATTTTCCGTACTAAGGATTCTGCATCACACTAAGCCTTTCTGAATGCCAGGGCATATTGAAGTTGTCTGTCCAGTTTATTTCAGTTTTTAGAGTTATAGCTTGACCCAGTTTCCATTTCTTATCTTTTTTTTTCTGTCATTTTAATTATCTTGTTCTTATCGAAATATATCTCCTGACCTTATATGCCTAGATCCTAATGTTAGACTTTTTCAGTTTGTTATATTCAAACAATTTCCTTTCAGAACTTGCCACATTCTTTTTGCTGACTTTCCTTTAAATGAAGCACTTCAATTTCCCTCTGTTTCAGGGTTATCTTTACTGTCACTTTTACACAAACTGTAGAATTGGTGTCATCAAAGATGTAAGAGTTACAGGTGTTTTCACAAATGTTAATCCCTGTCATAACACTTCAGCCTAATTTTTTTGTTTGAACTTCTGTTAAAATAAAAATTGATCTTAAGTAGTTTACTTCATTTGATCTTCAACCTGTGGTCTTCGGATCCGCATTTATCCAATATGGCTGCCTTTTCCAGCTATGGCTCTGAGCTCCATGCTCCTCCCCTTACCCATAATGCCCTGTTTCCCTTCTCCCCTCAGATCTCATTTGCCACCTGAGAGTGAACAAGCATGGTCTGAGCGCCAGTGTCTTTTGTCAGTGTTTGTAAGCTTATATTTGTCTATTTAGCTTCCTCTTGACTTTTCCTTTCTCTTGAACTTTTCTGTACCTTCCCGGGATTCTTTGTTTAGTTAGTTAAAAAAAAAAAAAAAAAAAAAGGTAGGCTTTCCTTTCCCGTTTTCCTTCTGTTTCTATCGATCGTGTGTGTGTGTGGTCTGGCTGAAGGGATGGCGGATGCCCTGAAACCCGGATTCAGAAAGTGCACAGGGTGTGGCCATAAGCTTTCCCCGGCGGATGGCACACTATGTGCGTGGTCTTCTTGGGGACTGAATACCTCCAATCCCTCTGTCCTGTTTGTGCTGACTTTAACCCCAGGTCACTTAAGGACAGATGAGACAAATTGATCCTTAAGGGCCTGTTGCCCTCTTCTTCTGGGACTGCGGTCCCCTCTTCCCCTGCGGGGAAAGCAGCGGCTGCTGCTCCGTCGTCTTCTTCCCCAGCCACTAGGACTCGCACTCCCGCCAGGAGGTCCAGGGAATGGGATCATGTTAAGGACCGGCCTCGCAAGAGATCCCCTGACTGCTTATTGCAGGCCGGCCCACCGCCAAAAGTGAAGCTTGTATCCAGGTCTGTGACTCTTAGGCTCAGATCCCCTAGGTTTTCACCTGAGCCTGAGGAACAACAAAGCCGGTCTCCGGTGTGGCCCCCACCCCCCAACGGCACTCCCATCCGCTTTTGGCGGCATACTCTCGCTCTACTCGAAGCCTCTTGGAAGCGGAGATGGACAAGATGATGCAGAGGTTTATCCGCACTCGGATACAGATTGGGGTCTTGCCAGGGCCTTCTCCCTCCGGAGCTGGTTCCTTCCAACCTTTGTTCCTTCCTTTTACTCCTTCTCCGATCCGACCCGCGATTTCAGAGTCGTTGGATCCGAGGACGATTGGAGTCGAGGGGGCGGTGCCGATGGTACCCTGTACCATGACGCCAGCCGGTGCCTTGAGTTTGTCGGATCTGACGGGATCAGATCCGAGCTCTTGGAGCCACAGCCTTGGGGTCAGATCCGAGGGGGGTGTTTTCTGCTCCAAGCCTGTCGGAGAGGAGCATCCCTCTCTGCATCTTGGCTCCAGCAAGCTTGGCTCCGACTACTCTGTCGGGGCAAGGGAGAGCGCCTTCCGCCTTTTCTGCCCAGGAGGCATGTTCCCCCTCTGCGTTCGACATGGTGGAGAGGGCTCTCGCGGGGTCGAGACATCAGACTAATCTCTTCCTCTGAATCTGTCCAGACCCCCCTGGCTCTGAGGGTGGTTCCAAACGTCTTGCCCTCTCAGGGACAGCCCATGCCCGTAATGCCCCAGGTAGTTCCGCCTTCGGAGCAGCTCATTTGTGAGGCCTTCCTAGACAGTCCCCCTGAGGAAGCCCCCCACAAACCTGTGTAAAAGGAGCACTTGGACTGTCCACCAGAGTCCCTCATGGAGGACACGGATTTAGATGAAGGAAAGCCCCCCCCCCCCGATGGTGTCTCCTTTAGGGACATCATGGAGCTCCTCTGCCAGAGGCGGGGGTGGTCTGACCCAAAGCCAACCTTGGATGTGTCCATGTTTCTGGAGGCATTCTGCATGGGCCCATCTACTTCTTGGGTGTCCCATCCTGCCAATCCACTTGTGGAACTAATAACATCTAGGGCTTGGAAGGAGCCAGGCACTGTATAGCCAGTTCCTAAGCAGCCAGATAAGGTTTTGAGTCCCCCCATCAGACAAGCTTCATTGGCACAAGGGGTCCCCTGTAGATGCTATGATGGTGGCGGCAGCCACCAAAAAGGAGCTCGGTCAGGAGAGCTCCACTGTCCACCCTCCTAACCGAGAGTTGTGAGTGTTGGATCGCTTTGGGAAGCGAGTTTATGCTTCAGCGACCATCTCTGTGAGGGCGCTGAACTATATGGCGCACGTCATCCGGCTCCTGAGAGATCTTGTTAAGGAAGTCATGGAGTTGACCCCAGGGTCCTTGTCGGCAGGGGACGGGAAGACATTTGATGCACGAATGTCCACCCTAAAAGCTCTAGCCAACACGTCCATGCATTTGCTCTCCCACGCCATGGAGGGAGCCGCACTGGCGGCGGGGACAGGCATTGCTATCAGGTGTCACGCCTGTCTCCGCTTATGCCAATTTATGGAGCCCTTCAAGGCGTCTTTTGCCAGTGCCCCTTAAGACGGTTCTTCCCTGTTCGGGAAGACAGTCAGAGAGACTTTGATCCAGAGCGAGATGGATGGGAAGACACTGTCTGCTGTCGGGATCTGCGTCTCCTCACCTCAAAGGTCCTTTCCAGGAACCAGCGAGGCCTGAAGAAGATGTGGTTCCGCAAGTCCCAGACGTTTTCCTGGGAAACTCGGGACTCGCCTTTTCCCAGAGGCAGAGGGAGATTTGACAGAAGCCACCCTCGAGGCAGAGGGGGTCCTAAGAATTTCAGATCCTGAGAACCTTTCTCGGATAAACCCGGGCAGCAGCCCTTTGGAGTTGCCTGACTGTTCTTCTCTGGAGACAAGTCGGTGGTCATTTGTCGCTACACCCTTTAGCTTGGGAGTCCATAATAACAGATCAGTGGGTGTTGCGCATAATATCCAGAGAATATTCTGTTCCATTCCAGGAACCTCCCCCATCCAACAAAGCCCTCCCGGATGTCCCACCCGTGCAGCAGGAGGAGGCAGCAGTACAAATAGATTCACTGCTAAGGAAAAGTCATCCAACCAATCCCCCTACTGTGGGGGTAGCAAGAGCCTTTGCCAATATCCGAAAGCCCAGGGGTGACAGGTGCAAGCCGTCCCTAGCAAAGCATCGTGGCTTGTCGAGCATATCATCCCAAGCTGACAGGCATTGGATCCCCTTTGAATGACACCAGCACTTAAGCCAATTGTTGAAATTGATCATCTTGTCTTCATATTGTGGCATCATTCTTGGTGAGGGTAAAGTGCTACTCAAGGTCAGGGTCATACCGGCCTGGGCTACATGCTCAGAGAGCTCCTCTATGTCTCTTTTCATGTAGTCCAGGGAGGTACGTCTCAAGTCATTCACATCAGCATGGACAATGACTGAGTCATATTTGTACTTGCCTTGGAGTGACCTGAGTGCTTGTGTTTTGTGGGGGATCCTAGCGCCCGACAGGCTGCTCACCGTGACCCTCTCCTTGTTCATCCTGGTGAGCGGAACGTCAGTGTGCCTGACGATAGGGTCACCTATTACAAGTGTATCAGGTGTGTTGTTTAAAAGGGCTGTGACTGTTCGGCACACTGGCTTTGTAAGATATGTGTTTGTACATGTTTTGTTTTGGGGTAGCGGTTGCTTGGGTGTCTGCTTTGGAGGTCTCTGCTGCTTAGGCAGATCTTTATTTAGAGCCTCCGAGTATGTTTTTGTGTGATTATGTGTTTGGTTTGCTGTCGTGGTAGGTCTATGTGAGACTGGAATTGTAGTGAATGTGGTTTCCTTTTCCTCCTGACTGGTTATGCCAGTACTGAGTTGAGAGAGCTTAGCCTCCAGTTTGGCTATATGGTTGCATCTCTCACATGTGTTGGAATTTGTTGGGAGGAGGAGAGGGTTGTCTGTGTACATGAGGCAGTTGTAACATTGCCTCAAGATTCCCAGATTCACCAGCTGGACTGGAGAGGAGATGGACAACTGATCTTTGGACATGCTAGAATAATATTGGGAATTCCTTTATAATTGAAAACAAGGGCCAGTGGGGAGTGAAGGTGTAGTGCTTTTAATTTTTAGTGCTGACTTATATAATTGCTTTAGTGAGCAAGTGCCAGGTAACTTAAGTGCAATGTGTTACAGGTAACTTAAATGCAAAAACGACAAACAGTAACTTTCTTTCAAGTGAAACAAGGAAATAAGTACAGTAAGCAATGCAGATATCACTAGTGATCCACAGAAGCACTGAGAAGCCGCGTATTAGGTGGAATTAGCGTTCCAGGGAAATAACAAGCAAACAAACAACAAGCATATAAACAAAGCTAGATTCAGCAGGCCTGGATCTAGTCTATGCTACAGCAAACAAGGTGTACCAATTTCAGTAAGATACAGTTCAGATATTCAGGCACTATAAACCTTTAACCAGAAATTCCCAGCCCAGAAGGGCAGAGTCCAGCCTCTTATTAAACCAGAACTAATACACTTTAAGAATAACAGACACTGGGCTCTCAATCAGCAGTTCCCAACTTAGAAGGATGAAAGCTACCTGTCCTGCCACCACAGTGCATGCCTCAAACCTTCCTAATGTAAAACAACTGGTCTGAAGCCCAAGTGCTTAATCCAAAAGACTTAGAATGTTAGCTACACTTTAATCAAGTTACTACCAAGCAGTAATAAATACAATTGAATACTTTAGAGAATGCCTGGATTAGTGCTCAAGTTACACAAACAAAGCTAGATCCAGCAGGCTCGAATCCAGTCTATGCCATAGCAAACAAGGTGCACCAACTTCAGTAAGAAGCAGTTCAGATATGCATGCACTATAAGCCTTTAACCAGAAATTCCCAGCTCAAAAGGGCAGAGTCCAGCCTCTCCTCCCACAAGAGTGCAGACCACGAACCCTCTTAATGTAAAATAACTGGCCTGAAAGCCCAAGTGCTTAAACCAGAATTAATACACTTTTAGAATAACAGACACTGAGCCCTCAATCAGCAGTTCCCAACCTAGAAGGATGTAAGCTACCTGTTCTGCCACTACAGTGCAGACTACAAACCCTCTCAGTGCAAAACAACTGGTCCGAAGCCCAAGTGTTTAAACCAAAAGGCTTAGAATGAGTTACACCAAGCAGTAATAAATACAATTGAGTACTTTTAAGATGATGCAAAAGTAAAATAAAGTAGGTAGAAACACAAGTACAGTAAAAGCAGATGAATTTTTTTTCTGAACAAGTGCTGAGATCAAAGAAACAGATTTGAGTGCTGAAACTAGAAAACTGGCTAGTTATAAGAAAAAAAAAACTAATCTATAAGGCTTCCCCTCCAACACAGAAGGGCTTGGGGGCTCAGAAGCCTACAAATAGTCTATACCACTTAACAGGAAAGGCAGGAAACAAGTTTCCCAGATGCTCTCTTTGTACACAGTAGGAGTGCCTGAAATCTGAATATGATCTCACTGCACTCAGTTGAGTGAGCAAATGAGATGGGCCCAGAAGGAGTATCCAAACACAAATTTACAAGAGGGGCGGGCAGTTTCAAGGCCACTAAGATTAACATTCTATAATAAGTCATTCCATGGCTTTGGATAAGAGTCTGGTCAGATGCTTTGGTCTGTGGAAGGGTTTCCCTTATGTAGGAGAATGACTGTAGCTGTTCTCCATTTGCTTTTTACAAAATCTGTATGGAGGCTGAGACTGAACAGTGTTTTTAGGGGTGTGGCTAAATCTTGCTTCATGTTGTTTGAGATGCTTCCAGGAATATTGTCAGGACCCATTGATGCAGTATTTTTAGCATTTAATAACACTTTTAGGACTTTAAGAGTTGGTCTAAGAAAGATGTAAATTCCTACTAACAGTCTAAAATGAAATCATTTGATCCAACTTGAATAAAAATTGCTCCATACTTAATTTAGACATCCTAAGTACCTGCACACATCCTTTGTTTTTGCTTTTGGCAGGCGTAACACTATAGAATGTTTATTATCCTCTCTGCAAATGTGATTCAATTCCATCAGTAATTGAATCTCAAATTACTAATGCATAATTTCCGAGAGACCAAATCTGAAGAATCTCCCAGCCCTAATTTAGTCACACCTGCTTTTTCCGTTCCTAAAAAATAATATTCTTTATCATTATTACTATTATTCTATCTCACAGATGTTCATTATATTGATCACTGCTGCAGTAGCCTTAGCTGTATGGGTTATATCCTGCCAAGTATATAAAGAAGCCAGACAGCTTCCAAAGCTTCATGGCGCCTTCCACACCCCAAACTGTCAAGTAGCTCAAGATGAGCTGTCTGAAAGACAAGTCTGGGTGCAAAGCCATTCAGAGCTTTACTGCCACTGAAGAGTACACTTCTCTGAGGTTTTTGAGGATCAGCGGTCACCTTGTGCTTTCTTTTGCTGAGCAGATATGTTCCCCTCTGTGGAAGAAGCCTTTCGGTTCTTAATTTTATTGATGTTTTATTACTTTCCTGTTTGGGAGGATCATTTTAAAGCCATAAGTGTTGTATTTTAATGGACTTTCTCAAGACTGTCACATATTTTTAAACTGAGCACTCATTCTCTCACAAAGTTTAAAAGTGGTGTAAGGTAACAGAAAACATATTTTTTTGTGGAGAATTTTTTTTCTTCCTTTGTGCGGCTGACATGTTGTTGCAAATTGCATTTTACTGTGTTTTTTTCTGTCAAAAGTAACATTTGTCATGACTTGTAGACTGGTAGTTTTACCGCCAGTTGCTGCTTATCTTTCCTGGGGAAGCAGGCACCATTTTTGGCTTGACCATAGAACAGACTACCAGTCCCATGCTTGGTCCTTCTTCCAGCCACAGAAAGAAAATGTTAAACAGACAGCCATTGCCACCACAACTGGGTAGCAGTTTGCCTCAGCAATAGGTGGGTGCTGTGGCCATTTGTTGTACTTGGACGACTGATCTTATACCCTGGATTCCACTGTGGTCCGTGGGGGGGTGGCCATGTTCTCTGTGGCTGTTGGAAGTCCCCTCAGTGGACAAGGGAGAACCACTCTTATCATTCCTGGGAGAGGGAGCAAGGAAGGTTTCCCTGTTGTGTAAGAATGCTGTGTCCATCCCTGGGGAAGCTGCTGCTGCCATTAATAACACAGTTGGCCCCATTTTTCTGTCAAAAAGACATATACAACAAGCATGCATCTACTCCTTAAATTTCTATGGATAGGAATAGTTTATTGTATCTGTGTCATGGTTTAATTCAGGCTGTTGCTCCTTCCTGCAAAGTAGTTTCTGCTAAATGAAGGAGAGATTCCTGTCTTTTTGAAGAAATTCAGGATTCTGAGTCTGAACAGGAGATGCAGGGATACAGCTTTTTTCCCCTCAGATTTCTGATTCAGACTGATGATAGCTCAGTGTCTGATTCCCCCGTCATTGTTTTCTGTCGCTCAGAAAATACTATGAGTTGTTATAGAAGGATTTTCCAGAACCACACCCATTCCTCCTGTTATGTCATCTTTAGAGGATGTGTGTGTTATTGCCTGCACTTTTGCTGGCTGATAGTCGTCCAGCTTCCCCTAAAAAGGCAGATGGGACGTATAAAGTTCCTTACTCTTCTGAATTTTGTACACTATTCCCAAACCTGACCCAGCAGCTATAGCTTTAGTTGATCCCACACTGCTGTTAAGTACTTGGCTAATTCCAATCGTACTATTCCTGATAGGGATGGAAAAATTACTAATAGGTATGGGGAAAAGGTGTATACTTATTGCAACTTTGATTTTCAAATTTTTGAATTGTCAGACTTGTGTGTTAGTTTGTTCTAACAAATTGTGAAAGTATGAGGAATGTTTTATCTGCATTTCTTCTTGTGAAGAAAACTCTGCTTTAAATAACTTAAAGTTTCTTCTGTCGCACTGATTTTCAATGTATGACTCTATTGATACTTCTTCCAGGGCTAGGGCCACTGGCACTGTTTTAAGAAGATTTGCATGGCTGCATTCTCAGAATCTCTCAAAATTTTGTTAAAAATGAGATTTTAAATTCTTCCTTGGATAGAAAGTTAGTGTTTAAACCCTCTCCTGCAGAGGTAATCAAAAGTGTAATGAACGAGGTAAGCTGATCCAGAGAATCTCTTAAGATTCTTCAGCCCTCCTTTTCCAAATTGTTTAGGGGGTTTTCTATCTCCTCATCCAATTTTGGCAAAAACTAGATTAAACAGTCTGAAATTCAGATAATCAAACATTTAACTCTTTCCCTCCAGTGAAGTTCTGGAAGTATGTCCAATGGTTTCCAATGGGCTAGCTATGCTTTTTGATAGAATCAAATTATGTCTTCACATTTCAAACAAATGTTCTTATCTTTGGAACCAAAGGTGTTACTAAAGAAACGTAAATGGCAAAATTTTCATTACAAACTTTTTCTGTAGTGGCAGTATTCTTCAGGTTCTAAGTCTTAAAGTAGATTTTATAAGTCACAGTAAACATACTAACTACTGAGTTTGTAATATTTTGTAAACCGCTGACAATATGTCAATAACCACTCAAGTTACACACACACTGTCTGCAGCATTTTGTTCATCCTATATGCTTTCATACAAGGCTTAACAGTTCTGTGTGTGCTACTTGGTTGATAAGATGTTTAGAAAAACATGACATTTATTTGAATTTAAATATAATATGAACAGCAACTGATATCTCTCTGCCTGCATTAGACATTTGCCATAGTGTATGTGTTAAGATGAAAAATGTTAATCCTTTGTATGTAGCATGATTTTGGAATTAATACAAACATGAACAAACAATATTTGACACCTAGACGCGTTAGGATGCAGCTGCAGAAACACCTGGTGGTGTCACTCAGCTCTAATGAGTTAAGAAATAGCAAGGTGTTTCCAAAGAGAAGTCTCAGACCTCCCAAGACCAAGAATAATCCATCTGGTCTGAATGACTGCTTTGAGTCCTTGTGACCTCTCCCATTCTGGCCCCCTTTTTCTTCCAGAAAGTCTGAATATCCATTTTTGTCTTTGGTAGCAAATTGTTTCAGACAAATGGGTTCTGAAAATCATTCATCAAGATGACAGATGACAAAGGGAGGCAACTCCTCCTTCCCAGGGGGGTGGTCATTCCTCTTCCCCTGGGTCAGACTCTTTTGTTTCCATCTGTTCTTTTTCACATCCCTGTTCATCCAGACTTCAGAAGTTTCTTAAGGTTTTGTGTGTCTGGCTCACAGTGTCAGTTCTCTGGCTTACCCTTTGGTGTATCCCCTGTACCAAGAGTTTTCACAAAGTGTCTAGCTCATTGCAGTCTGCAGGGTATCTCCTTTTTTCCTTATCTTTGCAGAGTCTTTTTCAAAATGTCAGGAATGTCTGCTGTGGTCTGAGATCTCTTACACAAGCTGGGATTCCAAGAGAGCATTCAAAAGTCTTTCTTGACTCCCTCACACAGGATTGTGCTCCTGGGATGTCAACTAGACACCGCAGTTCAAAGAGCTTTTCTGCCACAGGGAAAAATAGATCTTCATTTAGATCTGTTTGTAAGGTTTTCCAATCAGACTTTGGTCACTGCGAAGGAATACCTTAGAATTTTGGGTGTCATGGCATCCAGGATTCTCATGATACCCCCTGACAAGACTCCATATGAGAAAGATACAGTGGTGACTGAAACGTCTTTGGTCCCAACATCACCACCCTTTATCTTTTCAAATCCCAGTGCTAGGGTTTGTCAGAAAAGAGATCTTTTGTGTGAGACAACAGATATCCTTAAGTCAAGGTCCACCTTTCTCCCTCCCTGCACCAAAGCAGTTACCACAGCCGCTTTAGAATTTGCTTGAGGAGCAGTTGCAGGGGTGTTGGACACCAAGGACAGATGCCAGCGCTTAAATATCTAGGAGATGCTTGCCCTGATTACGTCACTCAACTCTCTGAACCTTCTTTGGTCCCCAGGGCCTCTTCAAGTGGTTTCAGACAGTACCACAGTCATGTGGTACATCAGCAAGCAAGGGATAACCAGGTTATACCCCCTTTGTAGACTAGCCATGTTAGCTTGGGATATAGCTTCATACCACAGTCTCACTCTACAGACAATCCTACATTCCGTCAGAGCAAAACTGTGTGACAGACAACCCAGATAAGACCAGGGCAGACCTTCACGAATGGAAAGTAGACCGAGGGTCTTCCAAGATTTGATCCGTCTGTGGGGAGTTCCTGAAGTAAGCCTTTTTGCCTCCTCTTTGAACAATGAACTGGCAAGATTCCATTCCAAGACTCTCTGCAAGAAGGCGTTAAAGACAGATGCCTTTTCCTTTCTTTAGACTGGAATGCTCCTTTATGGTTTTCCATAATTTCCACTAATATCTAGGGTACTTATGAAGATTCAGAAGGAATCCCTCAAAATCATGGTGGTGACTCCCTTCTGGCCTGAGCATCTGTGGATGTCCTTCAAGGATGCATCTGCAGTCATCACATATGGGTTGTCCTGCCTCAGGCAGCCGTTCGGTCGGCCGGATTCCAAAGTCTGGGTCCGGCGTCGGCTGATGTCGCACTTTCCCCGACGTCAGAGCATCTGGGGTATAAAAGCATCAGCCGACGCCATCTTCCTCAGTCTTTCTTGCTGCGTGGTGCCCAAAGCAGAAGCTGTTCGCAAGTGCCGGTCGGCCAGCTCATATAAATTCGCTATCCGAAGACTTCAAAAGCTAAGTACCCCGTTGGGGACTCTCTCTTGCCTCAGCCGATGTCAGATAGTTAATAATTGTTTAACTTGTGGGAAACAAATACCTCATAAGGATTTCCACTCTTACTGTCTTCCCTGCTTAGGCCCAGACCACGACGTCTTGGCCTGCTCTGCCTGCGCTTCCTTCAACCGACGCACTCTTAGACGTCGGTCGGAGTTCACAGAAGAGTTTTTTGGGGCTAGTTTTTCTTACAAAATGCCATCGGAAACCCCGACATCTCATTTAATTAAGAAACGGAAAGACAAGGACCGACACACGCGGGCCGCGGTTTCGGCTCATTTACCTCAACATAGACCTTTGGCTATTCCTTCTGTTTTAAATGTCATTGATGATGTGTATTCTGATTCTAGTATGACCCCTGCCACTCTGCCTCTGGCCCCTGTTAAGCCCGATAGGTATTACAGGGTCACGGACACACATAATTTTCTTTACAAGGCCCACTCTGCTGATCCTGGAACCATTTCACAGGGCCCTAAAGGGGTTGCAGCTGTTACTACTAAGAACCCACTCCCCTCTGCAAAGGAGTCCAGGGCATTAGAAAGATGGGGTAAAAAAGTATGTACTTCTGCCACTCTTGCTACGAGGGCTTTAAATTGTCAATTTCATATGATACAGTACCAAGAGTATTTGTTAGAAGACATGCATAAGAAACTGTCTTCTACTGAACCCCTAGACCGTAAATCCCTTCAGGATATGGTACATAACTCCCAGCAGGTTAGTAATCATTTCTTGCAGTGTGGTTATGATGCATTGGAAGCTTCATGTAGGTCAGCAATGACTGGTGTTGTCATACGTAGGCATGCTTGGCTGAAGGAACAATCTTTGCCAGACCATGTTAAAGCTAAGCTTTTGGATGCTCCACTGGAAAAGCAAAAATTATTTGGTTCCACTGCTCAAGAAGTCCTAAAGAAAGTTGAGGAAAAGGCAAAATCTGTACAAGCAGTTAAGGATTTTCTTCAAGTCCAACCGCCTAGATTCAGCAGAAATTGGCCTTCCAAGAATTGGTCCTTTCCGGACACAGAAAGATTTCAAAGGGGCAGGAACATACGTGCCAGAGGTAGAGGGCAAGCTAGGGGCTCCTACAGAGGCCGTCAATGGCAACCTCCAATCCAGACAGGCAGTTTAGGACCTGCAACTGCTGCACAAGGACAGACTCAATGACTTTGCTTTGATTCCGCCAACCAGGGCTCAATTAGAAGCACCTTTGGGCGGAAAGCTTTCTTTATTCTCAAAAAATTGGCACAACATTACAAGAGACAAATGGACACTCCAAATAATAGACAACGGATACAGGTTCCATTTCCACACATTGCCAAAAAGAAAAGGCATGCCAGGTCTGCCACCAAATCAAAGGGCAGAAGCTTTGAAACAAATCTCAAACTTGCTACAAATGAAAGCCATAGAAAAAGTTCCTATTTCAGAACAAGGCCAAGGATTTTACTCCAGACTATTCCTTGTTCCAAGAAAAGAGCATCAATGAAGACCAATTCTCGACTTGTCCGCACTGAATACTTATCTCATTGTGCCAAAATTCAAAATGCTGACTCTACAGCAACTCCTTCCCATGCTGGGCAAGGGGTCTTGGCTGGTGACTCTAGACCTCAAGGAGGCATACCTGCATGTCCCTATCAGACAAAGTTGCAGAAGACACCTCAGATTTCTTGCAGGGTCAGAGCATTATCAATTCTCAGCATTGCCCTTTGGCTTATCTACTGCGCCCAGAGTATTCACGAAATGCCTGGCATCAGTAATAGCACACTGCAGAGTTCAGGGGATTCAAATATACCCATATCTGGACGACTGCCTTATACAAGCGGACAACCAACAAACTTTGATAAAGGACTTAAATTATGCCATCAATCTTCTACAGGCCTTGGGATATACAGTCAACATGCACAAATCATGACTTGTTCCATCCCAAAGAATAACCTTTCTGGGTGCGGATCTAGATACAACCACCCAAATGGCTTATCTCACAGAAGACAAACAAATACAGCTACCGGATTATTTCAAGAATCTGACAAGGCAAACTCAGCTGACTGCAAGGAAAATCCTGCAGGCCCTGGGTTACATGGCATCCTGTATTCTTTTGATTCCACAAGCAAGGCTTCATATGAGAAAGCTACAGTGGTACCTAAGAGTTTATGGACTCAGCACAGTCACAGATTGGAAACTTTAATCCCACTCATTCCATGCCTTCACAAGGAATTTCTGTGGTGGGCTCAGGCCAGCCAGTCCAACAAGGGGATGCCCTTCACAAAGCCAAAAACCTCCCAAACTATTACAACAGACGCTTCAGACCTAGGTTGGGGAGCACACATGGAGGGCAGAGGTATCCAAGGACATTGGTCACGAAAGGAGCTGCACATGCACATAAATCAAAAAGAAATGCTAGCAGTGATACATGCAATCGAGGCCTTCAAAATCTTTCTGCATCAAGGCTACCTACTAATAAGGACAGACAACACCACAGTTATGTGGTACATAAACAAGCAAGGAGGTACCCATTCCTACCCTCTTTGCAGACTGGCAATGAATCTATGGGATCTTTCCTTGAAACTCAATATACAGCTGCAAACTCAGTTTGTGCCAGGGAAAGACAATACACTGGCGGACAGCTTATGCAGGAACATCATGGATGCACACGAATGGATGCTGCACCCAGACATCTTCCAACAGATAACACAATCTTGGGGGAGCCCGGACATAGATCTATTTGCATCCCTCCACAATCATCAACTGAAGAAATTCTGCTCAAGGACATACCACCCACAGGCATGGAAAGTGGACGCCCTCTCTTTCAGCTGGAGAAATCTGACAGTGTATGCATTTCCTCCTATCCCATTAATGACCAAGGTGTTACTGAAGATCAGGACAGAGCAGCCAAGGTGATTCTGATAGCTCCGGACTGGCCAAGACAGCAGTACCCACTGCTGAGAAGCATGTCTCGTACGAAACCATGGCCTCTGCCTCTATGGCCACTTCTACTGACACAGCACAGATACAAAACTCTACATTCCAACCTCAAAACATTGCAACTAACAGCGTGGAGAATACCTTGACTCCTCCTCAGGATAAGCTATCCCAGAGAGTGAAGGATATCATTATGGAAGCTCGCCGCCCTTCCACAAGAAAGGCATATTCAGCAAAATGGAAAAGATTTCACATCTGGAACACCACAAAGGGCCTAGATGCGACAGTGATGAACATGGCTCATATCCTTGAATATTTGGCAGAAATGTTCCATAATGGTCTGTCTTACTCTTCTATTAAGATTCATGCTTCAGCAATTTCAGCAGAGTACAACTCTGATCCACCTGTCTTTTCTCATCCTCTCCTAAGACAGTTTCTAAGGGGAATCAAAAACATCAAACCTCCTCGGAAACCACCTCTTCCTGCATGGGACCTTAACTTCGTGTTGGAAAAATTAACACTGCCTCCATTTGAACCAGCAGCATCTGCAGATCTACAGTACCTTTCATGGAAGACTGCCTTCCTTCTGGCAATAACCTCAGCAAGAAGGGTTTCAGAATTGCAGGCCCTGATGGCAGTGCAGCCATTCATTATTTTTCACCAGGACAGAGTTTCATTAAGAACTAATCCTACTTTTATGCCAAAGGTGGTATCCAGGGTTTCATTGAATCAGGCCATTCACTTGCCTACCTTCTTCCCTAATCCACAAAACAAAGGGGAGAAACTGTTACACACCCTGGACATTCACAGACAGTTGAGCTACTACTTGGACAGAACTAAAGGTTTCAGAAAAACTGACCAGCTGCTAGTAGCATATGCTGCTGGTACTCAAGGAAAAGCAATTTCCAAACAGACTATTTCTAAATGGGTAGGAAATTGCATTCGCTTTTGTTACTCATTTCATGGAAAGACTGTACCAGCTACAATCAGACCTCATTCTACGAGAGCCACAGCCACCTCCACAGCCTTCTTAAGAGGGGTGGCTACAAAGGACATTTTAGAAGCTGCCACATGGAGCTCCGTGCATACATTTGCCAAGCATTACAATTTACCTTTATATTCCAGATCCAGAGCAGGCTTTGCTACGGCTGTCCTGCAGGGTATCTTAGCTACACCATCCTTTTCCTAGGTCCTCCACCCCCAGATTGGCTATGGTATTCTACCCATATGTGATGACTGCAGATGCATCCTTGAAGGACATAGTACAGTTTTGTACCTGCCATAAATGTAGATGTCCGATAGGTATGCATCTGCAGTCAGGTTTACCCTCTCTCCTTCCCCTCTGTGGTATTTCTTGGGTGCTTACCCCTCTTATAGCTAGCTGGGGGGATCTATTATGGTGTATTTGTTTTTATATTACTGTGCATGTTTGGATTTTTAAATGCATCTCTCCAAATTTAGCCTTCCTTAGGGGGCACCTGGCATCTGGGGCAAGGAGGACTGAGGAAGATGGCGTCGGCTGATGCTTTTATACCCCAGACGCTCTGACGTCGGGGAAAGTGCGACATCAGCCGACGCCGGACCCAGACTTTGGAATCCGGCCGACCGAAGGGCTGCCTGAGGCAGGACAACCCATATGTGATGACTGCAGATGCATACCTATCGGACATCTACATTTATGGTAGGTACAAAACTGTACTTTCTCTCTTCTTTTAGAAGTAGCCAGAGGCAATTACTACAAGCTTCCTCACAGACTGGATCTACTCATATGAGAACATGGAGTGTTTGATATACTCTGACACCAGTCATCTTCAGTGAACTGCCTGGATGATAGGGCCGTAATTCTTTTTAGGCACCTGTTTACCGAGAACGTGCAGCAGGAACTAATGTCGGCAAGAAAGCCTGCTACCATAAAATCATATATTAGCAAATGGAAAAGGATTTCTGTTTGGTGCCAACAACATAACCAGCACCCATTTTTACAATATTGTATGAGTTACTATTGTATTACCCTTCTTATTCCTATGACATGGTTCATTTGTATGGTCATTTCAGCATGTCTGCCCATGGATTTACTTCTTTCAAGGCAGACTCGTGTCAAAATGCTGTTGAAAGGGTTTTGTGTAAGAGACTTCCAAGTGTAAATCATTGGCCCTGCCTTGTGATCTTAATTTTGAGAGAGAAACATCCGTTCCCTTTGAACCAGGTAATTTGGCTAAATTGAGGTACTTAACTTGGAAAACATTTTTACTGATTGCTTTGACCTCTGCAAGAATGATATCTTGAGTTTTAAGCACTTACGGTGAGTCAACCCTGTTATTTTCCATAGGAGTGGGGTTTCTTTGAGAACTGATCCTTCTTTTATGCCTAAAGTGGTATCCAAGATTACTTTAAGGCAAACTATCCATCTCCCTGTTTCTTTACTAAACCTAAAAATGAGAGAGAATGGAAACTTAATACCTTGGATGTCCATGGACATCTCAGATACTGTTCTGACAGAATTAAATTTTCAGTTCTTTGGATCAATTGTTTATTTCTTTGAAGGTAAGAAGAAGAGACAGCCTGTGTCAAAACAGACCATTTCCAAAAGGGTGTCTAAGGCTATTACCTTTTCTTATACTGACCATCACTAATGTATCCAGGCAGGGTTGTGGCCCACTGTACAAGAGCCTGAGCTTCATCTGTGGCTTTTTGGAATGGGTTGTATTCTAGAAGTACTCTAGAAACTGCTACTTGTTCCTCTCTACATACTTTTACAAAGCACTATAAGCTTGTTTTCTTCTCTAGGTTCAGATCAAGCTTTGCTAGGATCATTCTCCAGGGGGCTCCTGGACTCTTCTCCATCCATCTCCCAAATGTAGTTAGCCACGGTAATCCATCCATGTAGCCAAGGCTACTGCAGTAGTAATCAATATGATGAACATATAACAGTTCTATTTTAGATTTAAGTTGCACAGTCTTTTCAAGGCTCCGTTATCCAATTATCAGGTAGTTTTCTCAGCTAGAATATAGAGCAGACTTCAGGCTCTTCAGTTCTTCCCACCCCCATCTGCAAGAAGAAAGTTTTATGGGAGTCTTTGGTAGTCAGTCTGTTTTTCTCACTGCCTCAGCTGCTAATGAGTGACTGCTCTGGCCAAATCAGGTGCTTCAGATTGCTCATAATTTTTTCTCAAGCCTGCCGGCATTGCTTCTTGAGAAGCTGCTAAGTACTGGGAGGTAGGCATATCCTCTGCAGCTGTTGGGTTGTCGTCTTTCAGCAAGGGATAACCACATTTGTCGATCTGAGTAAGGAGTAGACAGTACTTTGCTAATTCCCTGGGAAGAGCCCCATCTTTGTGTCCATCTTTTTCTCAAGGGTCTCCTAGGAAAAGAAAACAGGCATATGTCTCCTCTTGTTTCACATAGGCTGGACAGGGAAGATTGGCAGGGTTTTGCTAAGGGCTTATTTTAAACCTTTAAATTCTGATTCCTCATGGAGTTCCAAAAGAAAGAGCTCCCTGTCCTACAGATATTGGATCCCAGTTTGAAGGGCAGGAATTAGACTGAGATTGTATTCTCCAGTCCCTAAGCCACAGAAAGGTAAATTCTGATTCTGTAGATAGCTTTAATTCAGAAAAACATCTAGCCTCCACTGTCCTAAGACTCCTTGGGCATTTGGCAGCTTCTCTCTCTCTAGTTCTTCTGGCAAGATTCCATATAAGGATCTTATTATGGTCTCCAGCAGCTCAGTTGTCTTACTTCACTCATCTCATGGACTTTCCAGTTGCAGTAATGAACATTTGTTGACGCCACATTTGCTGATGTTTGAAGTCTCCTTTGGCTGCAGCAGGGCAATCATTTGCGCTTTCGTGGTTCCAGGCTATAGTATGGACACTTCTCTTCTGGGGTGGGGGGCATTTAGAAGGCATGACTGTCCAAAGTACCCCGTTGACTTTCGAGGCCAGTGTTTTCGTCAGTGTCTTGGAGATGAAAAGTGTCCTCCTGTTGTTGCAGGCCTATTGGGACCTTTTCCACAAGGGTGTGATTGCAATCTAGATAGACAACATATCTGTGGAGTGGTACCTGAGCAAGCAAGGGGGGGGACTTGGTCTTATCCACTATATTGGGAGGCCATGAGTGTTTGGCAGTGGGAGATCTCCTGTCAACAGTTTCTGCTTGCAATGCACACCCTGGGGAAATCTTTAACACTCTGGCAGACAGTTTTAGCAGGAATGTTCTTCCTCACGAGTGGTCCCTGAACCCAGAAGTACCTGCTTGGATTTTCTATCACTGAGGCACCTTCTGCTTCGATCTGATTTCTTCCCTGTCAATTATGAAATGTGGCAGCTTGTATGCCCTGGTCCCTCTGGAAGAACAGTCACTCAGTGATGCTTTTCTGTATGCTTAACTCCAGTATTTCTATATGCTTATCCTTCAATGCTGTTGACAATAACATTTCTTTAGATGATAACCCATTACCCCATTTTGGCCCCAAGTATCGTTAGCCTTTTGCTGGCCTTATGTACAACACCCTCCTAGGGTGCTAGAGCTGATCTAACATCCTGCAGGGATTCCTCTGCCCATTTTCCACACACACAGATTCTCCGATGCCAATGATGGCCTAGAAGCCCATGCTTCCTGACAGTTATAAGTATTTTTTTGTCATCCCAGAAACCTTCCATCAAGTAAAGTATACACCATTAAGGGGAAATGTTCTGCCATTTGGGCTTCATCCAAAGGTTTAATACCCCTTTTCAGTTCCACTGGATGCTATTTTTAAATTTTTTTGGATCTTTTTCAAACTGGGTTAAGTTATTCTACCATTAAGGTTCAGTTGGCTCCCATTTCCATTATCCATGATGACAGGGATATTACACCTTTAGTGGCTCTTTTGACCCCTCAGCTACTGTTCCCTTGAAGCTATTGTCTTCAAAGACCGTCTTTCTGGTGGCTGTAATTTCTGCCAGAATTTTGCTTGAGCTGCATGCACTATCCTCAGACCCTTCTTACTTAATTTTTCATAAGGACAGAGTTATTCTTAGGATGAGTTGTCTCAGTCTACTTTGAACCATCTCATTTACTTGCCATTCTTCTTTTCAAATATCTGTAAGAAAGGAAAATGTTTGCTTTGTTTCCTGGATGTGCATAGACAACTCAGATTTTATTAGTACAAAACAAAAAGTTTTAGAAAAGCAAGCCAGTTTCTCTTTGTTTCTGTTTCCAGAGCTAGGTTAGGAAAGCCTGTATCAAAAGTGACCCTGTCCAGATGATTGTCTGATTGTATCTCCTCATTTGTATATGCCTTGAGAGGAATGTATTTACTTTCTAAGTGTGCAAGTCATTTTGCTGGAGCAGTTACAGCTTCTAGTGTGTTTTTCTCTCAGGCTTCTATTGATATTTGTTCTACTGCTACTTCGTCCAGTACTCATACATTTGTTTCCCATTACAAGACGGTTGTTCAGTTGAGATCTGAGAATTCTTTTGGCTCCACCATTTTGTGGAATGATGTTCGCGTTTCACTGTTGCAGTCATTACTTTTGGATAATCTGTTGGCAAGTTGCCCTCAGTCAGCCTGAATAACAAAGTCTTGGGTCCTGCGTCGGTTGCTGTCTCTTCTTCCATGACGTCAGGTCGTCAGGGGTATAAAACATGCAGCCGATGCCATTTTATTCAGTCTTTCTTGCCGCGCGGCACCCGAAGCAGAAGCAGTTCGCAAGTGCCGGTTGGCCGACTCCTGAAATTTTCGCATTCGACTTTCAGAACTGAAGTCTTCAACTAAAGCTAAGTACCCCGTTGGGGAATCCTTTTCTTGCTCCTTACCGATGTCAGTAAAAGTTAATAACTGCATTACTTGTGGGAAGCAAATACTTCATAAGGATTTTCATTTGTACTGTATTTCTTGCCTAGGCTCAGATCATAACATGCCTTGCTGTCGGTTTTGTGCTAGATTTAACCAACGCACTATTAAGCGTCTGTATATTTTTGCTTCAAAATATTTTGTATCCAGATTTAATTACCCTGAAATGTCGTCCGTTAGCAATCCGACTACTGAAGTTCACAAAAAACACACAGAAAAAGACAGAGGCAGACCGTCAAGGTCCAAAACCGATGACGAAACTTCTAAGCCAGTCGCCGGTTCGCCTGTACTCAGTGAGGCGCTTTCGCAGCCCCTGATGCCCGCTACTTTTGAGACCCATGTGAAGTCCAGTATGCCGCGAGATTCTCAGAGTATTGAACCTGCGGATGTCTCTCCCTTGGATGGGTCCGGAGCCACTGAGCAGGCACCGGCTTCTGAGGGTGTTTTCAGGCCTCAACATTTTTATATAAAACCGACGCCAGCTTCAAAAACTAGATCAAAAACATCTTCTAAGTCTAAAAAACTGACGCATGAGCCATGTGCTCAGGCCTCTATGCCTAAAAAACAGATGATCAAAATGGCTGAGGACTTAATTACCTTGATCAGCCCCCCCCCCCCCCCCACTAAGAGGCCTAGGCAAGACACTGATTATGAATCTTCAGATCAGGTTTCCATTTCTTCTGATCAGGAATTTTCTATACCACCCTATGAGGATTCAGATGCAGAAGAATCCATCCCATCTGCATCTCCTCCTGAGCATTATTCTTTTGGAGAAACCTTGCATACTTTAAGGGAACATTTTCATTGGGAGAGTCAGGATTTCTCTGAATCAAAAAAGAGGCTTAGGGATTTCCTTCTTCTTCCTCAGCATAGGCCTTTGGCTATACCTCCTGTATTGGACATTGTTGATGATGTGTTTTCGGAATCAAACATGGCTCCTGATTCCTTACCTCCGGTTCCTAGTAAGTCAGACAGATATTACAGGATTCCTGACTCTCACAAATTTCTTTTCAAAAATCCTGCTGCTGATCCTGAGACTATCTCACAGGGTCCCAAAGGTGTAAAGGCTTCTACAGCCAAAAATCCTACCCCCTCTGATAGAGATTCCAGAGTGCTGGATAGATGGGGAAAGAAGGTTTGTACGTCTGCAGCCTTGGCACTTAGGGCCTTAAACTGTCAGTTTCATATGCATAAATATCAACAGCATGTTATGGGCTTATTGAAACAGAAAAGGATGTTGATTTCTGATTGTGTGGAAAATAAAGAATTACAGGAATTATTGCATGCAGCAGAACAGGTTGGAAAGCATACTTTGCAATGTGGTTTTGATTCCTTGGAGGCCTCTTGCAGGGCCGCAGTTACTGCATTTGTGATTAGAAGGCATGCCTGGCTCAAGGAGCAAAATCTGCCTGATCATGTTAAAGCTAAATTGTTGGATGTCCCTTTACAGCATGATACTCTGTTTGGTAATAAGGCAGAAGAGGTTTTAAAGAAAATGGAAGACAAAGCTAAATCTATGCAAACTGTAAAAGATTTCTTACAAGTGAAGCCACCCAGGTTCAGTAGGCACTGGCCTACTAAAAATTGGCCCTTTCCTGTGTCCAACAGAGCCTGTCAAGGCAAATCCAGGCACTCAAAAGGCTCTAGATACCAACCACAGGGTTCTTACAGGTCAAAGCAGTGGGGTGCCTCCACCTCCAAATTTGGAGGAAACAAAGCACAACCCTACAGTAAGCAGTCTCAATGACTTCCCTCTACCGTCACCAAGCACTTATCTTTTGGCAGCCCCCTTGGGGGGAAAATTAGCACTTCATGTTCAAAATTGGCAGTTAATTACCCAGGACAAGTGGGTATTAAACATAGTATCCCAGGGGTACAGATTTCATTTCCATGCTTTGCCAATTCCAAACGGTTGGCCAGATCTGCCACAAAATCAATGGGCAGAGGCTCAGAAACAAGTTACATCCCTCATGGATATGGGGGCTATTCAACCAGTACCAGAACAGGAAAAAGGACAAGGTTTTTATTCAAGACTGTTCCTGGTACCCAGAAAAAACAATGCCTGGCGTCCAATACTGGACTTATCGATTTTGTACACGTTACTGGACATTCCAAAATTCAAAATGCTGACTTTACATCAGCTACTGCCTATGCCGGGCAGGAACGCTTGGTTAGTGACTCCAGACTTAAAAGAGGCATACATGCATATCCCAATAAGGGAATCGTGCAGAAGATACCTCCATTTCAAGGCAGGTTTTTTGCATTACCAATTCTCTGCACTGCCCTTTGGCTTATCTACTGCACCCAAGGTCTTTACAAAGTGCCTGGCACCAGTAATTGCATTTTGCAGACAAAGAAGCATACAAATATATCCTTACCTGGATGACTGTCTCATTCAAGCAGAGAACAAGGACATTCTTCTTCAACATCTGACATTTGTAAAAAGGCTTCTAACATGCCTAGGGTACACAATAAACAAAAAAAAATCACAACTGGTACCCTCTCAAATAATTACATTCCTGGATGCAAGCTTGAATACAACTGCCCAGATGGCTTACCTTACGCCAGACAAACAAAGGCAACTGGCAACATACTTCAAACAGATGGCAACAAAAACCCAGTTATCTGCAAGACAAATTCTGCAGGCTTTGGGGTTCATGGCATACTGCATTCTACTAATTCCATATGTAAGACTGCATATGAGGAAACTTCAATGGTACCTAAAAAGTTTATGGAGCCAACATTGTCACAGTCTGGAAACAATTATTCCTCTCATTCCCTGCCTACAACTGGAGTTTCTTTGGTGGGCAGAGACATGTCACCAGAACAAGGGGCTGTCATTCACTCTACCCCTGCCACCCAAACCCTAACTACAGATGCATCAGACTTTGCTTGGGGGGTCCACCTGGCAGGGAGATGCATTCAGGGCATATGGACCCCAAAACAAATGCATCTGTATATCACCCAGAAAGAGATGCTAGCTGTTCAGAATGCTCTGACAGCCTTCAAGGACTTACTTCATCCAGGACAACTACTGATAAAGACAGACAACACCACGGTTATGTGGTACATAAACAAGCAGGGGGGGTACAAATTCCTACCCCCTTTGCAGACTAGCCATGGCATTGTGGAACACAGCCTTGACTTACCAAGTACGTCTTCAAGCTCAGTTCCTGCCAGGAGAACAAAATACGCTGACAGATGACCTAAGCAGAAATTTTATGGACCCGCATGAGTGGAAACTGGATCCACACATTCTGCACAAGGACTTATCACAGACAAGCATGGAAAGTGGATGCCCTATCCTTCAGTTGGAAAAACCTATCAGTCTATGCCTTTCTCCCTCTGCCTCTTCTCTCCAAGGTCTTACTAAAGGTCAGACAGGGAAAACCAAAAATAATCCTAATTGCTCCCGACTGGCCTCACCAGCGCTGGTACCCAATTCTAAGGAATATGTCTTAACTCCCTCCTTGGTACTTGCCTCAAATACCTCATCTACTGTCTCAGCAGAACAATCAAATTCTGCATACTCCGCTCCAAACTCTGAACCTTGCAGCATGGCGGATCATTTTATTATTCAAACAACACCTCTCAGTAAATCTGTGATGGATGTCATTTTGGAAGCCAGAAGGCCTAGTACTAGAAAATCTTATGCTGATAAATGGAAGAGATTCTGTGCTTGGAACCAAGCACAAGGAACTGACACAGCAAAACCAAATATCCTTCAGATTTTACAATACTTGACTGAAATGCTTGACAGGGGCCTGTCTTTTTAAAAATCCATGCCTCTGCCATCTCGGCTCATTACAGCACGGAGCCTCCCATCTTTTCTCATCCTCTGCTAAAGCAGTATCTTAGAGGGGCCAAAAATTTAAAGCCTCCCAGATCACCACCCACTCCTGCATGAGAACTCAATTTTGTGCTGGAAAAACTCACCCTGCCTCCTTTTGAACCAGCAGCTACTGCGGATATAAAATTTTTATCTTGGAAAACAGCTTTCCTTTTGGCAACTACTTCAGCAAGAAGGGTTTCAGAACTACAGGCTCTCATGGCTGTGGAGCCTTTTTTTACATTTTACCCAGACATGGTGTCCCTCAGGACCAATCCTTCCTTTTTGCCTAAGGTGGTATCCAGTGTGGCTCTTAACCAAACTATTCACCTGCCAACATTTTACCCAAAAACGCAGAACAAGGGGGAGCGGATTCTGCATTCATTGGACGTGCACAGACAACTCAGATTCTACTTAAACAGGACCAAATCTCTAAGAAAATCTGAGCAACTACTGGTGGCATTTGCTTCAGGATCAGAGGGGAAGCTATATCAAAGCAGACTATTTGTAAGTGGATAAGCCATTGCATTCGTTTCTGCTACTTGCACCATGGTAAACCAGTGCCCAAGGGAATCGGGTAACATTCTACCAGGGTTGCCTCTACCTCAGCAGCCTTTCTCAGAGGAGTTCCAATCAAAGACATTCTAGAAGCTGCTACTTGGAGCTCTGTTCATACTTTCACAAAGCATTATAATTTGCCTCTCTTCTTCAAATCCAGGGCAGGCTTTGCCACTGCAGTTCTGCAGAGCCTTATAGCCATTCTTAATGCTATTTAGTTCCATCCTCCCATCCATAGCTTTGGGATTCTACCCAAATGTAATGACTGCAACAGTGAAACACGAACATAGTACAGTTGTGTACACTTACCATAAATGTAGATGTTCGAGTGTATTCACTGTTGCAGTCCAGGTTACCCACCCGCCATCCCCCTTTTCTATAACTTCTCTTTCCTTCACTATATTCTAAAGCCTTTGTGGTGTATTTGCTTTTAGATGAAGGTAAAGTGCATTTACATATATATTGCTGTTTATATATATATATATATATATATATATATATATATATATATATAGTTTTTTTTTTCTCCCCATTTGGGGGGGGGGGTCACCTGACATCTGAGGCAAGAAAAACTGAATAAAATGGTGTCGGCTACATGTTTTTTACTCCTGACATCATGGAAGAAGAGACAACAACTGACGCAGGACCCAAGACTTTGTTATTCAGGCCGACTGAGGGCAACCTGCCAGCAGATTACCCAAATGTAATGACTGCAACAGTGAATATACTCGAACATCTACATTTATGGTAAGTGTACACAACTGTACTTTCTTTCATAAGGGCCTCCCTGAGGGTTGTACCTGGCTGTGGTCTATGTCCCACAGGTTGAAGCTAGGAAGAAAAGAACTACAAAAATGAAAGTTATGTACTTACCATAATAGCAGATCCATGTTGTTAACTTCCATCCATCCCTCCGTCCTTTTCTTCACCAGAGTAATTGTTGGATAGCTAGGTGTTCCTGACTAATTTAGCAGTCAGATCTAGTGGTCACCCTGTTTAGGTCCTTGTCTGTTATCCTTACAACCATTTTCATATAGTACGGGATTTTATCTTTAACAATGGGCGGAATGTTCAGGGACAGACTCGATCTGAGGAGGATAGGAGAAAGCATTGTGCTATGGAGAGAGCAGGCAGAGCTTCCGGTCTGAAGTGTTTGAAAAAGGCCATCTTTGGATCTGATAACCAACTGGTTGAACCTGATGGAAGATGACAGCTTGGATCTGTCATTATGGTAAGTACATAACTTTCATTTTCTGATTTTCTGCAAACAGTCTCTTATTTAAGTTTCGGAATATTTCCAGATTTTGGGCTTCATGACCTCTACAGTTCTCGTGAGTCTTCTGGCCAGATTTCACATGAGAAAAATTCAGTGTTTCCTCAAATCTTTTAGATCCAATACCAGTAACTGCTTTATTTTCAGATCCCAGTGATGGAGTTTGTTAGAAGGGAGTTACTTTGGTGGGTGAGCCAGTTATGTCTCATTCCAGGTCTCCCATTTTCCCTTTCTGCTCTTCATAAGTCTGTAACCACAGATGCTTCAGAATTTGCTTGGTAGCTGTTTCTAATGTTGTGAAAGTTCAGGCTCTGTGGAACAAGCAGGAGTGATTAAAACATGATACGTGTCAAAGAAGTGATTCCAGACCCTGTACTAGTAATCACATACACCACAATGATGTGGTACTTAAACAGGGGGAACCAGTTCATACTCCATTTGCAGACTAGCTGTACACATTTTCCCCTAAGAGTATACCGGGATCAGGTTCCAAACCTGGGACTGCACTATATGCTTCACTCTAGGTCCCCAAATGAGTCTCCACACTAACCACTGCAGAGCAACTGTGTCCCAATTCTAGGTATCTGACGCACTCACTCTTAAATGTCTGATATTCACACATATACACACACTCTTGGGGAAGACTGACACAGATTTACTTGCTGTATTCCTTTGCCCAAATCACACAGTAATGGCTGCCAGCAGTCAGATACCACAATACCCTTCAAAAGGGGGTTTTCAATTATATTGGGTAAAATAGGTATTGAAACAAATGGTAGCATGTAACCCAAGCAGTAATGCTTTTCGGAGTGACCACGTTGTTATCACATTAGGCATAAACACTCTCAAGTTATAAAAAATATTAACTAAATAATCAGCCACACTGAGAGGTAGTAAAGGATTTAATAATAAAAGGATTTAAAGCATGTAAATACTGAATAACTGATTCCAATAAACCACAGAGTTTCATGCATAAAAAATATGAAAATAACACTGTAGGATAGATTTCATACTGATTTTAGAAAAACTGTAACTTTAGTTCTCTGACTGTCTGAAGATTAACTGTCCCTATCTAATTAAATAACTCAGCAAGGCAAGATTATACTCTTATTTCCCCACGGTAAGATGATAAAGTATGCTTACCCTTAAGGCTGTTGTCTGTCCTCAGCAACTGGAACAATACCTACTCTGGAAAACTACAACAACGCAACTGATCTGGATAACAACGGCAGCAACTGAAGTACTAATGAACTGCTACTGAACATTAACTGACTCGAAACTTGCTTTTATAGCAGATTTTTTTTAAAGTAATAGGAAACTGCTATTCTACTCCCTCATATCAGACTTTGAAAAGTAAACAAACAGGTGCAGTGAAGATTCTATTCTCTCAGCTCTGGCATACAATAACTTCTATTTCAGTTGACTGTAGCAACATACATTCAGAATTCTCATTACAAAGAACATGTACATTTGATCATCCAGAAGAATACTGTTTGATTCAGGTCTATAATATGGTGTTGAAACAGCGAATACAACAAGACTGACATGTATTCAGTGAAATCTATTTCCGCAATTCACTGAATTCTTACAGGGCAAAGATGTAGTTGGCCAACTACACAATTTTGCCCTTTTCTCCACAGTAATGAGTTAGTATGTTTAGTTAGGGAGGGTGTGGGTGGGTTTGGTTTAGGTAAATTTTGTTTTGTTGTGTTGCGGGGCAAGTATCTGTTTGCCTGACAAGTTCTCAGCGAATTGTGGAAATGGATTTCGCTGAATACTTGTCGGTCTTTTCATATTCGCTGTTAATGGCATTTCGACACCGTAATATAGACCCGTTTGATTCAAACTTCTTGAATAAATCAGAGTGATAATCAAAAGACACAAATGTTTTACAAAATTGTAGCTTGTCATGCTGGCATATGTAACACAGTGTAATTTACAATTATTTAGAAAACCTCAGCCACTCGTGCTAGCACAGATAACAATAACTAATATCCTCACACTTGCACAAGACAGTTTGCGTTGTTATATACCCCAACCCTCAACTTCTTCAGTTAATGGCCTGGTTGATAAAGAGTTTTAATGCCTAGGTCTTCAGGCACCTATTTTTTGAGGATGTGTAACAGGTATTAAAGGAGGCTAAGAAACCAACTTCTAAAAAAATTGTATATGGATATATGGAAAAGATTTTCTAGCTGGTGCCAAAATAAGAACCAAGACCATGTTAATGCTCTGATGCCTCTAGTTCTACAATATTTTTGAGTTATCCTCTGGCTTTTCCTTACTTTTCTGTCAAGATTCACCTCTCAGCCACCTCTGCCCATGGATTGCTGTCTTTCTTTCCAGCTTGTAGTCTGAGAGTTTTTGCAAGGGTTCAGCATATCCATCTGAGAAAGCAGATGACTCTTTGTTGGGATCCCAGCTTCATTCTAGAAAAAAAAATAACGTTTTTCCATTTGAACCAGCTCACAAGGCTGAATTGAAATTCTTAATATGGAAAACCGTGGTACTCACTGCATTGCTCTGACCTCTGCAAGAAGAGTATCTGAGTTACAAGCTGTTATGGTAAGTCAACCTTATCCCATTTTTGTCATAAGAATAAGTGTCACTGAGAACAAATCCTTCATTTATGCCTAAAATGGTTTCAGAGTTTACTTTGAGTAAAGCTGTTCTTCCTCTGTTCTTTCTTTCTAATCCCTGGTATTCCACCCATATAGTTTAGGCATACTGCAACAGTGGTCTATTGATGAACATTGTACATTTGTGTAAGTTAACCTACCATAACAGTAGATTTTTGAATAGATCACTATTGCAGTAGGGACACCCTCCTTCCAACCCTCTGAGTGTTATCTTTTTTGCCAGGATGTGGATATTTTTATGTACCTTTTTCCATAGCGTTTACCTAATTGACATGTTTCTAGCCTCCTTTTCTCTGAAGCAGGAAAGCTCTGAATGTCTGACACCCAAACCAGTGACTGTATGACTCTCCTGAAGCCTTCATCGGTTAGGGCATGTGGAAGGTCGGTTAGGGCATGTGGAAGGTGACCTACATTTTTAGCTACTGATTGG
This sequence comes from Protopterus annectens, assembly GCF_019279795.1. Classification (NCBI taxonomy): domain Eukaryota; kingdom Metazoa; phylum Chordata; order Ceratodontiformes; family Protopteridae; genus Protopterus; species Protopterus annectens. The sequence goes on along the minus strand of NC_056735.1, from coordinate 171,382,493 downwards.
TTGTCATATCCTTGGCAGGATGTAACTTACATAGTTTAGGCTACTACAACAGTGATCTAGCCATCTGTGCTATATACACACGTGTTTGTGTGTATAGATACACATGTGTATCTTGGGTCCCAAAGTGACATCAAGGCTTAATTCTAACTTAAACTGGCAATGTATTGAAAACTTTTATTGTCATTCACAAAGGCTTGCCTTGGATTCACATTCTGTCGTTAATCAAAATGAGTTTTCACACACTAATGCAACTGTAGAATGTGCAATGAAATAGGTTTGTGAGATAATGTAGACCTGCTAACCACATGAACTGTAGATTTGAAGTTGTTGTCTTCATTTGGCCTTCAACCTGGAGATTCCTGGATCCGTCTGGGATCTGACTCACCGCATATCCAGCATCTGATCTGATCTGAGCTCAGAGCTCCTCCCCTTACCCATAGTGCTCCTGTCTCCTTCTTCCCTTCAGATCTCAATTGCCTCGCTTCATTTCCACATCGAGATCCATACTCTCTGCTGTAAAACTTTGTGGTAAGTGACTATTTGATAAAAATTTCCTCTTTTCTTCTCTTTCTCTGCTTTTCTACCTCCCCTCGTGCTTTTCCATTGGTTTAAAAAAATATTTCTCTCTATCTTTCCTCTTGTGTGTGATCTGTGTGACTGAGTATGTGCTGGGCCTTAGGTTGGGACAATGTCTAAATCTGCTTCAGAAAATGTATAGAGTGTGGCCACAAGCTCTCCCCAGCTAATTGCCACACTCTGTGCATCGCTTGTCTTGCGACAGCCCATCTTCAGACCTCCTGTTCCATCTGTGCTGGGTTTAATCCCCAGGCACTGATGGACAGGAAGAACAAGCTTATCCTCAAGGGCCTTCTTCCCTGTTCGTCCTCTGGGACTCAAAACCCTGCCTCCCTGGCTTGGATAGGCCAAAGAAGAGATCCCCAGGTCACTCGGCTTCGGCTGGTCCACCAGCCAAAGTTAGGTTGGCTCTGAGACCGGAATCTCCTCGGCTCCGTTCCCTTTGGTTCTCTCACGAGTCAGAGGTGCTCCAGACCGGGTTGCCAGCTCAGGCTTCTCCTCACTACCCCTCCAGGCGAGTGTCCATCACCTCTTTCTCTCGCTCCACCTCTAGCCTTAGTGAAACTGAGATGGATAGTATGATGCGGAAGGTCATCCACTCCAAGATACAGATGGGGTGATTAAAGATAGACCCATTTCTTCATACCAGCGAGGCAGAAACCTGAAGGACATGGTAGTTCATACCAAATTTCAAAGACCTGGTAGTAATATAATACATCAGTTGGAGAATATGGGTACTGTAGCTTGTAGTAGATGTATAGGATGTAAGCATATAGTGAAAACATTTTTAAAAATTAATGGTAGTTATTTTAGAGTAAGTGGGGAATATAATCTTCTCACAGAAGGGGTGGTGTATGCAATAAGGTGCGCTTGTAACTTGTTCTATATAGGCCAAACAAAAAGGGCCTTTAAAATAAGATTGTTGGAAAATTTAAGAGATATTAAGGCAGGAAGATTAGAGAGTCCGTTGGCTCAGCATTTTAAAGCATGTCATGGGGGGGATCCTGAAAGCTTAACAGCAACTGTTTTAGAACAAGTACGTGTGGTGAATGAAACAGATCTCAAAAATAAATTGTTGCACAAAGAGACATTTATTTTGAAATATAACACCCTGAAACCTAATGGACTTAATATAGATTGTTGTTGGAAAAGTGTTATTTGATACATTCATTTCAAATTAGTTTATAAGTATTTGTTTTAAGATGATTTAATTGCATAATTGTATAATTGTTTAATTGATGGGAGTTTGGTACTGCTGGGATATATATATATATATATATAGAGAGAGGAATGCTTTTTGTGTATGTTTGTACTCCTTGAAGGCTGTATTACAGCCGAGGTGCTAGAGAATCAAATAAACAGTTTTGGCTACAGTGCGGTGTTGGTTGTGTTGAAGCACAATTTTACAGTGTTTTTCTAGTCGTGTTGAACAGATGGGAGTCTTGCCTGCCCCCTCTTCCTCTGGAGTGGGGAACATACAGCCCTTTTTCACCCCTATTACTCCTTCTCCGATCTGACCCCTGTTTCGGAGCCCTTGGATCCGAAGACGCATGGTGTCGAGGGGCCAGCGCCGATGGTACCTTGTACCTCGACGCTGGCCATGACCTTGAGCAGGTCGGATCTAACCAGCTTGGATCTGACAGGCTCTCGGAGCTGTAGCCTTGGCATCAGATCTGAAGGGTTGGTGTCTGCTTTGAGTTTGTTGAAGCAGAGGCTTCCCCTTGGTGTTTCGGTGCCTGGATTCAGCTCTGACTCCCCTGTCAGGTCAGAGGGTTACGGCTCCTCCTATTGTCCTTTCTCAGGATGTCCATTCCCTTTCAGCTTTCAATGTGGTGGAGAGGGTACTCTTGATTTCTTCAAGACCCTTGACTATGTCATCTTCAGATTCCGCCCCCAGCTTCCTCTGTTTCTGGTGCGGATCCAGCCATTCTGCCATCTCAGAGACAGCCTGTCTCCTCTTTGCCTCAGTACACTCCCTCTTGGAATCAGCAAGACATTGGCAAGTCCTCCCCAGAGATCCACACTGAGGTGGTCCTCACAAGCATAAGTGCAAAAGGAGGCAATTAGACTCCCCACTGGAGTGTCTCACTGAAGACACCAATTTGAAGGAAAGGGAAGGTTCCCCCCAGTGACCCACCAAAGATGTCTCCTTTGAAGACATCATGGAACTCCTTTGCCAACTCGGTGGGGGAGGTCTGGCCAAAAACCTACCACGGACGAATCAGTGTTCCTGGAAGCATTTGGCACAGGACCCTGTACTTCCTGGATGTTCTGTCCTGCAGATCCTTTAGTGGATCACATTGCATCTCGGGCGTGGAAGTAACCAGACACAGTGGAGCACATTCCCAAACACCTGGACAAGGTTTTGAGCCCCCCTTCAGATAGCTCACGCTGGAATAATGGATCCCCTGTTGATGCCATGGTGATGGCAGCTGCCACCAAGAAGGAGCTTGCTCAGGAAAGCTCTATGCTCCACCCTTCTGACCAAGAGTCAAGGACGATGGACCATTTTGGGAAGCGGGTGTACACTTCAGCAACCTTTTTTGTATGGGCGCTAAATTATATGGTGTGATTTGGTTGCAGTGAGACCTGATGGAGATTGCTGAGTCGACACTTGGGACTATGTCGGTGGAGGACAAGAAGGTGTTTTCCGCTCGTATGGCCACCCTAAAATCAGTTGTGAGCACCTCTATGTGTCTCCTCTCCCAAGCGACCGAGGGAGCCGCTAGAGCTGCCAGTGCAGGCATTGCCATCAACGACATGCTTGGCTCCGGCTCTGTCAGTTTTTGGTATCCTTTAAGGCGTCATTTACCAATGCCCATACGATGGTTCCTCCCTTTTTGTGAAGTCCGTATGTGACACCTTAGTTCAGAGTGAGAAGAATGGGAAGACTCTGTCTGCCGTTGGGATCAGCTTTTCGGCCTCTCAACGATCCTTCTCTGGGAATCAGCGAGGGACCAAGAAGATGTGGTTCTGGAAATCTCAAAGTTTTCCCCAAGACACTCAGGACTCAACTTCCCCCCAGGGGCGGAGGGGGTTTGATAGATGCCACCCTGGAGGCAGAGGGGGGTCTGAGAAATTACGGGTCTTGAGAGCCTTTCTCGTGGAGACCCACTCAGCAACCCTGAAGGGTTGCCTGACTCTGGAGGCAGTCGGAGGCCATCTCTCGCTACACCTGATGGAGTGGGAGTCCCATCACAAAAGATCATTGGGTGTTGCAAATTATATCCAGAGGGTTTTCAGTCCCCTTTCTCAAGCCACCTCCACTGCCCAAACACCTCCTGGGCGTTCCACCCACGCACAGGGAGGATGCAACACTGAAAATGGCAAAGCTGCTAAGAAAGTGAGTCATTAAACCCATCCCCCTAGACCACTCCGGATCAGGTATTTATTCCAGGTTCTTTTTGGTGCCAAAGAAAACAGGGGACCTAAGACTCATTTTGGATCTCTCCACCTTGAACCTGTCAGTGGCGAAGATGAAGTTCTGGATGGTCATCCTTCGATCTATCCTGCCCTTCTTGCAGGAGAACGATTAGATGTGCTCGTTCGACCTCCAGGATGTGTACGACCTCCAGGATGTGTACTGTTGCATCAAGATGGACATGCCCTCTCGGAGATTTCTCTCCTTCCGCCTAGGAGCCAATCATTACCAGTTCAGAATGCTCCCCTTTGGTCTTACCACAGTCCCCAGGGTGTTTACCAAAGTGATGTCAGTAGAAGCGGCTCACCTGAGCCTCCAGGGCATACAGGTATTCTCCTACCTGAACGGTTGGCTACTCGCTGCCCCTTCCAGGCATCAACCTTGTCAAGCGAGGGATTGTTCTCTTCTCTTAGCCCAGAGGTTAGGCATTACCGTCAGTCTCAACAAATCATCTCTGGCTCCAGTCCAAACATTAGACTTCATTGGGGAGTGATTAGAGACAATTCAAACCAAAGTTTTTTTATTCCAGGCAGGATACTCACTCTGAAGCTACATATTCTTTGCATTCTTCAAACTCAGCCTCTGACAGTGGAAATAGTATTAAGGGCGTTGGGGTCCATGGCAGCCACGATCAGTCTCTTGCCCTTAGCGCGTTTTCGCATATGGATTCTTCATTGGACCCTTGCAGTACAATGGTCCTTGTTAGATCTTTCACTGATTCACCCTGTCCGAATCTCTAGCGTGTGCAGGGACTCTCTTCTGTGGTGGATTCATTCCTTGGACCTTGTTCAGGGTCCCTTTCTTCCACCTTTCCCCACGGCCATGGTGACTACGGACACCTCCCAGCTAGGGTGTGGGGGGTACTGCTCGAAAAGGACAGTTCAAGGTACATGGTCCCCCTGTGAGACCAGATTGCATATCATCGTCCTGGAGTTGAGGGCAGTGCTTCTAACGTTGCAGGCCCTCCATGCCCATCTTCCATCAAGAACGATTGCTATCCAGACGGATAATATGTCGGTGGTCTGGTACATCAACAAGTAGGGGGAAACCAGATCTTATTCCCTATGTCACGAAGCCATGAGAGTATGGTCGTGAGCAATCTCCACTGGCCGTTTTATGGTGGGAACGCAGATTCTGGGGAGGTCCAAAAGTCTAGTGGACAGGCTCTGCAGATCTACTCTGATCCCCTACGAGTGGTCTCTGAATCCTTCAGCAGTGGAACGGATCTTTCACAAGTGGGGTCAGCCTTGCTGCGATCTCTTCGCTTCTCCTTCCAACGCAAAATGCAGCGAGCTCTTCGCTCTGAACCCCCTGCTGGGGGAAGCGCTGAGAGATGCTCTGATTCATGCTTGGCTCCTTGGTCCTCTGTATGCTTATCCTCCTCTTCCCTTAATACCAAACTTCCTTCAGAAAGTTCGCAGGCTGGGGAGCCTGGTAATCCGTATTGCCTCATTCTGGCCTCACCAAGTCTGGTTTCCCTCTCTTGTCATCTGGTGGCTCCACCATGGACATTGGATCCAGTTCCGGATCTCATCCCTCAGGGATTCCCCATCCAGACCTGGACAGTCTAAAGCTCACTACTTGGCTGCTGCAGTTCACACGATAGTCAGGACCCCCGGCTTATCCTCTTCCATCAAAAGAATTCTGGTGGCGGTTCATAAGTCTTCCACCAGAAAGGTGTACTCCAGCAAATGGAGACGATGTCCTTCAGGAATGCAACTGCAGTCATAACATATGGGTTGTCCTGCCTCAGGCAGCCCTCGGTCAGCCGGATTCCAAAGTCTGGGTCCGGCGTCGGCTGGTGTCGCCCCTTCTCCGACGTCAGCACGGCTGGAGTATAAAGGCATCGGCCGACGCCATCTTCTTCAGTCTTTCTTGCCGCGCGGTGCCCGAAGCAGAAGCAGTTCGCAAGTGCCGGTCGGTCAGCTCCTGTGTTTTCAGAACTGAAGTCATCTAAAAGCTAAGTACCCCGTTGGGGAACATTTTTTCTTGCCTCAGCCGATGTCAGAACAAATTGAGAAAGTTAATAATTGTTTGTCTTGTGGTAAACAAATACCTCATAAGGACTTCCATTCTTACTGTCTTCCTTGTCTGGGCCCAGACCATGACGTCTCGGCCTGTGCTGCCTGTGCTTGCTTCAATAAGCGCACTCTCAGGCGCCGGGCAGAATTTGCTGAAGATTTCTTCGGCGAATCCTTTGCATATATCATGCCGTCGGATCAACCGACAGCGCAATCCTCCAAAAAACGGAAGGACCGGGGCCGGCTTTCTCGGCCCGCGTCCTCCTCTGATGCTACGCCTAGACCCTCCGCTAGTGCTTCGGTCCCTGCGGAAGCGGTAATCCAACCGCTTCAGGACGATGACACAGCTTTAACTCGTCCTTCGGTCCCGGAGACCTCTCCGGTGCCGGTTGTTGATTTTCCCCCGGAAACTGAAGTTCTTGATTTACCCGACACCGTTCCGGTGGACAAGGTCACCCCTGCACGTGGGGCAGCTAGGCCTCCTGTTTCTATGTCCATCAAGGCCTTTGCACGTGCTAAGGCCGCCAGCCAGGCCAAGGCCCATCCTAAACCTGCTGTCCAGGCCCCTTCCTCTGATAAACAGATAATGTCTCTTGCTGCAGACCTTATTTCTCTTATCAGGGGGTCTCAGCCTCACCCAGACAGAGGTTCTCAGCCTCCTGCGCAGAAAAGGCCTAGAACTGAACAGACTGAGGAGCTCTCCTCTGATGAGGCCTCTGGGGATTCTGAGCACTCAGATATTCAGGAAGAATCCTTCCAGGCCTATGAGGACTCTGATGCAGAGGAATCTATTCCCTCTGCCTCTCCTCCAGAGGACTTCTCTTTTGGTGAAATCTTGCACTCTATGAGGGAACATTTCCAATGGCAGGGTCAGGAATTCTCTGACTCCAGAAAAAGGCTACATACCTTCCTAAAGCTTCCTCAGCACAGACCTTTAGCTATTCCTCCTGTGATGGATGTTTTGGATGATGTTTTTTCTGACTCCAGTGCTAACCCTGATTCTCTCCCCCCTGCTCCTGTCAAGCCAGACAGATATTACAGAGTCCCTGACACCCACAAACACCTCTTTAGGGCCCACTCCGTGGATTTGGAAACTATTTCACAGGGTCCCAAGGGAGTGGCTTCCTCCTCTGCCAGGAATCCTTTGCCAGCGGATAGGGAAGCTAGGTCTTTGGAGAGATGGGGTAAAAAAGTTTATACTTCTACCACCCTAGCCATGAGGTCTCTTAACTGCCTTTTTCACATGTTTCAGTACCAGGATTTTTTGCTGGATGACTTACAGAAAAAGTTAGCCTCTCCTGAGCCTTTTGATAAAAAGGCATTGCAGGACCACATGCATAACACTCAGCAGGTTAACAATCATTTTCTTCAGTGTGGTTATGATGCATTGGAGGCTTCATGTAGGGCAGCTATGACTGGGGCTGTGATACATAGACATGCTTGGTTAAAAGATCAACCACTACCGGACCATGTCAAAGTAAAGTTACTGGATGCACCTCTGGAAAAACAGAAGCTTTTTGGTGCTAATGCACAGGACGTGTTGAAGTCCATTGAGGAAAAAGCAAAGTCAGTACAGACAGTCAAGGATTTCCTCCAGGTTCAGCCACCCAGATTCAGTAGAAACTGGCCTTCAAAGAATTGGTCCTTCCCAGACTCGGACAAGTTTCAAAGGGGAAAGAACAGGCGTGGACGAGGCCGAGGTCAATACAGAGGCCCCTACCAGGGCCGCCAATGGCAACCTACAAATCAAAGAAGTGCTGCAGCCAGTACAGCTGCACCACAAGGACAATCACAATGACTTGACTTTCATACCGCCTACAAGGGCTCAGAGAGAAGCACCCTTGTGCGGAAAATTATCCTTATTCTCAAAAAACTGGCATATTTTATCCAAGGACAACTGGACTCTAGAGTTGATAGACAAGGGTTACAGATTCCACTTCCATACTTTACCTACAAGGCAAGGCATGCCAAACCTGCCACACCATCAGAGGGCAGAGGCACTCACTCAAGTTGCAAAACTATTAAGGATAAAAGCAATAGAAAAGGTACCTCCTCAGGAACAAGGCCAGGGTTTTTATTCAAGACTGTTCCTTGTTCCAAGAAAGGAAAACAAATGGAGGCCTATACTGGACTGGTCTACTCTAAATACCTTTCTCATTGTGCCAAAGTTCAAAATGCTGACGTTACAGCAACTCCTTCCCATGCTGGGCAAGGGGTTTTGGCTGGTCACTCTGGACCTCAAGGAGGCATACCTGCATGTCCCAATCAGACCAAGCTGCAGAAGATACCTCAGATTTCTTGCAGGGACAGACCATTATCAATTCTCAGCATTGCCGTTTGGCTTATCTACTGCGCCCAGAGTGTTCACGAAATGCCTGGCATCAGTAGTGGCACACTGCAGACTCCAGGGAATTCAAATATACCCTTACCTGGACGACTGCCTCATACAAGCAGACAACAAACAAACGTTAATAAAAAACTTGGAGTATGTCATGCAATTACTACAAGCCTTGGGATACACAGTCAACATTCAGAAATCAAGACTACTGCCATCCCAACAGATTGTTTTCCTAGGAGCCAAACTGGACACACAAACACAAATGGCCTACCTCACAGAGGAAAAACAACAGTTACCAGAGTACTTCAAAGGCCTAGCACAGCTCTCCCAGCTGACTGCAAGGAAACTCCTGCAGGCCCTGGGATTCATGGCATCATGCATTCTACTGATACCTCTGGCAAGACTTCATATGAGAAAGCTGCAATGGTATTTGAAAAGCTTATGGTCCCAGCACAGCCAAAGCCTAGAGGACGTAATCCCACTAATTCCATGTCTGCAAAAAGAATTCTTGTGGTGGGCTCAAGCAAGTCAATTAAACAAAGGCATGTCTTTTAACCAACCTCAGGCAGGTCAAATAATTACATCAGACGCCTCAGATCATGGATGGGGGGGGGGGGCGCACATGGAGGGCAGATGCGTTCAAGGTCAATGGACACCAAAGGAAAGACATCTGCACATAAACCAAAAAGAGATGTTGGCAGTGATACATGCAATCGAGAGTTTTGAAAAATCACTGCAACAAGGACAATTACTAATAAGGACAGACAACACCACGGTCATGTGGTATATAAACAAGCAGGGAGGGACTCATTCATACCCCCTCTGCAGACTAACTATGATTCTCTGGGAAAAAGCACTGAGTCTGAAGATACACCTGCAATCCCACTTTGTGCCAGGCAAGGACAATGTACTGGCAGACAGCCTGAGCAGAAATTTCTTGGATCCACACGAATGGATGCTGCATCCCCACATTTTCTCACAAATAACAAAGACCTGGGGAACACCGGACATAGATCTCTTTGCGTCTCACATGAATCATCACCTGGAGAAGTTTTGTACCAGGGCCCACCATCCTCTTGCCTGGGCAACGGATGCTCTCTCCTTCAGCTGGAATTCCCTAAAAATTTATGCATTTCCACCTCTGCCACTGCTGACAAAGGTGATCCTGAAGATCAAAGCAGAACAACCAACAGGCATTTTGATAGCTCCAGACTGGCCAAAGCAACACTGGTACCCATTGCTGTTGAGCATAACTCGGACCAAACCGTGGACTCTGCCCCTATGGCCCCTGCTCCTAACACAGCACAACTACAGGACTGTTCACCAAAACCTGAAAACATTACATCTGACAGCCTGGAGGTTAACTTAACCCCTTCCGCTTCCACTCTTTCCAAGGCAGTTCAGGACATCTTACTGGAAGCACGCAGACCTTCAACCAGAAAAACCTATTCAGCCAAATGGAAGAGATTCAGCATCTGGGCTGCCAACAGGGGTCAGGATACAACAGTACTGAGTATACCTCAGATATTGCAATACTTGGCAGAAATGTTTCATTCAGGTCTCTCATATTCTTCCATAAAAATTCATGCCTCAGCAATCTCAGCAAGATACAATTGTGATCCTCCAGTGTTCTCACACCCTTTGCTAAGACAGTTCCTAAGAGGGATAAAGAATATCAAGCCTCCCAGAAAACAACCAGTACCTGCATGGGACCTCAATTTTGTATTGGAAAAATTAACTCTTCCTCCCTTTGAGCCAGCAGCAACCTCAGAGATGCAATTTCTATCATGGAAAACGGTTTTTCTATTGGCAGTCACGTCAGCAAGAAGAGTCTCAGAGATACAGGCACTCATGGCAGTACCTCCTTTCCTCACTTTTCATCAGGACAGAGTCTCTCTAAGAACAAATCCTTCCTTCATGCCAAAGGTAATTTCCAGGGTGTCTCTAAATCAAGCTATTCACCTTCCTACTTTCTTCCCCAATCCTCAAAATAGGGGAGAAAGACTACTGCATACCTTGGACATACACAGGCAACTACGCTACTACTTGGACAGAACTAAGGCCACCAGAAAGTCTGACCAGCTGTTTGTAGCCTATGCTGCTGGAAAACAAGGAAAAGCAATCTCCAAGCAAACAATTTCAAAATGGATTGGACACTGCATCAGATTCTGCTATTCTTACCATGGAAAAAGTGTGTCAGCCAATATTAGGCCACATCCCACCAGAGCTATAGCCACATCCACAGCTTTCCTAAGAGGAGTGGCTACAAAGGACATTCTAGAAGCTGCTACATGGAGCTCCGTGCATACATTTACCAAACACTACAACCTGCCTTTATACTCCAGATCCCGAGCAGGCTTTGCTTCGGCAGTCCTGCAGGGCATTTTAGCTACACCATCCCTTTCTTAGTTCCATCCACCCCCAGCTTGGCTATGGTATTCAACCCATATGTTATGACTGCAGTTGCATTCTTGAAGGACATAGTACAGTTTTGTACCCACCATAAATGTAGATGTCCGATAGATATGCAACTGCAGTCGGATTTTCCCTCCCTCCTTCCCCTCTTCTTTTTCTTTATGGGTCCATTCCCCCCTTTACTTTAAGCTGGGGGTATCTCCTATGGTGTATCTGTTTATTACTATTGTGCATGTCTGGAATTGTTTATCCATTCACCAAATTTAGCCTTCCTAGGAGGGCACCTGGCATCTGGGGCAAGAAACACTGAAGAAGATGGCGTCGGCCCATGCCTTTATACTCCAGCCGTGCTGACGTCGGAGAAGGGGCGACACCAGCCGACGCCAGACCCAGACTTTGGAATCCGGCCGACCGAGGGCTGCCTGAGGCAGGACAACCCATATGTTATGACTGCAGTTGCATATCTATCGGACATCTACATTTATGGTAGGTACAAAACTGTACTTTTTTCGATCTAGGCTTTGCAGCGTGCATTAGATCCTTTCACTGACCCAGTTTCCACGGTGCTGGAATTTTTAACTGGAATCTTTCAACAAGGTGTCAGATTTTCCACAGTCAGAGTTCAACTTGCTGCAAGTTCTAATTATCATGTGGTGGATAATATGGTTTCCTTAGCATCTTCAAAGCTTTGCAAGGCCTTCCTCAAAGGTGCTTTTCTTCTTCGACCCGCGGTGAAGGGCCCTACTCCACTGTGGGGCCTTATGTTAGTACTACAGGCCTTAGTTTTGCCCTCCTTTAAACCTGCAGGCTGGGTAGATATGCAGTTTTTGTCCTGGAAGACTACGTTTTTGGTTGCTATTGCTTCTACCAGGAGAGTTTTGGAACTTCAGGCGTTGTCGGTAAAAGCCCCTTATATGATTTTTCATAAGGACAGGGTGTCCTTGCGTACTAATCCATCCTGTCTACCTAAAGTAGCTTCAGAGGCCAAGATTAATCAGGTGATCAATCTCCTGGTCTTCTTTCCAAATTTTCAAAATAAGAGAGACTACAAATTGCATTTATTGGATGTGCACAGACAGTTAAGTTTCTACCTGCACAGGACTAAAACCTTTCATAAATCTGACCAACTTTTCATTTCTTACTCCAAACCCTTTTTAAGGAAACCAGTATATAAAGTTACTATCGCCCATTGGATTTCCCAATGTATTATTCAGGGGTGTTCACCAAGTCATGTGAAAGCACATTCCACCAGACCTATGGCTACTTCAGTGGCCTTTTGGTCCAGAGTTGCGTTAGACAGTACTTGTTCTGTGGCTACTTTGTCCTCATCTCATAACTTCATCTCACATTATAAGTTGGACATTGTATCCAGGAACAGGGCATCTATGGCTCCGCCGTGTTCTGGAATATCCTTCCATGAGGGCCTCCCAGGTGTTTAGTAGCTGGGGACTCTGTCCCACAGGTTGAAAGCCAAATGAAGACAATAACTTCAGATAAAGAAGTTATGTACTCAACATAACATTCCATCTGAGTTGTTGTTCTTCATTTGTCTTCAACCGTCCCTCCCTCCTTCCTCTGGCCTTGTGTGAACTGTTTGTTGGTTCTTCGAGTACAGGTGGTGGTCACTGTCAGGGTGCCTCTTATCCTTCTCCTTGTTCATGGTTTCTGGTAGGGAGAAGGATGTGTTGGGTCGCGTGAGAGTACTAAATTGGGCAGCAAACTTGATCTGAAGGGAGGAAGAAGATTATGGGTAAGGGGGGGAGCTTTGAACTCGGATCAGATGCTGGATATGTGGCCGAGTCGAATTCGAGACAGATCCGGGAACCCACAGGTTGAAGTCAAATGAAAAACAACAACTCAGATGGAACGTTATGGTGAGTACATAACTTCTTTTTATGAGCTGGTTCATCTCTGGTGATCGCAGTTGAACAGGACTTGTGTAGTGTTTTTCAATCCCAGGATTAATCGAAGAAGGGTATTTTTTTAAATTCCTTATGCACATTATTTATCTTGTTTTTTTACAATATTGGAATTAGCTGGCTATACACTGCACATCTGTTATTTGCAGACACTTCATCTGATTTCTGAAGCATGATTCAATACCAAACAGGTGTTAGCCACGGGCAATACTGACGTGACTGTTGGTCTGGTGGTGTGAGCATGCCACAAAGAAGTAATAGCTTTTTATTTCCCCCATCCACTGCACTGTGTTGGAGTGTTCCATAAAGCTATGAATGCATATTTGTGATGCAGTTTTATGAGATTTTTGCAATCCTGAGCATTTTTAAATTAATAAAAGTTGTGTACAAGTTCTTCTGTTATACTTAATGTAGCTCAGGCTTAGCTGTTTGGTGTAGGGACATACAAATATATTTTCTAGTGTAGAATCCTAAGCATTTAAATTTACAAGTGCTCCAATAGTTGGATCAGACAAGCAGCAGAGTTTCATACTAGGTATTTAGAGCACTGAATTCCAAAGGTCTTTGTAGAAATCACTGTCAAAGAGAAACTTGTATAGTGTTTGTTTATTTGCATTTGTTTACTATAATAGTTTGGCCGGGCAAAACCCCCTTTTCTTAATTGAGGCCTGGGATGAAAACCTCAATAAACAATGTCAGAAACATATTTTACAGTTATGCATCTTTGTATACAAACTCAACAAATTACAAAAATACATAGTTTTACATTACAGTATTGACAATAAATTCAATGTCAAAAATGATAGGAATTAAAAGACAAAGTTACAATAGTCGGACAGAGGGATTATCTAAGTGGTTTAGAGTTGAGTGCTTTCACATTGTACAAAAAGCAGTTACATTCTTTTAACTGAATGTTTAGACTACATAGCAGTAATTAATAGATATGAAGATGCCAAATGATTGATTTGTAGTTCAAGTATGAGATTATAAGTTAGGTAGAAAAAGTGAGTCTGGGAGCTGTGTTACGAAGGGAGAGAGAAACTGTAGTGAGAATGACACTTTTGAGGGAGATTGTTAAAGAAAGTGAAAATGTCACTAGCTGAGGGAAAGCAAGAGGCGGAAGTGGTAGAAAATTGCCATGATATAGCAAGCAAGCTAGTTAGAAGTTGCTCAATGATGCGAGTGTGACAAAGTATGAGTTTGGTGGCTATTTGTGTGCAGACGACAAAGGGAGAATACCCAGAGGGTTCTAAGCAGTGGAATGTTTCAAAGTTAGCTAGATGGGACTTTAGTGCCGATCGGAAGCAATTGTGGTTATTGATTTGGAAAAGTGACAGGCATGGAAATCCATAATTTGACTACATTTTGCGAGGAGTTACAAGTGTTGGGTGTTTATCTGAATAATGTAAGGTGTACGATGACCTATACTAGGTAAGTAGAGAGGAAAGCAAGGGGCTGGAGTAAGGAATATGGAAGACTCTGGGTGCTTTTTAATCTGGTTAAGTTTTATGAAATTTGAGAGTGCAAATTCATTTTTTTCTGTGCAATGCAATCTAGAGCTCTGTTTGGTAGATTCGGTGCAAATTTTTCACTTTATTGTAAGATTGTTCTAGTTTTGTGAGTTAAGTGCTCTTCAGGTTAGTGAAGATAGAGATATAGGGCAAGGAGTGGAAGAGACAGGCTGTGGATTTCCGAATTGGGTCAGTTAAGTATGTTTTGGCTGTGTATAGTAGACCTAATTTTTGCTATTTTTTTTATCACACATTGGATGTGCATATTCAGTTTTAGGTGTCTGTCTGTGATGACTCTTGCATAGTTTAGTATAGTGAGTCATCTCTAAGGAGGTGTCTGGATGATTTGAGAGAGGGGATTTTGGAGAAGGGAAGCAGATTTGGGGGAGAATATCATCAGTTTGGTTTTGTTTGGGTTGATGATAAGGTTGGAGGTAGTCAGCCAACTTTCAGTGGATGTAAAGGCTTGGTGTGTAGTTTAAAAATCAAGAAAAGAAAGTCCAGGAAAACTGATGAAGCAATGAGATTATTTCTGTGAATGGATGGAATTGAGGAAGGAGAGCAGTACAGTGTCAGTGCGGTGCAATGGCCAGAAACTATGTTGGGATGCTGAAAGGCTGTGGTTCAAAAGAATGAGCATGGGTGCATTTTTCTAGTACTTTTGAGAAAGGCGATAGGATCGCCGTCATTCTAAATACAGTGATGTCATGAGATGAACCTCCTTTGTGTAGGTTTAGGGACACGAGTGTTTCCAGTTGGCGGGGGGGGGGGGGTGATTCCTTGATGGACTTCATCTTATGCTTTTTTTTTTTTCACTGCTGAAAGCTTTGAGTGAGATATGTTAGAGCAAGCCAGAGTAACCACAATAAAATTTGAGCAATTAGCTTAATGCCTCCAGAATAGAAGTGACAGGTAAATATAAAACATAGGTACATGCATGATTCATACTGTGGATGTGAAGCAGATTATTTAAAGGATGCAAATCAGAAATACAATTTATTTTAAGTCTGATGGTGTTTCCCAGAAACTTGTTAGGGTGAAAAGCATTAATGATGTAGTTGTGAAGAATGATCACTTTCTGTATACTTTGTATATTTATCTGATGTTTGATAGTTGTGCATCACTTACTGACATAAGCTGTGGGTAGTGACTGAAAGAGAGTTTGTGTGTACAAGCAATAGAAATGAGAATTTTATCTAGAGAGTCACTAGAGATCCCCTCCATGAGGAGGCAGTGATGCAGAAGAACTCAGATTAATGCCGTTTGCTTCTCTTTATCAAGAAGAGCCTACTTATGAGGAGGGCTGGAGAGTTACAGCTGCACTAAGGTGTGATGAATAGGAACCCATGTTATAGGAGGTGCTAATGAGTCCTTGGCATATGCCTTTCTGTCATCTGAGGCCATCCTTTCTCCCACTTACTTGCTCAACTAACTTGCCTTCTTCCTCAGCTAGGCACTGCTCTCAGACCTGCAAGACTGTGCTCCATATTTTGGGAGTATAGTACATTAGGACATAGTGTATCCTTATTGCGAGCCATCTAACAGACATAACTGTGCTGTACTACTGCCTATGCCAACAGTAGCTTTTCTCCTTGCCTGTTTAATCTTGTGTCCACCTACATGAGTCTCTATCCCTTCACCTGCAGGAGAATAGCAAGGGTAAGGAAGAAAAAGGAGGGGCATCTAGTTTCTGATTTCCCTCTTTTAACGACTCCATGATCCCATCTAAGAAATGCATGATATTCCCTTAACTATTTTTTGCACTCCTTAGTATTCATCTGTCAGTTTCCTTATCAAGGACATTTTGTCCGTAAATGTACCCAACTTCAGATGATAACCTGTGTATTCCCTGACTGTTTGGTTAATCAACTCTTGTCAGCATTTATTGCTCTTAATTCTTCCATTTTTTATCTGTACACCCTACCCATTCCCTTGTATATAAGAATAATTGTTCTTATTCAAGGAGCTGCGCTTGAAGTGTACAAGCAAGTAGTCTAGGTGTGTGTGATCTGTTGATTACAGAGAGTAAAACAAAACATGATTGGGCCATCCCCAAACTGTAGCTCAGTAGACAGCTTGCATATCTGGGCCAACCCTCTAACTTGTTACATTCACAAGTTTGAAGTCACGACTGGCCATCAATTAAATTCATAGATTTAACCTAACAATTCATTAGAAGAAGCAGCACATACTGTATCCTCTGAGAAGTTTCAATAAAAATAACTTCAGCAACACACAGCTGTCTTATTCCAAAGGTCACAAAGTTTGAGCTGCCAGCTTATGTCTAGATGTTCAACATTTAAATCACAGTTGCAGTAATCTAAGCTATACGAGTTATATCTTTGCCTTGGACATGACCACTAGCCAGCTTTCAATATATACTGCTGTATAAATCATATCAGTATTCACAAATGACATACATTTTTTTTACAAAATTTCAAATAGCTGGGCTGGCAGCATAACAGCCACCACCATAGTAACTCTGGTAAATAACTTTCTTATGTGACTGGAATGTCTTATTTTGTCCCTTCTTAAACTTGAAGAAATGGCTACCTATAGGATTATAGGAAATACAAGGCAACCACGTTTTGTGATCATTTATACTTTACCAATACCCACCCTTAGCCTGTACTTGCTTTTTCGAGAACTATTCAACCAGCCAGGTCAGGAGTACATTTGTGAACATCTATCCAATCTTAATGCTTAATTTTGCAAAAGGAGTATTCCAGAGGTGGGGAAAGTGCTGTTTACCAGACCTCTTTCTCCACCATGTTTTATTTATTTCCTGATGAAGATTTAGATCTCTTTCTGGTATTTGTGTGACCATTTGATTTGTGGAGATCTAGGACCACTGAATCCATAATGTTATGGAATACAAGGTATAGATCTCCCGTCAGGAATTTTTAAGAAACTGAATAAACAGACTGTGCTTCCAATCTTTTCTGGTATTGTAGGGTTTTTAAACCAGTGCTCATCTTGATTAGAAACATATGGGGTCTTTCTAGTTGTTTGACATGTCTAGTGAAACACATCTCAGCATTCTGTTCAGTAACTAGCCTTATTACTGCTGAATGTAAGGGGACAATGACCTCTTTAGGGCTGGATATTTCTTTAACAATTGGCTATGCTTAGTAGAATTATTTTCTGACTACTTTTGTAACATGACTGTCAAAGGAAAGGGAAGCAACCCAAGTTCCAAGGTCTTTAACAGCATTTTCATTTTTGTGTGGGGTGTTGTCTACTTTGTGAGTGGGAGTGGGGTAGAGGTAACCTTTGGAATTGTGACCAAAAAGTTCAACCTTGGTCTCATCAGACCATAATACATTTTCCCACATTCTTTGGAGTGGGGTAGAGGTAACCTTTGGAATTGTGACCAAAAAGTTCAACCTTGGTCTCATCAGACCATAACACATTTTCCCACATGCTTTTGGGAGACTTGTATTGTTTTGCAAATTTTAGTCAGGCCTGGATGGATTTTTGTGTAAGAAAAGGCTTCCGTCTTGCAACCCTACCCCCATAGTCCAGACATATGGAGAATACTGGAGATTGTTGACACATGTAGTATATAAACTGAACAAACTCCATACCTCGCCAGTACTGTATGCACGGCCAAACCAATGTACTAGTAAACACAAGAGGCCAGCATGTACTAGTAAACACAAGAGGCCAGCATCAACAGTCTAACATATGTTATTTTCACTGAAGAAGGCTGTCAAGCCGAAACCGGTTTGAAATAGAATTGTTGCCTTAAGTCATTTTTATGTCCTGAATCGAATATTATTATAATAAAGGTACTTAGACATGTAGTATATAGCCAGTCCTTGCCAGAAATTCCTGCAGCTCCTTCAGTATTGCTGTAGGTCTCTTGGCAGCCTCCCTAACAGTTTTCATCAGCAAACAGAACAATGGTAATTACTACAAGAGACAATGGGGAGGGGGGAGAAAGAGGTACAACTAACATTCTTTGACTGCTTTGAATGTGATTTGGAAACAAGTATTGATTCTGCTTTAACAACTGATGTTCAAGGACATAATGACTTTAGTGACAACAATGTTGAAACTTGTGAAATAAGTACTAAGCATGGTTTTACAGTGTATAACTTTAGTGCACTGAATATTGGTGATGTGCATTTTGAACTTTTTAAGAGGTTTCTCATTTGCTCCTGATTTCAAGTATGACATTGCTGACGTGTTGATAGTTTAAAACTTTTTGTGAAAAAATTAAATTTGAGAGGTGGTACGGCGGTAGTTTTGTTACCTCGCAGCAACAGGTTCTCCCGTTCGGTTCGGCTTGGGAGTGCCTTCTGTGTGGAGTCTGCCTGTCCTCCCCGCGGTTTGGTAGCGTTTGAAAGACATGCATGCATAAATGGGCATGCCTTCGTTGAAGGTTGGACTTCGAGCTGGCACCTCGGCGTTTAGTAAAAAATCTACTGCCAATCATTAGCAGACCGGAGTTCCGCTGTGGCGACCCCTTACTGGGAAAAAGCTGAAAAACAAACAACAATACAAAGGTCAGTCTAATATTGATTTTAATCAGGACTCTTTGGTGAGAAAAAGTACTTTTATGCCCCCAAACAAATCTGAGAACTAATATTTGGAAGAATATGTGAATTTGAAATAAGAAAAGTTTTAGCAGCTATAAGCCACAAATGTGAAATCTTGACTCATGAGGAAATAAATATTCTTACCAGCTTAGCTGGTGATCAAAATCTGAGATTTATGAAGCCCGACAAGGGCGGTGGGCTGGTTGTAATGACTCAGATTATGTCTCCAAAATGTTCAATATACTGAATGATAGCTGCACATATTCAAGGCTGTCTAGAAATTAGCTAAATAGAGCATATATGAGAGTTGATTATTTTCTTTCTGATGCTCTATTTCAAAGCACAATAGATCGAACTGTATTTGGTTACTTAAGTGTGGGCAATCTGCAGTTACCTACACTGTTCGGAATTCCCAAGATTCACAAAAATATATATGATCCACCATTTAGGTCCATAGTTTCAGCACGAGGGTCCAAGACAGAACCTCTGGCAGCATTAGTTGACCAATGGGTTAGTGTCATGGTCAGGGAAACTGACCACATCTTGAAGGACTCCTGGCATGGTTTAGAAAGGCTTAAAACTGTAAAAAGTATAGGCAGCTATTCATTCTTGACTATTGACGTAATTAATTTATTTTCTATAATTCCACACACTGAAGGTTTGGAGATGCTTCAAGAGAGTTTGCACAAGAGTTCACAGATAAAAGCTGATAAAATAGTGTTTCTTACTGATAGTTTCATAGTTTATAGTTTCATAGTTTAGTACTAGGCTATCTGCCCTGGGGCATTTGTAAGCCTAGCCATAGTGATGTGGCTTTTGCCACCCCATGAAATGGTACAAAAATGTACAGAATAAATTTAGAATACTGTGCCTCTGTCTAGTAGTGACACATTGAAGGTCCCCTTATATAATAGAATTAGTTTACTGTGCCCCTGTCTAGCAGTGACACAGATGTGACCCATGGGGTAAACTTACGATCTCCCATCCACTCCTCAAGGTTTCTCTTGAAGAGAGTCAGTGAGGGGCTCTGCCTAATATGAACTGGGATCTTGTTCCAAAGCATGGGAAGCCTCTGGGTTATGAATCTATCCCTCCAGTATGTCCTATTCATACTTGTGCCGAGGTTTAAGTCTTTTGTTCTCATGGTCCTGATGGATTTGGATTTTTTGAGGTGGAGCATGTCCATCAGATCCTGATTGGACATGGCCTTGTACGTCAGGCAGAGATCACCTCTGAGCAGGCGGTATGCTACTGAATAGAGCTGAAGTTTCTTTAGTCTG
This sequence comes from Protopterus annectens, assembly GCF_019279795.1. NCBI lineage: Eukaryota > Metazoa > Chordata > Ceratodontiformes > Protopteridae > Protopterus > Protopterus annectens. Next base: position 171,362,468 of record NC_056735.1, on the reverse strand, counting down.
GCAGAATAAGACATATGTTGGAGACCCTTGATCCTCTTGGTGAGGTACTTTTGTGGTCTCTCCAGCTGTTGCAAATGCCGGGTGAGGTACATACCAAATGGGGCATTGTACTCAATCATGGGTCTGATGAGGGAGGAGTATAGGGGTACAATGACATCCTTGGATCTGGGTGTGAATCCCTTCATGATGAGGTGTGCAAAGTAGAATGTTTTTCTAACCACTTTGGCAACATGGGTGTCAAATGAGATCATGGAACTTGTCCTGAAGAAAATTTTTTTGATGTTTGAGGGTGAAATTTATCACCAGATATCAGGTGTGGCCATGGGGGCCAAGTGTGCCCCCATATTTGCCAACCTTGTACTCCGAGAATGGGAGAGGAAATTTGTATTTAGGCCACACTTTTATGACAAAATTTAGTTATACAATGATTTTTTGGATGATTTACTTATCCTATGGCAAGGGATTGAAGATGAAGCTGATGAATTTGTAGAATATTTAAATTCTACAACTGATTTTTTAGGTTTACTAGTACATGGAAACCTGATGAGATTGATTACTTGGACATTAAATTGTTTTCAAGAATAAAATAAATCAAGAATTATGCAGCAATATCTTCAGAAAAAAAGACCTATTCCAATAGCTTGTTGCACTTCAAGAGTTGCCACCCACCACACCAGTTGAAAAGTATAATAAAGGGCCAAATGGTGAGATTATCACACTTAATAAGTGATGATGTGAACTGTACCAATGAACTGTATGTTTTAATAGGGATGTTCACTGAGAGGGGATATGCATTGAGAATGTTGATTAAAATTAAGAAAGAAATTTTGGTAAAAAGAATCATCTTTTATCCCCATATTGAACACTACAGTTGCCCAGACACAAACCAGACCTAGAGATATTACTACAGATGTGATGGTTTTGCGTTACAACACAGATTCCCATAATATATGTTCGATTGTCAGTAGATGTTGGGACACTTGTTTCTGTGAAGTGACCAAGGAACTTCTTGGCAATAAACACTGAATAGTTTATAGTAGGGAAAGAAATATTAAGAACATTTTCGAGGGGAATTTTAAAACCAAATGAAAACCTGGGTATCATTCCCTTATGATGAAATGTGGTGCCTGTAAATTTTGTAAGTTTATTAATGATGGGCCATATGTCATGGTAGGGAATTATGATTACTCTATTAGATGCCCGGGGAAATGTAACTGCAACACGACCATGTTAGTCTACCTGGCTACCTGTGTGTCTTGTACATCTTTTTATGTTGGACAAACTGTGCGCAGGTTAAGAGATAGAATTAGTGAACATTTAAGGGCAATAAAGAATAAGGATTCACATAATGCTCTTTTTGTTCACAGTATTAAGTGTGTGAACTTTAAAAGGTTCATCCTTTTTTGTGATTGACAAGGTTCAACAAAATGAGAGGGGGTGATGACATTAAATTAGAAGTAGCAGCAAGGGAAAGTAAATGGCAGATGAGGTTAAATGCCAGTGTTTCACCAGGACTTAATGACAGTATATCACTGGCCCATATTTTGAAACAAAGGGCTTGTTTAATTTGAATTAATAGTGCTTATGTTCCACTTTTGGAATTATAAACTTTGATAGGTAATTGCATTTATATTTGGGCTTAGGCTTTTGTTGTGTTAAAAATGTATTTTAAACTGTATTTCACCATGTTTATTTACTATTTCCATGACAGATGTTATTTTAAAATCTTGATTTTTAGAGATATGTCTTTAACTAGTTAAACTAGTTAGTGTCTTGCATTAATTGTATGAAGAATGTGATTGCTTGTTTATTTCACCTATGAGGGTACCTAAGCTGTTATGCTTGGCTTTTTTACAACTCTGATGATGCCAGTGGAATCCAAGGTGAAAGCACTTAGTTGTTGGTCGATTTGCTACTCTGTTTGTCATTAAAACAGTTTTCAGTTTCCAGTGAAGTGTTGTGACTGTTTTTCTTCATTTTTACAAGTTTGCTGCTTGTTAGCACTTGGTTTGTGTATCAGTTTTCATCTTGTCTTTTCATCAATTTTGGAGGGACTTCCAGTTCTTTGCAACGTCACTGTTGTCCCATATTTTCTCCACTTTTGATGACTGTCTTCACTGTGTTCCATGGTATAGCTAATCCTGTGGAAATTTTTTGTACCCTTCTCCTGACTGATACCTTTCAACAGTGAGATCCCTTTGATGCTTTGTAAGCTTTCTGGGAACCATGGCTTTTGCTGTAGCAGGCAACTGAGTAAATGTCAGGAAAATCCTACTAGGACAGCTGAACTTTATTTGGCTTTAATCAGAGTCTCTGTAATTGATGGCAGGTGTGTACCCAAGAAGACTGAATCTTTTAGTAAAGAACTAAGGATGGACGCTTGGGGAACACCCAGGGTGACTGGTAATAAAGGAGAGAATTCTTGCCTCCACTGTACTGCTTGCTGTCTGTCTGTCAAATAATTTTGAAACCAGGAAATGGGTTTGCTAAGACTCAGTTCTGAGAGGGATTTAATGAGATTGTTGTGGGTAACCATATCAAATGCCTTAGAGAGGTATGCAGAGACATAGTTACCATTATTCCTATAGTTGTTCACTGTATGAGTGAGTGACATAAGGGCTGCTGTGGTGCTGTGGTAGGGCCTGAAGCCATGCTGAGTGTTTGTGAGAAGGTTGTGGGCGTTGACGTAATCCATAATTTGTGTGTACACAGACCTCTCCAATATGTTGGACAGAGGTGAGAGTATTGTTATAGGCCAATAGTTGGTTAACCCTTTTGAGTTACCCCCTTTGTGGAGTGAAATAATGTGAGACATTTTCCAGGTCTCAGGGACTAGATTTTCAGATGTCAAACGGTTGATAAGAATAGGTAATAGGGTATGCATTGGTTTCAACAGTCACTTTCAAAAATTCAGCTGGTAGTTTGTCAGTGGCTAAGGTGGTAGATTTTTGTTTCTTAAGGAGCTTCTTGATTGTATCAGTAGAGACAGGATGGAAGGTGAAGCCATTGTTTTTAATTTGGAAATTGTGTGGTTGGTTGGAGGAAGGAAAGCTTTGAGAGTTAGCAAGTGGAAGAATGGATTCACTGTGGTGTTGAAATGAGTGGCAGCATTAAGTGAGGTGTCTGTTATGGTTGGGGGAGTACCTCATTTTCCATGGTGGAGAATGTTAATTGCTGACCACAATTTTGGGGGGGTTATTTTGATATCTGATTTGTATATTGTGGTGGTAGTTAGTTTTCTCTATTTTGACACATTTCTTTACCTTGTTACGGAGTTCGAGCAATGCCTGTTTGTCTGTATGGGATCCAGTTTTGTGCCAGTGAGCCCAGGCTTTATCTCTGGATTTCATCAGAGATCTAGTGTCTTTGCTCATCCAGGGAGCATAGTTTGGCTTTGATTCTGATAGTTTTAGGAGGGGCCTGGGGGTTTAAGATATCTAAGAAGATAGAGGTGAAGTATTGATCAGCTTCATCAAGTTTGAGAGGAGTCCATTTACAGGCTTTGAGAGTATTAATAAAGCTAGATGGATTATTTTTTTGTTTGTTTCTGGTTGTCTGGTAATTGGTGGGCTTCTCTTGATATGTGCCATGTCTTATTACAAATGTAGGTAAATGGTCACTCAGACTGGCAGGGAGGATCCTGACTGACAGGTAGGGGTTGATTCGATTGTCATAATCCAGTCCAGTATTGACTGCCTCTTGGTTGATTTGTTAATTCTAATGGGAGACTGGATGAGCTGAGAAAAATCCATGGAGGTTGGTGAAGTTGGTGGGAAATTGGAGTTATGGGTTAATCAGTCAATGATGACATCCACCATGGTTTCATGTTGGAGGACCACAGTGGCCGATTCAAGTAGGGTCTCCAGTGTGGGTTTGTTGTTGCCTGGTGGTATATAGCAGTCAGTTATAGTGACACTTTCTGCGGTTAATTTTATGTTTTGCAAGTAGAATTTCTGCATGGGCTAAGATAGGTATGCCTATATGCAAGTTTTCTAAATGTAGTTGATTTTAAATAGTAAGGCTACACTACCTCCTTTTTTCAATTTGGTCAATAGTTGAAGTTAATTATTCTTTTCTTTATACTTTGGTATCATTCTTGGGGAAGGAAGGATTTCACTCTGGACCAGAGTCTTGCCTGCATTTGTGACATACACAGAGAGGTCTGATATGTCTTTGCGTATCCTTTAGGGATTTGTGTCTTAACTCATTCACCTCCATGTGGACCACCACCATGTCATAGTTATTTGTTAAGTGAAAATGACTTTAGAACCATTGAGATGTCACAGATCTTGGCATATGAAAGACAAATCACCATTACCCTGTCTCTGTCCACGCAGTGAGAGGAGAATCAGTGTGCCTGACTATGACCTCACCAATCACTAAAACATTTTTATTTGTAGTGTGGTTTGGTGTAATGGATTTGTGATACATTAACAAATCGTAACTCTTTGTTGAAAATGTGCTTAAAGATGATGTGATGGTGGGTTTTCATTGAGACTTGGTCTATATGGGTCTAGGAGGCTTTGGCAATTATATTTTACATAATCAGCTTAAGACATTTTAGTGTCAGTTAGTTTAGAGTGTGGTGGGTGTTTGTTGCTCACAGTCCTTGGTTTTGGTGAGAGTGAGGCCTCTGAATTGTTAAATATTTGCATCACTCATGTTGAGGAAGAGCTGTTTATCGTGAGCATATGATATTTACTACATTGCCTAAGCATGCCAAGTGTGGTGAGACTGGTAACAGAAGGGAAACAAGCAGGTTGACTTTTAATCTTTGTCTAGAATTTTTGAGAATTAATATTACGAGTACTTTATGTAGTTAATAGGCTATACTGTGAAGGAATGTAGTTATACAAATTTTCTTATGGAGTTATATGAACTAATTGAGGAAAATTAGGTTTGGTTAGTAGGGGTACACTGACCAACCGAATAAAGTAAATGAAGCTATTTGGGTTAAGTTACAACTGTGACAATGGACAATGCAGACTTGCTAAGCTACTGTAGAGTTTGAGCTATGTGGAGCAACTATAGGATGTTTTGGACAGTGTAAAGCAGTTATGGGAGTATTTAGTGTAGCACAGAGCAGAGGCTACTTGGAATGTATGTGGCATATAGTGTGGCTCATCATGCAACTGAGAGTAGGTGGGTGCACTTCTGTACATCACTGTTCGTACTACTAGGATTAGGGGAAAAGTAGTAGGTGCCTGTCTCTGCACACTGCATGTTGCAACACCACTGAACCAAGAGGCAGTGCTGCACAATTTGCAGCACGTGTATAGCAACACTGACAGGTTGAAAAATTAAAATGAGTACACTGGCCAATAGCAAACGACCCTCTCAAGGGTCTGTAGCAGTCTGAGGCTTAGAAATGGCTTGGCTCCCCTCTCTATTCTCACTAGAGCAAAATAGAAGAAATCCTTAGCTAGATTACTGTGACCCCAGTTAAATATACAGCTGTCACAGTATACTCAGTAGAAAACAGAAAAAAAAAACACTTATCCCAGGTCTTGTAGAACTGATATCTCAGTCAGTCCAGTAGAATTTGGTCAAATTCAGTAGAATAAGTCACAATCCAGAGCTTATCCAACCCTTAACAAATGAACACTAGGCTATTTATAGCAACACTGACAAAAGCTAAATATTTCAAACAAACACACTAACCGATAGCAAACAGCACTCTTCAATGATGTACAGCAGTCTGAGGCCCAGATGTGGCTTAGTTCACTTTCTACTCTCACTAGAGCAAAGCAGAAACAAGTTTTTAGATGGACTGCTTAAACCTTAAAAAAAAAGTGTACTTGTATCATAGTAAAGTCAGTAGGAAAGTACTTATCCCAGATCTTGCAGGGCTAATTGAGTAGTAAGGTAAATGTATCAAGGAGGTTCATGTAACTATGGTAGGATACAGAAAATACACAGAAGGCTTTCCAGTAAATGATAGTTTTGTCTCGGGTGTTTTAGGTTTAAAAGTCAGATGAAAACAAAAAAAAGGATTGATACATCTAGGTACTGTAGTGTACAGCACACTAAGCAGGCAGGAAGATAGGAAGGCGATGGTAACTCAAGCTTTAGCAGTCTAAAGAGTGGAACTTCCAATTTGGTCTTCTAGTGCTCACTGATATGAGCAGATGAGATGAAACTGGGAGCAAGCTCCGAAGGCAGTTTGAAGGAGTCATTACATTTAAAAAAGCAACACAGGTTGGTCGGGTGTGCATCTCATATTCAGGATGTATGGAAACCAGTGAGAGGATAAAACTAAATAGCTATCATTTGCAAAGTAACTTCCTTTTAGTTTTGTGATTAATGTTAAAAGCCAATTAAAGAATCAAATTAGGATAAGGGGCAAACATCAAGAGGGATGCTGGGCTTAAGAACACAACAAAATCAGGGTAGGAGAGTAGGAACTGACAGCAGTAGAAGGCTTGACCTAAAAGCTCTTGGACCTCAGGCAGTAGCAATTAACTATAACCCTGTCCCAACTTGGAAGCATTCAGAACATATGCAGTTCACCATGGCTCTCAATTTCTGTCTTAAAAAGACAACCAGGATTTAATTCCAAATGTTAGACTTTAAAGGGAAATAGCTCTGCAGCTGTTTACTGGAATTACTGAACAAAGCCTCGAAGAGCTTACAACTGATTACCCAGATGCTGTATGCCCAGAAACAGCAAAAAGATTGATTAAAATAACTTACTTGATTTAAAATAGCTAAAACAGATGCAAATTATTAAATTAAGACAGAAAAAAGGGAAATCAGCTAAACTACATACACAGATTTAAAATTAACTTAAAAATGAATAATGAGAAATGAGAATTTACAGACCCATAGCTGTGTTGTTAAATACCCTGGGACTGGCCCACATCATCTGCTTAAAAAACTTAAGTGGCAACAGTTTTATGCAAGGAGCTGGGTGAGGTAATTCCTTTTTCGGCTTCTAAATATTGATATCCTCCTAATTACTTTCCTCTTAGAATAAATGCTTTAGCCTGAAATGTGCTGGCTTACCAAGACATTGTGTAACCTCAGTAGTTAAGAGAAATGATACTTGGGGACAAGTAAAATTATATGGCTCATTGGGTGCAACTAGCCTGGCTTCTGTCTCAAATCCCGTGCTGATTTGCAGTATAAAAAATATTGTATTCATTGTGTCGTTCATTGTTGCAGTGGTAGTAACACTTGGGATTTCTACAACAGAATATCCAGCTTCCATCCCAACCTCCAGAAATTTACACCCTTTCTATGCTAGATTAGGCAGGCACTGCTGCCTTCTGAAGTGCAAATAAGTAGCCCAAAAGGGGAAAATATATTTTATCTTGCATATTTAAAAACCTGGGAGATTTTGAGCATCAAAGACAGTAAATGTTTGAATATGAAGTCAGTAATTGTATTACATTTTAGAAAGCAGTTACCGGACAATTACTTCCATTGTCAGTGTGATTTCTGCTTGGGGACAGAACAGAATGTCACCTCACATCCCCATTGTCTTAGCTTCATCCAGAAGACCATAGTGTGGAGAACTAAACTTCTCCAGGATTACTTGAGCCAGAAAACTCTGCATTGCTTGTTTAGGACCACCATGGTATTGGCCAAAACTTCTATAATTGCCTTTCTCAAGAAAACACAATGCCCTTGAGAGAAGGAATTCCTGGAGAATGATGACATGCCTTAGGAGTCTGAAAGCTACCTACAACTTGAGGGCATCATGTCTGAAGAATTGCTTTTGTAGGCCCAACTCTGATGCCTGCATGAGCTAAAGCCTCCAGTGTTGTCTTTCAGGAGACTGCCACATGCTTAGGTGATAGTATGTCTTCCTGAGCCAAAACCCTTCAACTGTCTAGAGTCCAGACACCTCTCCATGTTTGATTCCAGTGTCTAGTATTTGATGACTTAGGCTGAGGGTGGTATTTCAGCCACTGTTGAAGGAGATGCTATGGGTTTAGGAGTTTACCTTCCCATGGCTGCAGACCCCGAAGGAGGACATCCCCTCTGAAACAAGGCTAGAAGATACAGTGCTAATGTATTTGTCATTTTGCCTCAGCAGGAGCTGGTTGGCCACCCTGCTGTCCATTCTCTTAGGATCTCTCTCAACGCCTGCTGAGATTGGCTTAGGGTTTGGTGCTCTTGCTTAAGAAACTGTGGCTATCTTCGGATCAAGCTCCAGTAACAGGGGTCTGTACTCCTGAAAGAAAAATAAAATCATCTTTGAGGAATTTGATTCCTTGGACTCATTCGTGGATGAACTAGACAACTGGTGCCTTTCCCTTTTAGTTGTATTTTAGATGCTGAGAAAGTACAGTTGTGTAAAATCTTACCATAACGGTAGATGTCATTCTATTCACTGCTACACTATTCTGTACAGAAGAGATGTCCCGTCTTGGGCATCCCAATGCTCAGCCAGTATAAATAAGCTTGAGAGAGATCTTGTTTGTGCTATAAGTCATATTTATGCTCCTTGAGCAGAACGTAGAGCATTAAAGGGACGTACGGATACAAAGCCCTAGAACTCAATTGCCCCAGAAGAGAACGGCCATCATAGGACAAAGAAGTCCATGCACACCCAGAAGGAAAAAATGCAGAACAAACAAGAGGAGGTTGGAGGAAGGGAGCGAATATTGCAACAGTGAAGAGAAGGACATTTGTTATGGTAAGATTTTACACAACTGTATTATGTCCTCCTATATCACTGTTGCAGTGTTCTGTACATAAAGGAAAGTAAAAAAGCTCAAGAAACAGAATGGAAGGTGGAAGGATGACCTTAGGCAGTAGCAAACCCACATAAAATGGTTTCATCAAAACCTGCTCTGGCCTTAGAAACCAATGCTTAGTAAAGGTATACACTGAAGACAGAGTAGCAGCTTCAAGGATGGAATTGGTGTCCAACCCCTTGATGAAGGCATCAGATGAAACAACAGCGCTAGTGAAATGAGCTCTAAAAGAAGGAGTCAGAGATTTGCCATGAAAAGAATAACAAAAGGAAATGGCGTTAGATGTCCAGGAGGAGATGGCTTGCTTAGAAACAACCAAATCCAAAGACCTGGGATGAAAGGAAACAAAAAGCTGATCAGATGTATGAATAATCCTAGTTTTATCCAAATAGTACCTAAGCTGTCTGCACAAATCCAAGGTATGCAAGACCCTTTCAGTAGCAGACTGAGGAGAAGGGGAAAAGGAAGGGAGTTGGTACTGAGTGATTTAAGGACTACTCATTGACTACGTTGGGCATAAAAGCAGGATTAGTATGAAGGGACATCTTGTCGCTGTGGAAAAAAAAACAAAAAAGAAGGCATGGCCATAAGGGCCTGGAGGTCAGAAACCCTCCTAGCAGAAGTAAGAGCCAGCAATAAAACAGTCTTCTAGGTACAATGTTACAAAGAAGCAGAATCTGCACACTCAAAAGGAGCCTGAGTCAATTTTTCCAAAATAAAATTAAGGTTCCAGGGAAGAGGGATAGGCTTTCTTGGAGGCCTGATATGTAGGACAATTTTAAGAAAGTGCTTTACCTCAAGAATGAGAATTTAAAGGAGAATTCAAGGACATAGGCACAGAAATAGCTGACAGATGGGAGAAACTCACACAAATAAGAGAGAACCAGAGGGACCCCCACTGAAAAATGGTCCTAGTCACCAACATGGCACCAGGCCAAAAATTGCTTCCATTTTGGATATACAGTATTTTCTGGTTGAGGGTTTCCTTGTCGCCTGTAAAAACCCTGAGCATGTCCTCAGAAAAGAGGTGCCTGAAAGGGATCAAAACCCTATCACCCATGGTGTCAGTTGAAGAGTGAAAAAGTAGGGTTGGAAGAGAGACCCCTTGTCTTGCGTGAGGAGATCCAACCAGGGAGTTAACGTGTGATGATTGCCCCTGGCCAGATGAATTAAGAGGGAAAAACAGTGCTGTCTTGGCCAAAAGAGAGCTACTAGCAAGATTTTTGGGGAGTGCAGCTGAATCTTCTGCAGGACTCTCTGAAGTACAGGAAGAGGAGGAAAAGCTTCTCAGTGTCTTAGGCACAAATGCCTTTCAGATACTACAAAAGGTATTGTTGTGGGAAATGCACAGACAAAAAAGACACTGTCTGTACTGATCTTTATGGGTAATCTGCCTCTCTCACTGACATTTTCCCCTTTTGGATGACATGAACTCTAGGTAGTGATGCAAAATACAAGATCAAGAAAATAACCCCAACAGGACAATTATTTGGTGTTGCTAAATATGCAGTACACCAACAAAGTCTTCAAACCAACTGACAAAAAATGGTGTTCCAACTGACAGCAAAAGATGTTCTGGGTAGTTGCATCAGTATGTCCCTTTTATACCCTACCTTCCGTGCAAGGAACATAAATATGATGTACAGCACAAAACTAGCTCTCTTTTAAGCTTATTTATACTGGCCAAGGGTCGGGCTGCCCAGAGCGGGACATCCTTCTGTACAGAGTACTGCAACAGTGATGTAATAGGACATAACCTTATCTGCTTCCCTATCAGACCATTTCTCGTTTGGTGATATGATCTGTAGAGTGAAGGCTGACTTTAAATGGGAGTTTAAGGATTTCTTAGCTGCCCAAAAAAGCTTTGTTTTGTTTGTTTAGTTATTTATTTACATTTGTTTAACAGAATAGTCTGACTGGACAAATTTCCCATTTTCAACAGGAGATGAGCACCACTATAACAATAGTCAACATATATTTTATTAAATATTTTCAGAGTATTATAATAAACATAGTTTTTTTAATCTAACATGAGGGTTAATAATTACATAGATTTTAAAGTATGTGCAATAAGGATTACCTGTTAATCCAGCAACTGAAGTCTTGGAGTATACATTTAATATTCCATCTCTGGAGCAACATTCCCAGACGCCCTCCCCCACACACTCTTGGGAAGGCAGACCATTTTTATAGGTTTATGGATTCCTTCACATACTTTTGCAGTAACCCTGCTGCAGATTCAGCTTTGGTGTTCATGGCTTCCATCAAGGGGTTTAATAGGGTTTCATCCAAAACTTATCAATGGTGGGGAAGGTAAAATGCTTGACTGCTTTAGGAAGAAAGCTTACGTCTTTGCCACCCGCTCTTCAGGGCATTTTCTTCAAAGTACCAGAGGGTGCTTTTGTTTCAAATGAAGGACAACGCTGAGGATACAGAGGACAAGGCCTGGAAAGATGAAGTGCTAGACTTGTGTAACCTCACCTCTCAGGTTGGCATGCACTCTTATCAAGTGTAACTGTTATGTTGTGGATGTATTTCACAGGACATCGGAAGCAAGCATGCCTGGATGAAGACCTGGCCTCACAGGCTCATGTAAAAGCACAGCTTCTAAATGCTGCATTAGAAAAGGCGCTGCTTTTTTGATGCCATGTAGAACATGTGTTTAGGAAACTAGTGGAAATGAAAACTGCGGACTATGAAACAACTGTATATATATATATATATATATATATATATATATATATATATATATATATATATATATATATATATATATAGCTTCTGGTAGAAGGTGCATTAGGTAAGATAATTTCCACAGCATTTGGTAGGAGAGGGAAACAGTTGTTTCATAGTCCACAGTTTTCATATATACCTAAAAGGGAGAAGAGCCAGTTTGCAAAATATTGGCAAGCAAACCTTCAAGGATGAGAATCCATTAGGGGACAAGCTGTGATTCAGCAGAGCTCTTCTCTCCCTACCACTCAAATCCCATCCCAAAAACTTCTCCACAAATCCTCTGCTCATATAGAAAGGTTGTCACCTATGTTTATTATGCAAAAGTGTGGGAGAAAATCCTTCAGGACAGTGATTCTAGAGAATCCTGGCACAAGGGCATAGGCTTCAGTTAATTAAAAGGACAGTGTTCTCAGGCATTCCCCAAGTACCAAGAGAGAAAAGAATGCCACCTGTCAAAAGCCTGTTACAAGAACTTCAGAGGCAGGAGCTGTAGAGAGACCACCAAATCAGAAACAGAGTACAGATTTCATATGGAGACTTTCTAGTAAAAAAAAAAAGCTGTCTCATGTAGGCCAGTCTTAGATTGACAAGGCTAAACTAGTTCCTAAAAGTTTCTGAATTCAGAATGTCAAAATTGCGAACCTTCTGCCTTTCCTCTTTCTTCAAGCCTCATGGTCACCCTAAAAATGGCTACCTCCCCATACCTGTAGCCAAGACAGACATGCAGTACATCAGTTTGAATGAGGGGTTACCCAATTCCAGTTTACTTCATTACCCTTTGGTTAATCTCCTGCATAAAGGGTATTCCCAAAATGCTTGGCTTCAGTAATTGCTTTCTAGTAAGCCAAGCTTATTTTCATATCTACCCTTACCTGGATGACTGTTTGATTTAGGTACATAACCACGTGGAGACATAAACACGTTTCTTTATTTACCATTACTTGCTTCTAAAAATGGGTGCTCTATGTGAACCTTCTGAATTTCCATCTGTTATCCTCGAGACACGGTTCCTGGGAGTCATACTAGACATTATGAACCAGCTGCTATGTCTCCCATTAGAGAAGATGATGGTGATTCTCCTGACCAAGTATTTCAGATGTCCTTCAAGGATGCATCTGCAGTCCTAACATATGGGTTGTCCTGCCTCAGGCAGCCCTTCGGTCGGCCGGATTCCAAAGTCTGGGTCTGGCCTCGGCTGATGTCGCACTTCACCCGACGTCATAGCTGCTGGGGTATAAAGGCATCAGCCGACGCCATTTTCCTCAGTCTTTCTTGCCGTGCGGTGCCCGAAGCAGAAGCTGTTCGCAAGTGCCGGTCGGTCAGATCCAGAGATTTCTACTACCGAAGACTTCTAAAAAGCTAAGTACCTCCTTGGGGACTCTTTCTTGCCTCAGCCGATGTCAGACAAAGTAAATAATTGTTTAACTTGTGGGAAACAAATACCTCATAAGGATTTCCACTCTTACTGCCTTCCTTGTTTAGGCCCAGACCACGACGTATCAGCTTGTCTAGCCTGTGCTTCCTTCAACCGACGGACGCTTAGACGTCGGTCGGAGTTTGCAGAGGAGTTTTTTGGTCGCGCTTTTGCATACAAAATGCCGTCAGAGACTCCGACTACACAATTAGCTAAAAAGCGTAAGGAAAAGGACCGACACTCGCGGTCCGCAGTTTCGGCTGAAACCATGGTTAGGCCAACCGTGAGTGTCTCGGTTTCGGCTGAAACCGAGTCCTCGGTTCTTCCTTCGGCCGAAAGCATGCCTCCGATAGCCGAGGCCTCACAGAGCATGGCTGAATCTGCGACTGAAATTACACCTACTGAAGCAGGCACCCAGGATTTCTCAGATACTATTCCTTTAGACATATCTACCCCTGCACGTGGGGCTGCTAGACCCCCTGCATCTATGTCTATCAAGGCTTTTTCCAGGGCTAAAGCAGCTAAATCTTCTAAGGCCTTACCTGCTAAAACTCCCTCACACAGGTCTACCTCTAGTTCCCAAATGCTCAGCTTGGCTGAGGATCTCATTTCTTTGATCAGGGGATCCCAACCTCACCCAGACAGGGCCTCTCAACCCCCTCCAGATAAGAGGCCTAGAACTGAACCCCCGGAACCTGTTTCTACAGACTACTCCTCGATGACTCAGATATTACAGACCCTCAGGAAGGCCCATATTCTCCTTATGAGGATTCTGATGCAGAAGACTCCATTCCTTCTGCTTCTCCTCCTGAAGAATTTTCTTTTGGGGAAACCTTACATGCTGTGAGGGAACACTTTCAATGGCAGGGCCAGGATTTTTCAGATTCAAGGAAAAGGCTAAGGACTTTTTTACATTTACCACAGCATAGGCCTTTAGCCATTCCTCCAGTACTAACAGTTGTTGATGATGCATATAATGATGCCTGTACTGCCCCTGATTCTCTTCCTCCGGCCCCTGCCAAGCCTGACAGATATTACAGGGTCCCGGACACACACTACCATTTGTATTAGGCTCCTGTTGCAGATCCTGAAACCATTTCTCAGGGCCCCAAAGCTGTGGCAGCTGCCTCTGCCAAAAACCCTCTCCCCTCTGAGGTGAATCTAGAGCATTAGAGAGATGGGGTAAAAAGGTTTATACTTCTGCTACTCTTTCGGCCAGGGCCTTAAACTGTCAATTTCACATGATTCAGTACCAGGAATTTTTGTTAGACCAGCTAAATAAAAAAATGTCCTCTCCTGAACCTATAGACCGCAAGTCTCTTCAGGATTTGGTACATAACTCTCAGCAGGTCAGTAACCATTTCTTAAAATGTGGCTATGATGCACTGGAGGCTTCCTTTAGATCAGCTATGACTGGAACAGTGATTAGAAGGCATGCCTGGTTAAAAGAACAATCCTTACCAGACCATGTTAAGTCAAAACTCCTAGATGCTCCTATGGAGAAACAAAGTTTGTTTGGCTCCCCTGCACAGCAGGTTCTAAAGAAGGTCGAAGAAAAAGCAAAATCTGTCCAAACAGTCAAGGATTTCTTACAGATCCAACCTCCGAGGTTTAGCAGAAATTGGCCTTCGAAGAATTGGTCCTTTCCAGACTCCTCCAGAGCACAGAGAGGCAGAAATAGACGCCCAAGAGGCAGAGGTCAATCCAGGGGTGCCTACAGGGGACGTCAGTGGCAGCCTAACAACCAGAGAAGTACTGCCACAGATTCAGCTACAACCACTTCCACAGGACAGACAGAATGACTTGGCTCTGATTCTGCCTACCAGGGAACAACTGGAAGCACCCTTGGGCGGAAAACTAGCCTTATTTACCGTAAACTGGCATTACATTACAGGAGACAAATGGACTTTACAAACAATAGACAAAGGCTGCAGGTTTCACTTCCACACTCTACCAAAAAAGAGAGGAATGCCAAACCTACCACCAAGCCAGAAAACAAACGCTCTAAGACAAATCAACAACCTACTGAGGATGAGAGCTATAGAAAAGGTACCGCCTATGGAACAAGGCCAAGGATTTTACTCCAGGCTTTTCCTAGTACCAAGAAAAGAAAATCAATGGAGACCTATTCTCAACCTGTCTGCTCTGAACACATACTTCATTGTCCCAAAATTCAAAATCCTGACCCTACAGCAACTTCTTCCCATGTTGGGCAAGGAGTCATGGCTGGTGACTCTAGATCTCAAGGAGGCATACCTGCACGTCCCTATACGACCAGATTGCAGAAGACACCTCAGATTTCTTGCAGGATCAGAGCATTATCAATTCTCAGCATTGCCCTTTGGCTTATCTACTGCGCCCAGAGTATTCACGAAATGCCTGGCATCAGCAATTGCTCATTGCAGGCTTCAGGGAATTCAAATTTACCCATACCTGGACGACTGCCTAATACAAGCGGACAACAAGACAAAATTAACAAAAGATTTGGAAAAGGTCATACAACTGCTGCGCAAGCCTTGGGATACACAGTCATCATGCAAAAGTCAAGACTAGTACCATCCCGAAGGATAACATTCTTGGGTGCAGAACTGGATACATCAACTCAGATGGCCTTTCTCACAGAAGAAAAACAAAAGCAACTACCAGTCTATTTCATGACATTAACAACACAGACTCAGCTTACTGCAAGGAAAGTCCTGCAAGCACTGGGTTACATGGCATCCTGCATAATATTGATTCCGCATGCCAGACTGCATATGAGAAAGTTGCAATGGTACCTAAGGAATGTATGGTCTCAACACAAGCACAGTCTAGAAGCCCAGATTCCAATAATTCCATGCCTGAAGCAAGAATTCCTGTGGTGGGCTCAGGCCTGTCAGTTGAACAGAGGATTGCCTTTCCACAAACCTCATCCAAGCCAGACCATCACCACGGATGCCTCAGACCTAGGCTGGGGGGGCACACATGGTGGACAGGACAAGTGTATACAAGGCCTATGGACCCAAGACCAGCTGAACCTACACATAAATCTAAAAGAGATGCTGGCAGTGAAACATGCAATCCAGGCATTCCGACCATTTCTTCAACAAGGTCACCTGCTGATAAGGATGGACAATACCACAGTCATGTGGTACATCAACAAACAGGGAGGTACACACTCATATCCTCTATGCCGGATGGCAATGGACCTGTGGAATGTGGCCCTGAATCTCAACATTCAACTCCAGGCCAGATTTGTACCAGGAAAAGAAAATTCACTAGCAGACACCTTAAGCAGAACTACCACGGATGCTCACGAATGGATGCTGCATCCAGATATCTTCAAAACCATAACAAAGAAATGGGGACTACCAGAGATAGACCTGTTCGCCTCCCCACACAACCACCAATTGAAGAAATTCTGCACAAGAGCATACCACCTACTTGCTTGGAGGGTGGACTCCCTTTCCTTCAGCTGGAAAAACCTGACAGCATATGCATTCCCACCTCTTCCTTTGATGTACAAAGTCCTACTGAAGATCAAAGAGGATCAGCCAAGGATAATCCTGATAGCTCCAGACTGGCCGAGGCAACATTGGTACCCGCTACTGAGAAGCATGTCTCGGACACACGCATGGCCTCTACCTCTATGTCCTTTACTTCTAACACAGAACAACTACAAGATCCTACATCCAAACTTGAAAACACTACAGCTAGCTGCTTGGAATATTGCATAAAACAAAATAACCCAGATTTATCTCAGAGGGTTAAGGACATTATCCTGGAGGCTCGCAGACCCTCCACAAGGAAGACATATTCAGCCAAATGAAAAAGATACCTCATTTGGAGTGCAGCAAGAGGGGAAAATGTCACATTGGCAAACATAGCAAACATCCTGGAATACTTAGCAGAACTGTTCCACAATGACCTGTCCTACTCCTCCATTAAGATTCATGCATCAGCAATTTCAGCAGAATACAACATGGATCCTCCTGTCTTCTCTCATCCTCTACTCAGGCAGTTCCTGAGAGGAATCAAAAATGTAAAGCCTCCAAGGAAACCACCTTTGCCTACATGGGATCTCAACTTTGTGCTGGAAAAGTTAACACTCCCCCCTTTTGAACCAGCAGCAACAGCAGACTTACAGTTCTTATCTTGGAAAACTGCTTTCCTGCTTGCAATCACTTCAGCAAGAAGGGTATCTGAGTTACAGGCATTAATGGCAGTACAGCCCTTCCTTATCTTCCATCAGGATAGAGTGTCTCTGAGAACTAACCCTACTTTTATGCCAAAAGTCGTCTCCAGAGTATCATTGAACCAACTGATTTATTTACCTACATTCATCCCCAACCCACAGAACAGGGGAGAAAGACTACTACATACCTTGGATGTGCACAGACAATTACGCTACTATCTGGACAGAACTAAGACCAACAGAAAAACTGACCAGCTTCTGGTAGCATATGCAACAGGAATGCAAGGAAAAGCAATTTCAAAACAGACAATCTCAAAATGGATAGGAAATTACATTAGATTTTGCTACTCTTTTCATGGAAAGACAACTCCAGAAAATATCAGGCCTCACTCCACAAGAGCTACAGCCACCACTACAGCTTTCCTACGAGGAGTGGCTACCAAAGACATTTTAGAAGCTGCTACTTGGAGCTCCGTGCATACATTTGCCAAGCATTATAATCTTCCTTTATATTCCAGATCCCGAGCAGGTTTTGCAACTGCTGTTTTGCAAGGGATCTTAACTACACCATCTTTATCTTAGTACCCCCTCCCCCAGTTTGGCTATGGTATTCTACCCATATGTTAGGACTGCAGATGCATCCTTGAAGGACATAGTACAGTTTTGTACCTACCATAAATGTAGATGTCCGATAGGTATGCATCTGCAGTCAGGATTACCCACCCTCCTTCCCCTCTGTGGTATTCCTAGGGTACTTACCCCTCTTTTAGCTAGCTGGGGGAATCTATTATGGTGTATTTGTTTGTATATATGTATATATATATATTTTTTGCTCTCTACTGTTTGGAATTATTTGCATTTATCCAAATTTAGCCTTCCTAGAGGGCACCTGGCATCTGGGGCAAGAAACACTGAGGAAAATGGCGTTGGCTGATGCCTTTATACCCCAGCAGCTATGACGTCGGGTGAAGTGCGACATCAGCCGAGGCCAGACCCAGACTTTGGAATCCGGCCGACCGAAGGGCTGCCTGAGGCAGGACAACCCATATGTTAGGACTGCAGATGCATACCTATCGGACATCTACATTTATGGTAGGTACAAAACTGTACTTTTCTTAGCACCATAAAATCTGATTAGATTAATGCAAGGGAGTTTCTCAGGGTACTGGGGCACATGGCCTATTCAGTCCTTGTGGTCCCTCTTCTACTTTGTATTGAGAAAAACATGTTGTGATGGATCCAACAGGTAGATCTCTACTGTGGATTTACAAGGGACTTGTGTTTTGCTGGATTAATAAATCGATTTTCATTTTACGTCAGAGTGTCGGTTGTCCTTCTTGGGTGCCCTTTTTTAATTAATTCATTTATTTATTGTTTTGCTTTTGGGCACTTTTTTTTTCGTTTTGGATTTTTGTGGTTTGGTGTTTCTCGGAGAGGATGGAAGGACTTACTGAACTGAACACTGCTGATAGAGGGGAGGTGAAATGAGAGAAATTATTGGCCAGTTGACCCAACTGGTTGAATTGTTAACCCCTATTTGTCACTCAATGGTTTCCATGGCTTCTACCTTTTTCTTGCCCTGTAATCAGGAGGGGTGTTTTCAGAACCCAGGAAGTGGTTTGGAACAACATCAGTGATTCCTTTAATCTTCGACCATAGTAATAGCAGCATTGACAGAACTAATGGAGTTCCAAGTATATTGGTCAGTGGAGTCAACACATCTAGTAATGGAATACGGGACAAGAACAACATGCAGACGAGTGTCAACTTACAAAGAGGTGACTGTATTTCTGATTCCTCTAACAATACAGAACTTGATATAAATGCTTTTTTGGCTTCTAAATATGTTTTTATTGGGCAGGAAAAGCTGGCGACTTTTAATAATAATGACAACTATACGAACAATATCATCAAATTGGAGCAACTGTTGTTTAGGTACAAGTCCTTGCATTTGGACAGTACCTGTTTGAAAGAATGTTTAACACTAAGTATTGTCCTTAAGAGGCTATAAGGATTTATAAATATCCCAGTGGGGTTGTCGATGGCTCTGATTACCACAAAGAACTGGTGGTAATTTTTGACCTATGTGGGTCTGATATTATGAGGGCCATTATATGACAAAATGAAAAGGTTATGGAAACTTTAGTTGGTGAAATTGAATGTATTAATTAGCATATTTTAAATAGGCCACGGTGGTGCAGCGATTAGCATTGTCTCCTCACAGCAAGAGGTTCTCCAGTTTGATTCTCGGCTGGAGCGCCTTCTATGTGGAGTCTGCATGTCCTCCTGCGGTCAAGTGAATTTAAAGACATGCAGGTAGGTGCATGAGTGTGTGGGTGGGCCTTCTTTGAAGGTTGGGCACCGGGCTGGCAACTCGACACCGTAAAAATTCACTGCCAATCATTAGCGGACTGGAGTTCTGCTGTGGCGACCCCTGACCGGGAAACGCTGAAAGACAGTTAATCAGCATATTTTAAATGATTTATTGTATACTGTGGAAAGTGAGAAGATCAGATATGTTATGATTGAGAGGGTTGAGAGGAAATGTAAGGATGTTTACAATAGAAAAATAAGGAAGATGGATAGGGATAAATGTGAAAACAGGGAACACCATGTGTACCCCAAACCCAAAACCCATAGGAACCCCCAATGGGGAGGGTAAGACTGTGCAAGAGACCTATTCTGACCAGCATTTCATTAGGGATGCATTTCCACATGATGGATACAGTAACACTGATTTTTATGAAAGGGATTAAAACCATGATTTGTATGACCCTTTAGAGTATCCCCCTCTGTGACGGTTGGAGAGACTAAAGAACAAACAAGTCAGTACAGTGCAATTACACTGGTTGGAGGGGGGGATACAGGGGGGATCCATTGGTAGAGACGGATGTATTCGTGACATCCGGAGCGATTTGTAGGGATGGTTTTAAAAATAGTTTGAGGTTATAATATTTTTAATTATAGTTCTATGGAAGTTAATGAACTCCATTTTAGTCTTTTTTTTTCCAAGGGTTTTAAATGTATTCCGAGGAGGAAAGTGGATATCAGTAGGGTGATGGTTGACCTAAAGTCAACTAGGAAAAGAATTTGATGCTTTTGTTTAAGTGCAACAAACATAAACATTATACGAATGGAGCTTTGAATAAAAAAGCACATATAATCCTTCGCTACACCCTCAACTCAAAAATTTCGAGAATTTACTTGAAAAGGAGTTGAGGGAAGTAACTCAAAACAAGGCAACTCCTCACTTTTAGAGGAAATTAGGAGGAACACACTTTTTAGGGTGACCCCTGGACAAGGGAGGGGGGACAGTTTTCATGGACACTTATGTACGAGTCTAAGATGATAGAGATCTTGGAGGGTGGCACTAAATATGGTAGGGTCTCATTAAACAAAATGAACATAGCTTATAACAAAATTTTCTTGACCCTTAATGTCTTGATACTAGAACGGTTGATAGATTTAAATCTTTTCAGGTTCTTACACAATGATAGACCTAGGGGTTCCCACAATATTCAGTATACTGAAGGTCCACAAGAGTGTGACGGATCCCCCCCTTAGGCCTGTAGTGTCCACAGAAGGGTCCATTACAGCTCCCTTGGCTCAGTTTTTTGATGTGAAGCTTAAAACATTATCTATGGGATGTAGGGACACCCTGAAGGACTCTTGGGATTTGCTCAAACACATCAAGTCCAATGAAAATGTTATTCATTACCATAGACATAGTGGACCTTTTTTCTTCCATTCCCCATGAACTGGGAATGAGTTGGTTGGAAGAATCCATGTTGTAATAAGGGGGCTTATCCAGCAAATGGCTTCCAGACCTGTTTGTTATTGATTGAACTTGTTCTGAAGAACTTCATTCATTTTGAAGGGGAATTTTTTCAGCAACTTAAAGGGGTGGCAATGGGTGCTCGGTGTGCACCTACATATGCCAATATTATTCTTTTTGGGAGCAAAAATATATTTTTAATTCCGAATATGAGGGATGCTGGAATTTGTATAGGCATTACCTTGATGACATCTGCCTTTTTTGGACTGACACAGAAGAGAAGTTTGTTGAATTTTACAGTTATATTTCCAGCACCACTAGTTTTTTACGGTTCACTTACAATATTCAGTATGATGGTATGAATTATTTGGATCTTACTATTCAAAAATATCATCATGGAAAGTTTAAATCTACTGTGTTTAGAAAGGAGATCTTCAACTCCTATTTGTATTTTACTAGTGCCCACCCTTGCAGTCAAAAAAGAGGTTTAGTCAAAGGTCAGTAGTAGGATGTCTTCAGAGGATGAGGAATTTTTAATGGAGTGTCGATTTTTAGAAAAAAATGTTCCAAGAAAGAGGTTACCCGGATCCCCTCTTGCAGGAGGTCATTAAAGGTAGATTGAATAGGTTTGCCCCATTATTGGGGAAGGAAGATATGTCCACTGTAAGGTTTAGTGAGACAAATTTGGATGCTTTCTATGAACATGCTTTTGTGACCAACTACAATGAGGATGCTGGGGTAATCAAGAATATAATGGAAAAAGAATGGGCCAAATTTGCTAGTATATCACATCTTCATATTTTTGAGAAGCCCTTCAATGTATTTTTAGAAAAGGCCTTAACATTAAGAACTTAATAAAAAAGATGGGGGAGTTAGGAAGGGTACTTTCAAATGTGTTTTTTGTTCCCACTGCCCACATGTACTTAATGGTGAAAGTATTCATATTGTTGCAAGGAATAGGAATATTACATTTAAAGGGCATGCTACTTGTATAATTCTAGTGGGGTAATTTATTTAGCATTGTGTGAAGCCTGCAATGGTTCTATGTGGCAAAATGGAAAGGAAATTTTGCAAAAGGATTTACGAACACCTATATGAAATCAAAAATAAGAATCCTAGCAATGCATTATATAAACATAGTATGACATGTCAAATGGGTAGATTTGTATTTTTTGTTTTGGAAGTAGTGCCCTTGGACAAAAGAAGAGGGGCCATGGGAACTTAATATTGAATACAGGAAATTGTGCTGGAGGCCAATAAATTTCCTAGTATGAATGAAACAATTTCAATAGCTCAGGGCTGCTAGGCTCTGACAATTATTTTTATGACCACCAGCTGGAGTTCCAGGATATGTTATCGTAGTAGGTCTTTTTATTGGCATTCAGTTCTTCTTTTTTTATATGTACATGAATGTATATATATTTTTACACATTTTTTGTATGTATGAAGTGTGATTTTTTCATGTTTTATTGGTGTTTACCAATTTTTATTGTGCAGTGCCTTTATATATAAATATAATACAGGAATTTGATTAGATTGCTTTGATTTTCATTGTATTAATTGCTGTTTCTGATTGGAGGTTTTTAATTAAGTAATGTATTTATACAGTATATTTGATTGGTGGGATAGATCTGCCGAAGTGCTTTTCAAGGACAAAAACGTGGTGAAACATTGAGCGTTTATGTGGACTGGACTGCATTTGTGATTTACAAGGGACTTGTGTTTTGCTGGATTTATAAATCAATTTTCATTTTACCTCGGAGTGTCTATAGTCCTTCCTGGGTGCCCTTTTTTTAATTATTTGACATAAACCTTTCTTAATTTAAGCATACTTCCTTCTAAAAATGGTAGCTCTATCTGAACCTTCCAAATTTCCATCTGTTATTGAGACATGTCCTGTTCCTGCGAGCCATAGTAGACATTATGAACCAGTTGGCATGTCTCCCCTTAGAGAAGGTGATTCTTCTGACCAAGTATTTCAATTTCTTACCACCATAAAATCTGATTGGTACTGGGGCACATGGCCTGTTCAGTCCTTATGGTCCCTCTTCTACTTTGTATTGAGAAAAAGTTGTTGTGGTGGAACCAACTAGTTGATCTCATTTGTGGTCCCATTGAAGCTAGGGACAGATACTCAGTGTTAGCATGGATTCCTTGAACACATCATGGGGCACACTTAAGTAAAGGAGAATTCAAAGAAGCTGGAGCAACATTGAGAGAGAAATGCACCTTATCTAATTTTTCCGTATTTTATAAAGGGTCAGGGTGTTAAGTCAACATTAGTCAATATGACCAAATCACCTAGAGTCATTGTTTCCACCAAGTGGTTAGCATCAGTGTAAAAGAAATGGTTGTAGTAATTCTGCCTGCCAAGGTCTTTAAACTTATTTGGCAGCCAAGGATCCTGTATATCCTTATTGACAGCACCACAGTTATATAGTACATCAAACTGGGAGGAGCATACGTGTATTTCTTGTACTTGTACAGGAAAGCAGCTGAGGAGTAGCACCTGCTTAGGAGTCAGGCATGATCCTCATGGTGTATATTGTGTCCCATCTCAGGACAGCATTCTGAGTAGTACAGTGGCATAGTTGTCAGTATCTGTCAGACCTTTACTCGCTGATTTTCCTTTGTCTCAGTAAAAACACGTCTACTCTTTCATCCAGCCTACATTGGGAGACCCATCTTTATTATTTGTTTCTCGTAAAGCATTTCCTTAAGGAGATCCTGTATTTGAGGCTATCCAGGAAGAAATCCCATCTACAATTGGACCTCAGTTGTGCAATAGAGAAATTAACTTTACTACCCTTTGAACCAGCTATTGCTGCACTCCTCAATTACCCGATCTGTAAAACTTTTTCCTGTGGCCATTACCTGTGCCAGAAGCACATCAGAAATGTGGGCCTGTATGTGCAAACAGCTCTTTGTCATCTGCCCCAGGGCTAGGGTTATACTTAGCACATTCATACCCAAAGTAGTGGCTCTATCAGACCATTTACCACTGTGTTCTGTCCTACCCCACAGGAGAAGGGGAACATTTTACCTGCCTTGGGTGTGTATAAGCAACTGAGATCATACCTTGGAGGCACTAAAGGAGAAAGAAAATCAGACTAATTATTGATAAGTTTGCAGAGAGTAGGGAGGGCAGGCTTGACTTCAAATAGACCATGTCTTAAGTGGTTGGGTCTTTAATCTGCTTCTGTTGCTACTTATTTGGCAAAACTCTATCAGGGCATGTAGAGACCTACTGTACTAAAGCCTCACAGCTATTGCTGCCTTCCTTAAGATGTGTCAGCATCTAGTTCATTTTAGACACAGCTAGATGAATATTACTTTGCATTTTTTGCAGTCATTATAACCCGGGTATTACCTCTAGAACTAGGGCAAGATTTTACCATGGCTGGAGTTGGGGTTTGGCTTAATAGTTCAAGTGTTTACCTTACAGACACAAGATATAGGGTTTGATTCATATCTTGTAAGCATGGCTAGGCTTTAAAAGGCCCCCTCGGTTGTTAGCCTAGTAATTACATGTGAACCTATGAACCACCCTACAGAAACTGCTGTACCAACACCTTCTTATGGCCAGCCAGCCACCCACCCACTGGTCCATAAGCCCTGGGTATCTTCCCAGGTTTTATCACTTCTGCATCTGTAAACAATATGATGAACATTGTACAGTTGTTAAGAAATTGGCATAATTGTAGATGTTACAGCATATTTGCTATTGCAGTAATATTTCCATCCTACAGCCCACTGTTCTTCCTTTTCTGTGGGTGTACTGTGATTGGAGTGGGTGCCTACTCACCTGCATGTCTGTCTTGCCTGTCACTCTTGCAAGATACTTCCCACTCCTCAATTTGAACTAGTTCTTAGAGAGGTAGCTTTGGGTGTGTTTGTCTGATTGGGCTGCTTTACCTGGCAGCATATTCCACCTGCGCAGCTCATTCTGTGGTCTCATGTCAGATCCATAGTGGCCAACAAGGTAGGAAAAGCACTAAAGGTGCGAGTTCGCTTCAAAGGTTTTGTTGCAGAATATACTATGATCTGCCATTCTCTCCTTAAGTATATGCTGTATAAAATAGTCAGAAATACCACATCTGTCTTTTTGATTAGAACCACTATTTCTAAGTGACCGTTACTCATTTTGGGGGATGCAGTGTCCATGTTCTCTGAGCCTACTGTATAAAAGAGGTCAGTGTTCCAGAAGCCGTCATGTCTGCACTCCTCTCTTGTGATAACTTCCTAGATTTCTGCACACCACTAACTTTCCTTATGTACCTTATTTCCATACCTGGCTTAGCTGCATATGTAGTTTGCAGACATGCTGTTGTGAGACACTGCCATTCTTCTTCAGCTCCTCCTGTGCTATTTCTTTCATAGGTTCATAGGTTGGTACTAGGCTATTGGCCTTAGGGCCTATACAAGCCTAGCCATAACAATTCCCTGGCTATTTCTTCCCACAATATTTACTTCCCTGGCACTCCTGTGCCTTTGTTCCAGTCAACTTATGGGTTTCCGGCCTAATTTCTGTTGACCTTTGAGCCTTCCTAAGCATTGCTTGCATTCAGTTGTGCAGTGGTTTATGATGTGACCCTTCTACTGCCACCAAACCAGGGGTTAGTAGCTCACGCCAAGGAGAGCCTTTTAGAAGCAGAAATGAGGAGAGAAGGGTAAGGCAGGCTGGCCTGTTGGCAAGAACTGTATAGGTTCTTCCAATCAGCCATGATTACACAGGTCCTACCTCCCTCCACTCTCCTCTGTTCTCCTTTTGCTACAGCCTTTCCTCTCCCCATCTCCTAAATGTTAGGCTAGCAATTTTCTGAAAAGAAATGGGCATAGAGAACCTGAAAAATGGGTTTTGGATGTTATATTTTTAAGGTATAAAACAGAATTCAAGATCTTCCTGCCTTTTCTGGGGATGCAACATATCCCAGAGGATCAGCTAGAGATGGTTTTGCCCCCATCCTCAGTATCATGTTGAGGCAGGGAGAAGTAGAAAGTGTACTATTGGAAGAACTCTGGAAAGGCTTTTACTCCAGGCTATTCCTGGTTCCTAAGAAAGACGAGTTATGGAGGTGTAGTCTGGTCCTGTCTAAGCTAAATTCCTTCAAGGCCCCAAAGCTAGTGTTATGGAAATTTATTAAGTCCCCTGTTTATTCTTCACAAAATGCATGTTAAATTGTAGTTTCTTCAAAAATTAGTCAAATAAAATGTTTATAATATGTTTATGTTAAAAGGAAAATGAAAAATAGATGCATAATTATGTAAGCTATAGTTTCACATAAGTAGTAGCCTTATATTCTGTGGGGCTTGCAATTGTTTCCTCTCTGTACTGACAGGTAGTTGAAGGCAAAGTAAGTGTTGAAGGAGTTGAGGGATGTTGCTTGAAAGTGTCCAGTATCCGAAGAAACCAGATTAATTAACAGTTTGCGCTGGCCTTTTCAGGCTAGGGATGAGTCTTTGCAAGGATGTCTGTATACTGGTTGTGATGGACACCAGTATATCGTCCCCACGCTGGGCCTGTAATCAAGGAGCCTGAATCCTCATCACTGACACTGGAGAGGGACATGCACTTGGAATACAAACAGATACACTCAGTATTTCCAGATGGAGACCTCTCTGCATCAAGTAGAATTTCCTTTAAGAGCACACAGGGAACACACTCAGCTTGGGGTCTGGATGTCTCCTATATCTGTCTCCCTCCAGCCCCCCAATAAGATTCCCCACTGGTACAGCTGTAGGGTTAGGTCCTCAGCTGAGTGTCCAAGCCAAGTACTCCAGCACCCTCTCTTTAAACCCTAGTGTTTTGTGTCCCTGCCCAAAGTAGCTGGCACACCCACATACACTGAGGGGTTTGATTTGCTCACACACACACACACACATACACACCTGGGAAAGGCTGACATAGGTTTACTAGCTATGCTCCCTTCTGCCCAGACTATAAGGTAGTTATCACCCTCACCAGATACTCCCCAGTCAACTACTGTAAGGCCCTTAGCAAAGGGTGTCCAGTTATACTGTGTAATATTAATACTAATACAAATGGTAGTAGTTCACCAAGACAGCTAGACCTTCTAGAGTGGCCCACTCAGTGTTACCAAATAAATGTAACCATTCTCAAAGGTTAGGTACTTTCTACAAAGACCAGCCACAATAAAAGTTTTAAATTTATTTAATAATAAATTATAAAAGAACATGAAAATATTGACTATATATTTACAGTAAACCACAGAGTTCATATCACAGAAAATATTGATGTTAACACTAATGGGCAGTCTCGTACAAATAATGAAAAAAACACTCTCCGAACTATGCTTCAATATATTCCTGACTGAATCTGAAAGAATTACTGTTCCCTAGTTAAGTTACTGACGAACGCAAGGCAAATGCTGTGGGTGAGGGTCTTTCTAGTCAGGCTTCCCAAACAGAATACTCAGAGATTTCTTTTTGTTATATCTAAAATATAATTTCCAAGAGGGCTGGCAGAATGACCTCATCTGGTCACCTGACTCTAGGTTCTCATAGTATTCCCCTTTGAATCTGAGACAGGAATTTCGGCCACAATACACATCCAAATGTTTATGGCAGTGCCTGGGGCCTCCCCTGTCTTTACTGAACTAATGAAAAGAGGCTGTTTCTCAGTCCCAGTGTCTCTGGTCCTATTCAGCACTGTGGGGTACCATTTTAATGGTTTAACAGCTTATTTACATTTCCCTTATTTTTCTTAAAGTAAGCTATCTTGTACATTTAATTCAGTTACAGTAATACTTGTACATTTCTTTTCCTTTCAGCAGGGTGCTCTGTTAATGCATTTTAACACAAGCAAACTTCATGAATATATTTTCAGCACAAACATTTGTACAAATCATTTTGATATACAAATGACTTACGGTTCTAATATATTTGTAACACAAGCATCTTGTATATATCATTTTGATATTCAAAGGACATATTCTTTACAAGACTCCATCTGGCTATGCTGGCACTTGCCCATATCATCACACTGGTATCGAACGTTAAAAAGTTGCAAACCAATAAATCTTAAGAACAGGTGGTCTGTTTTAAAAGGCGTATTGTCAAGTGTTCACGTGAAGCTCTAAGCGAGAATCACGAGGGCATAAAATATTTAAAAATGTTATCTGTTAAAAGCTATGTTGCATCAAAGTTCTGCATGCATGAAATTGAAAGTATTTCCTTTGTTTGAAACTGATCTAAACATTTTAGTAGGCAGTCTCCCAACACTGTTTATGGTATAAACAAGTACTTTGCACATGATGAAGCTTTATTCTTGACTCAAGACTAAAAGGTAAAACTCTGTTATTTATTTATTTTTTTAACTTTTAGCATTTGGTGCCTTAAGACTACTAAATTACAAGGGCCCAGCACATAAAATTATTCTGTGAATTCCATGCTGCTTTGTATAAATTAGTCAGAGATTCAAATAGCTAACAATTCAGGGTGTGCAAACTTGCTAAACTAAAAATGAGTTTGTGGAAAATGTTTTTTTTTTTTTCTTTCTCTGTCATAATTGTAGTTAAAAAGTTGAATGAGTAAATAACTGTTTTGTGGAATGACTGGGTTTTCTTGTTAGGTATATGTAAAGTAATAGTGGGAGGACCCCACGTGAAATAAGAAAGAGGTTATTAAAGTGTATGCACATACAACAAAAGAGAAAATTAACACAAAGAGGGCAGTACTCTCAAGACTAAAAGGTAAGAGGCATGAGAGATGTTTTGTGTTTAATGTATGTGTAAAAAGAGTGTGAGAGGAAAAAAGAGGTTAAAGTTAAATCAAGTTCACAAGCCTATAGCATGCTGGGATGTGTGTGTATAAATCAAATTCATGAGCCTTTTGCATGTTGGGACATAGATGTGACTGTGGAGGGTCTGAAAGAGTGGTCAGTTCTGAACACAGTCCCTATCTGCCCCATTATTCTGATTGTGATGCTGAATCTTTAAAATTTTGAGCTTGTGAGAGGACAAAAGCAAGAGGGTGCTGTGGGAAAAGGCTGATTGAAACCTTTCCTCTGTCATTGAACAATGACAAAATACCTGCCTTTCTTCCCTAAATGATATGTGAATTGATGTAGTCTTGTTTTTTTTCCTAAATCAACATATATATTCCAACCACGGTTTTAATCTTCTCTGTTCAGAGCCAGTATAACATACAAAAACGAAATAAGATAGAAAACTCACTTTATTTTTAACCAAAAAACAAATCTTTCGGGAGTATCCCTTCCTCAGTGTTGATTAATACATTTCTAATTAAAAATGAACACATTATATAACAAACAGACAAACACCACATGACACAGCCAACCTATAAAAAACAATACATAAAAAGTCCAATCATAATATTAAAGCTGTAGGACTCTATTTTAAAACTCTTATTAAAAAAAATATATAATGTTGTAAGATATGTTTTGACATACAATAACTTGACGAGGTACGTTAAGGAAAGTTGCAAGTGTTGGCATGATTTCAGTTTACAAAAAAATGCTCTGGTGAAGTTATTTCCATTAAATGCAACTTATGATAAAAATAAATGTGAGAATTTGAAGGGTATTTTGGAAAAAAGCAAAACAAGGTAAGTGGGGAGCTATGGGCACTATTTATTGTTGGTATACTGAAGCTGTTAAAAGAGAAATAGAGTCAGCATTAAGGGGACTACAGGATACTAATAAGTTGCTACAACAGATGAACGTGGTTAAGAAGGCAGTACAGACCAGTAAAAAGGGATCCCTTTATCCTGTCTTGGCAGGTTTGAAAAAAAATGGGGATGGTTACAAAGCAGGTCTTCAAAAGAGGATAATAATTCTCCAGTAGCTACCGCACCCCCACCCCCATATTTACCGGTACGGGCAGCTCCTGTACAAGCTTCTGCTTTTTCTAGACCTCTGCATTTCAGACAACTCTCCTGTGGACACCAGGTCAGCTGGGTGCTGTTGCATCTCATCCTAGTTCCCCTGTTCAACCCTCAGCTTCAGAACAGGCATCTGCAGTTGGGGAGGTTTCTTCTCCTCCTCATTTCCAACACGCCTCTACCTCTCCAACAGGAGTACTAGCATTTGATACACCCATAGCCCACCACACATGCTCAAACAACAGGGTAAGACAAGAGGTTGTTGCCTCTGGAGAGGATCTTTTGGCACTTCTTAGAAAAATATTGGGCGGCTAATAATAGAGAAGCTTGTTCATCGCCCTTGGGACCCCTGCTAATTTGCATATTCTGTCCAAACTTTTTCCAAATGTTAGAGAAGATCCATGAGGGTTTAAGAAGCAATTAAAAACTATAATAAAATGTTATAACCCTACTTTGTCATATTTAAATCATCTGCTTCAGGTAGTCACTTCAGATGAAATAAGAAAACAGTTACCTAAAAAAAGCTGAAATAACAGATTTTACTCCCACAGGGAATGCACTAATTGACAAAAGGCCAGCATTGTTAAATAAAATTATAGCAGTGTGTCAAGTTAGGACAGATTGGTTAAGGTGCAGGCATGTAGGCAAGATAAAGGGGAAGCCCTGCAGATTATTTGAGTCATCTTAAAGCAGTAATTGCTACACATTCAGAGATACCAGATCCAGAACAAGGTATGCCAGCTGTTGCAGCTGCTCATCCTCTACTCCAACCACCTCACCATTACAAGTATTATGAAACCTATCCTATCCTTTTCTCCTGCTGAACTACTTACAGCTAACCTTAAAATCAGTGACCACACCACTGTCACGGTAGCAGACATCTATATTCCTTCAGGAGACGACATTCCTCTGCTCGAAAATATTCTTTCTTATTTTTCTCAACACATCCCCAATGAAACTATCATCCTTGGGGGTGTCATCATTAACTGGTTAACTCTCAGTAATCCAAACTCTAATACTCATATTAATTTATATGGCTTTACACAGCTAATCTGCCATCCCCACTCATAGAAACAACTCTCATACATCTAGTGCTGTTATCGACTCGGTACTTGTATCTAATCCTTCCAAATATCATAACCCTGAAACCCTACCAAACACCCTGAACGATCACTCTCCTATAAAAGTGCTTAGGTTCACTCCCCACTTCTCAAAACCTCCTAAATGTATCACTTGTCGTAAACTCTCTAACTTCCATCCAGAAACCTTTAATGCCCTCCTCTCTAAAATAAACTGGAAATTCCTTGCCCTACTCCCAGTAGAAGAAGCAGTCCTAGGTTTCAACTCCACTTTCCTTAGCATCTTAGACTCGCTTGCACCCCTTCGCAAAGTTCGAATTAAGTCCACCATATCTCCATGGCTTTCAAAAGCCACTTATACCCTTATTATAACTAGAGACAAATTATGGAAAAAATGGTCACAAACTAAGCTCTCTGCAGACTTACAAAAATATAAAGAGCTCAGAAATCTAACAAAAAAACACATAAAGATAAAAAGGACTTCTATAACAAACCTCCCACAGTCCTAAAATCTAATCCTAAAAAATTCTGGAACTCTATTAACCAAATATTACATCCCGGTAGTCTTAGCTCCCCCAATCCATGCCCAGACAAGACATCTGAAGAAACTGCCACTATCTTCAATACCTGTTTTATCGTTTCAATATCTAAGCTACTGAACCCTAACCCAAACTCCTCTGCTGCTAACATCTCCAACTTTTCTGAACCTACTCCTAATACCATCTCCTCCCTCAAACCTGTACCTACTAGCTACATAAAAACTCTACTCACTAAATTAAAACCATGCTCAGCATCTGCTGACAATATTCCTTCCACTTTTCTTCTACTAGCAGCCCTGTCTTGCTCTCCCTGTATCTATCCTAATTAATCACTCTATC
Source organism: Protopterus annectens (assembly GCF_019279795.1). Taxonomy (NCBI): domain Eukaryota; kingdom Metazoa; phylum Chordata; order Ceratodontiformes; family Protopteridae; genus Protopterus; species Protopterus annectens. Next base: position 171,330,845 of record NC_056735.1, on the reverse strand, counting down.
TCTGAATCTAATTCTACACTCTACCTATACACAAAGGAGGTAACTCCTCTGATATCTCCAACTTTAGACATATTGCTATCCTCTCCCCCTCTCTAAAGTACTAGAAAAATGTATTCATAAACAAGTTATGCAGTATCTAATACAGGAAAATCTGCTTACACCCACTCAACATGGCTTCAGACCCAAACATAGCACCACTACAGCTTTATTATCCTTCCTCAACACCGTCTCTATAGCCATAGACGACCATAAACTTATTTCTTGCCTATTCTTTTACCTCTCAAAAGCTTTCGGCACTGTCTCACACTCTCATGTTATTCGTGTTTCACTGTTGCAGTCATCACATTTGGGTTATCTGCCTGCAGGTAGCCCTCAGCTGGCCTGAATACCAAAGTCTTCGGATTTCTGCATTGGATTGAAATTTTCGTTTTCGAGTTTCAGACCTGAAGTCTTCAAAAAGATAACTACCTCGTTGGGGATCCTTTTTTCTTGCTCTATCCGATGTCAGAAAAAATGAACAATTGTCTTGCCTGTGGAAAGCAGATACCTCATAAAGATTTTCATTCTTACTGCGTCACCTGATTAGGCCCAGACCACGACGTCCCTCACTTTTGGTTTTGTGCCTTGTTCAACGCCCAAACTATTCATTGTCGGCCTATTTTTGTAGCTAAATACTTTCGTTTTTGATCTCCGTACTCCAAAATGGCTTTGTTAAGCCATCCGACTACCGATCTTCCAAAAAAATGTAAGGATAAAGACAGAAACAGACCGCATAGGTCCAAAACTGCCGACGACGCTTCCGTTAAGCTAGTCGACAGTCTGCCGGTACTCAGTGAGGCACTTTAGCAGCCCCTGATACCGCTACTAGAGATTCACAGGCCTTTACTAACACCCATTCGGAGACCAGTATGTCACGAGATGCTTCTTCGACTATGGAACCTGCGGATGTCTCTACGTTGGATGGGTCCGGAGCCACTGGGCAGGCACCGGCTTCTGAGGGTGTATTCAGGCCTACAGACTTTCATATTAAACCGACTACTTCATTTCAAGCTAGAAATACCTAATTCATCAGGCTTAAAACTCGCACTATGCCTAGGAAACCGACGACCAAACCACATACTCAGGACCATGTGCCTCAAAAACAAATGCTTAGAATGGCTGAAGACCTTATTACCTTAATTAGGGGAAGCCAGCCTTCCCCCTCTAAGAGACCTAGAACTGATTTTCCTTCAGATTCTTCTGATCAGGAATCTGATATGTCTGTTCCTTGTGATTACCAGGATTTGCCCTTATCTATTTAGGAGGATTCTTTTGTAGAGGATTCCATTCCCTCTGCTTTCCCTCCAGAAGATTTTTCTTTTGGTGAAACCTTGCATACCCTTAGGGAGCATTTCCGCTGGGAAAGCCAGGACTGTTCTGAGTCCAAAAAGAGACTTAGGGAATTTTTACTCCTGCCTCAACACAGGCCTCTAGCTATCCCTCCTGTTCTGGCTATTGCAGATGATATTTTCTTGGAATCTAGCCTTACCCCAGACACTCTGCCTCCAGCTCCCAGGAAACCTGACAGGTACTACAGAGTACCTGACTCTCACAAGTTCTTCTTCAATAATCCTACTGCGGATCCAGAGACCATTTCCCAAGGACCAAAAGGCATTAAGGCTACTACTGCCAAAAATCCTACCCCTTCTGATAGGGACTCTAGAGCCTTAGACAGATGGGGTAAGAAGGTATACACTTCTGCTACCTTGACCATTAGGGCTTTAAATTGCCAGCTTCATATGTTGAAGTATAAGCAGCATACTATGGGACTACTTAAACAGAAAATTATGTTGATTCCTGACTGTGCCGAACACAAAGAGTTGCAAGATTTAATGCGTTCTGCTGAACAAGTTGGTAAACATACTTTGCGGTGTGGTTTTGATGCTTCAGAAGCATCTTGCAGAGTTGCTGTCACTGTGTCTGTACTTAGAAGGCATGCTTGGCTTAAGGGACAAAACTTGCCAGATCATGTTAAAGCTAAATTACTGGATGCACCCTTAAACCAAGACCGTCTTTTTGGAAACAAAGCAGAAGAAGCCCTAAAAAGGATGGAGGAAAAAGCTAAATCTATGCAAACTGTTAAAGATTTCTTAGAAGTACACCCTCCCAGATTCAGTAGGCATTGGCCTTCAAAGAACTGGTCTTTTCCGGTCCCTTCCAGGCCTTCTCAGTCCAAACCAAGGAGCAGCAGACCACCAAGACTTCAGTCTCAGTCTACGCACAGATCTAAGCATTGGGGGGTTCCCAATTCCAAAGCAGGGAGTAGTAAGCCACCCCCCCCCCGCAGAAAAATTGCACAGTGACTTAACCTTAACCATTCCAAACCCTGCTCAACTACTTGCTCCCGTAGGAAGAAAGCTCGCCCTGCATGCAAAAAACTGGGAACTCATTACCCTGTACAAATGGGTTTTAAACATAGTTTCTGCAGGATACAGATTCCACTTCCAGACATTACCAATCCCAAGTGGATGGCCAGACCTCCCCCCAAATCAGTGGGAGGAGGCCCAAAAACAAGTACTCTCTCTCCTCAGTATCAGGGCTATTTAACCTGTTCCAGCAGAACAAAGGGGACAAGGTTTTTATTCAAGACTGTTCCTGGTACCCAGAAAAGAAAACTCCTGGCGTCCAATCCTGGACCTGTCTATTCTCAACACCTTTTTGGTGGTTCCAAAATTCAAAATGCTAACTCAACAGCTTCTTCCTATTCTAGCCAATGATGCCTGGCTGGCAACCCTAGACTTAAAGGAAGCTTGCCTACACTTCCCAATAAGGGAATCCTGCAGACAATACCTACGTTTCAGGGCGGGCTCCATGCACTATCAGTTCTCTGCACTTCCCTTTGGCTTATCTACTGTGCCCAGGGTGTTCACAAAGTGTCTAGCTCCAGGCATTGCATTTTTGCAGGCAGAGAAATATTCAGATTTACCCATACTTGGACGATTGCCTGATTCAGGCAGAAAGTCAGGACTTGCTACTAGAACACCTGCAATTTGTAAAGAAACTTCTAACCTCACTGGGGTACACCGTCAACGAGATGAAATCACACCTAGTACCCTGCCAACAGATTGTATTCCTGGGAGCAAGCTTGAACACAACTTCCCAGATGGCATTCCTCACTCTGGAGAAACAAGTTTATTTGACAACCAACTTCAAACTATTGGCCACAAAAACCCAGCTATCTGCAAGGAAAATACTGCAAGCTCTGGGGTTCATGGCCTCTTGCATTCTGCTAATTCCATATGCAAGACTGCATATGAGGAAACTTCAATGGTATCTAAAAAGTCTATGGTGTTAACATTCTCCGGACCTGGAAACAATGATTCCTATAGTTCCTTGTCTAAGGGCAGAGTTCCTTTGGTGGGCAGAGGCCTGCTACCACAACAAGGGACTCCCTTTCACTCTACCCACTGCCACCCAAACCCTAACAGACACATCAGACTATGCATGGAGGGCTCACATGGCAGGGCAGTGCATTCAGGGCAAATGAAACCCAAAACAAATGCACCTGCATATCAATCAAAAAGAAATGTTAGCTGTACAGAATGCTCTGACAGCCTTTAAAGACCTTATTCTTCCAGGACAGCTGTTGGTAAAGACAGACAACACCACAGTCATGTGGTACATAAAGAAGCAGGGGGGAACCCACTCCTACCCACCCTGCAGACTAGCCATGGCTCTGTGGAACACAACCTTGATCTACCAAGTGCACCTACAAGCTCAATTCCTGCCAGGCAAACTAAATTCACTGGCAGATGACTTAAGCAGAAATCTCATGGACCCACACGAATGGAAACTGGAACCCAAAGTATTCAATCGCTTGAGGAACACATGGGGGACTCCAGAGGTAGATCTCTTTGCCTCACCTCAGAACTACCAATTGAACAAATTGTGCACCAGAACTCTCCACACTCAAGCTTGGAAGGTGGATGCCCTGTCCTTTACCTGGGAAAGCCTCTCAGTTTATGCCTTTCCCCCTCTGTCTCTCCTCTCAAAAGTTCTACTAAAGATCAAACAGGACAAGCCAAGGACAATACTAATTGCACCAGACTGGCCACACCAGCACTGGTACCCCCTTTTGCGCAGTCTGACAGTGCTACAACCATGGCATCTGCCTCAGACCCCTTCCCTGCTGTCCCAGCAGGCAGGCCAGATTCTGCACCCTCAGCTTCAAACCCTGAACTTTACAGCCTGGCTAATTCCCTGAGCTCACCTCTAGCAACCCTCAGTAAGCAGGAGCTTGATGTCATTCTTGAGGCAAGGAGGCCTCGTACTAGAAAATCCTATTCAGAAAAGTGGAAAATATACTGTTCCTGGAGCCAGGCTCAGGGGGATGGGCATAACGGTGTCCAGTTTACCTCATATTCTAGATTATTTAACAGAAATGCTCCACAAGGGGTTTTATCTTTCTCGTCCATTAAGATTCATGCCTCTGCCATTTCAGCACATTATAATACTGTGCCACCCCTCTTCTATCATCCCCTGCTAAAACAATTCCTTAGAGGGGTCAGAAATTTAAGACCCCCTAGGAGAGCTCCCACTACAGCATGGGGACCTTAACTTTGTATTGGAAAAACTCACTCTTCCCCCCCTTGAACCAGCTGCCACAGCAGAGTTGAAATTCCTTTCTTGGAAAACAGCCTTACTTCTAGCCATCACTTCAGCAAGAAGAGTGTCTGAACTGCAGGCCCTCATGACAGTGGAACCCTTCATTATCTTCCATGCGGACAGGGTTTCCCTCAGGACTAATCCATCCTTTATGCTCAAGGTGGTGTCTAGTGTGGCCGTAAACCAGTCCATTCATTTGCATACCTTTTTCTGTAATCCTCAAAATAAAGGGTTAAAGGATACTGCATTCTCTGGATGTGCACAGACAGCTTAGATTCTATTTGGATAGGACTAAGCTTCTCAGAAAATCTGACCAGCTGCTGGTTAGCTTTGCTACAGGGGCAGAGGGGAAGGCCATTTCAAAGCAAACCATCTCCAAATGGATAGTCCATTGCATTCATTTCTGCTACAAGCACCATGGAAAACCTACCCCACAGGGGATAAGATCACATTCCACCAGGGCTGCATCCACCTGTACAGCATTTCTCTGAAGAGTCCCTACCAGGAGCATCCTGGAAGCTGCCACCTGGAGCTTTGTACATACTTTCGCCAAGCATTACCTCCTGCCTATCTTTTCTAAATCCAGAGCTGGATTTGCCACAGCAGTCTTGCAGGGCCTGATTGCTGGCCCTAATGCTTTTTTACTACCTCCACCCTTCCTTAGCTTTGGGAGTCAACCCAAATTGTGATGGGCCGAAACTTGGATCAACAAACAATGCCTAATTCTCAACCCAAGAAAAAAAAAATCTACTCCTGTTTAGCTCTCATAGATGCAAACCTCCCTCTGACAGTTTCACAATCTCCCCAAATAACAACACCACAATCACCCCCACCAACCACACCAAACTACTAGGGATTGAAATAGACAACAACCTCAGATTTGACCTACATATTTCCTTGACTGTATAAAAAGTACATAAAAAACTTGGACTACTGTATCGCAACAAAGAATTTCTCACCAACCACTCCAAAGTTACAATAGCCACGGCTCACCTTCTATCCACCTTGCTGTATGCCTCCCCTAAATCTCCGCAAATCTGATCTAAACAAACTTGATAGCTGTTACAATAAGAAAGCCAAATTCGCTACATACTCACCCATCAGAACACACCACTGCGACTGCCTCAAAAAAATCAACTGGCTCGAACTACCTCAACTACTACAACTCAATCAACTATCACTAGCCCACATAATAATACATTTCTCTGAAAACACCTCAGCTCTACAAAATCTTCTTCAACCCTATACCACCACCAGGCCCTTAAGATCTAGTACCCAAAACCCCCTCAAGGTTACCAAATTCAACAATGAGGCTGGTGAGGCAGTTTACAGCCACTATATCTCAAAAGCCTGGAACTCCCTTCCTCCCCACATAACTGATTGCAAATCCCCGACCATGTTCAAAAAACTATTCAAAACTTACTTCCTAAACAAATGGCTAAGATCCTGCATTACTCCTGGCTAGTATCTCATTTCTGAAGTTCACTAACCTAAAGAAAGGCTGTCATACTAACCAGTTCTGCATACTGTACCTTCCCATGACTGGTACACATTTGTACCTCTTAACTGTCTAGTGGCAATATTACTCTCCATGGAATTTTGCACTTTATACTACCCACAGCTATATTCTCCAGTAATACCAAAGAGTACTAGGATTATGTATCCCATGTTTGTGACTTATTGAATAACAAAATGCTGTTCCTCACGTTTGTGTCTTAGACCTTTTTTCTTCCTTGCAGTGTAATCTATCCTAGGAATGTTGTGCTTAGAACTATTATACTGTTGGAATGTTGTGCTTAGAACCTACATACTGTGCAAATAACTAGCTACTAATATGTTTATCCTGCAATACCAAGAGCACGTACCCGAAATTTCTGTATGTCAAAATCTTGTCATTCTTTTTTCTCTTTGTAATCAATTATCGTATTGTTTAAAGTTGTTCTCTTGGAGCTTTTCTCCCCGGGCCTCCACTGAAAATGAAGTTGTATCCAGTTGGACTCTCCCGGTCAACAAATGTAAAATAAAATAAATAAAATGACTGCAACAATGAAACATGAAGAACATAGTACAGTTGTGTACACTTACCGTAAATGTAGATGTTAGAGTGTTTTTGCTGTTGCAGTCCTGGTTACCCTCCCTCCAGCCCCCTGACTTCTTAGGTTCATAGGTTAGTACTAAGCTAACTGCCCTTGTGAGCCATTTTAAGCTTAGCCAATTATCCCTTGTGAGACTCAAACCCTGCACCTTGTGTTTGTAAGGCAAACACATTAACCATTAGGCCACCCTCCCAACTTCTCTTGGCTCTACCTTTCCATCTTGTTTGGCATATATTATATCACGAGTGTTTGCCTTTTGCTGGGGGGGGGGGGGTACCATACCATATAATTGCTTCTTATTGTAGGGGCACCTGACATCTGGGGCATGTTTTATACCCCTGCTGACCTGAAGTCATAGAAGAAGCGACAGCATCCGATGCCGAAATCCGAAGAATGTGGTATTCAGGCCAGCTGAGGGCTACCTGCAGGCAGATAACCCAAATGTGATGACTGCAACAGTGAATACACTCGAAAATCTGTATTTATGGTAAGTGTACACAACTGTACTTTCTGCTGCACAAACTGCATAACCTCAACTTCTCCTCTGATACTGTTGCATGGTTCTCCCGCTACCTCACTGTTAGATCTCAGTCAGTGAGATGGCACTCTGCACTCTCCCCTGCACTCCCTGTCAAAATGGGTGTACCTCAAGGGTCTATCCTAGGGCCTTTACTTTTTAATATCTTTACTAATCAGCTGTATACCTCCTGTCCTCGGTCATCTTTAGTGCAATATGCAGATGACTCTACAGTCATCACCACAGCCAACTCTCCCTCTAAGCTCTTCTCAGCTATTCAGGCATCTTTTAACTTCGTTGAAACATGGCTCTCCAACAACCAGCTTATCCTTAACTTTAAAAAAACAAAGCTGTTACTCTTCCTACTGCAAAAGTTCGACAATATTAAACCCTCCTTCTCCATATAGTCCCATAATAATACTCCCGTTCAGGTAGAATCCAGTACTAAGCTCTTAGGTGTAACCATCGACAATCAGCTTAAATTTGACTTGCATGTTAATAACGGTATCAAAAAGACTCATTCAAAACTAGGGCTCCTTTACCGTAACAAGAAATTCCTTACCTCTGAGGCCAAGATTACTGTCTCTCTTACCTACCTTCTACCCAGTCTAATGTACAATTCTCAAATTCTCACAAATCTTAACTCAACACTCCTGACCAAACTCGAATCTACCTACAACAAGGTAACTAGATTGCTGCCCAACAAACCTGCAAATCCCATTATTGTCTCTCTCTAAAACACCTAAACTGGCTTGAATTACCCTATCAGCTTATTTTCTCTCAGCTGCAGATCATCCATTCTATCCTGTACCAACCTTCCTACTGCCCAGCACTATCCCCTCTCATCTCCCATCATTCTCCCTCCAGACCTCTCCGAAGCTCTAACCAAGACCTACTACAAATCTACAAACCCAAGTCTAACTTTGAACACATGTACCGCTATCACCCCACTATTGCCTGGAATAGGCTCCCACTAGAAATCAGGACCCTTACACATCCTAAACAATTTAAGACAGCCACCAAAGAGCACTTTAATAGTCACTGGTCCTGCCACTGCACTCTCCCTCCTTAACATCCCCTACTTCTCATACCTTAATCTACTTTCTGCCCTTAACTCACTCTTCTCACTAGCTCTCTAATCTTCCTTGACTACTCTTTCTACTGTCTTCTAAAATCTATTAAGCATATTGCCTCAGAGAAACATTCTATTGTAATTGTCTTCATGCAACTACATCATGATAAAACTGGGTTTTTGTAACCATTTACCCCAAAAAAACTATACTCATCTTAATGATGTATTTCTTTTTATACATCTTGAAATAGTTATGCTATACTCCTGGTTAATGACACTATATAACATTTTATTGCTACTTAATGCCTTGTAGTAATCCTGTAACATTGCTGTTTAATGCTAATTTATAATGAAAATTGTATAATATGTTTGAACTTTTCTCCCAGGCCTCTGCTGAAAAAGGGTTATTCAGCTCAGTCGGACAATCCCGGTCAGCAAATGTAAAATAAATAAATAAAATAATTCCCATTCTAGAAAATATTCTAGCCTGGATATCTAAAACAATACCAACTGAAACCATTATCCTAGGGGATGTTAACACTGACTGTCAGACACTAACCTCACACTACCCAACAAACAGTATAAACTTCTGTGGCTTTACTCAAAAGTTATAAATATTCCTACCAGATGTAGCAAAAATAACATCCAACACACACCACCCTGGAATGAACACTCAGCTCGAACCCTTCTAACTAACTTTACATCCTCAGGCACACTCCCAGACTCCTTAAGTGACCACCTACCAGCCTATATTCACAGTACTATCGCTCAACTCACAAAGCAGCACAAGTTTAAAACTGTGCAACCTACACAAATTCAGCAAAGAGGTATTTGATGAATCTCTAAAAGCTATAGACTGGTCCATCCTAAAAAGACTTCCCCTTAATGATGCAGTTGAACATTTCAACAGCACCTTCCTAAGCATTCTTAACTCCCTAGCCCCCCAGTGAACAAAAAGAATTAAAAATAACCATGCCCCATGGCTCACTAAATCATGTAAAATGTTAATGGAAGACCAGGGACAAAGCACGGACTGCCTGGCTAAAGAATAAAAAGGACAAGTTTTCAGTTATACAGACAACTCCGCAATCAAACAAAAGGTATTGCATGACAAACAATTATACTATTTCTACATTCAAGATAACCACAAAAACAACCGTAAGAAATTCTGGTCCTCTGTAACGTCACTACTCAAAATCCAGGAAAAAAAATAATACCAGTCCATACCCCAATATATCACCTCTTCAAACAGCCACCAACATCTACACATATTTTAGAGAGTCCATATCCAACCTGAAAGTAAACACGGCATCCACCCCAACTCACTACGTCTACTAATACCCCCACTACTAACCTCTGCACACCACACACACATAACAAACCAACTCCTCACTCATAACCAAAAAACAAAGCAGCCCGAGCTTACTTTTCAGCCCATTCCTTTATCTCGAAAAAAAAAGCTACTACAAAAATTAAGACCTTGCTCAACTTCAGCAGATGATCTCCCACCAGAGTACCTAAAGCTTGCTGCAGAGGCAGTAGCCTTCCCTGTTAGCATCTTAATTAATAGAGCCATAGCTGAATCACATGTCCCTAACCTATGGAAAAGATCATATATTATTCCTTTACATAAGGGAGGCAACTCCACTGACATCACAAACTTTCATCCTATTGCAATCTTGTCCCTCCTCTCTAAGATTCTAATAAAATGTGCGCACCTTCAAATTCTCCATCATCTTGCACAGAACAACCTACTCTGCCACAGTCAACATGGCTTTAGACCTGCACACAGTACTACAACTGCCTTATTATCTTTCATGGACTCTGTCAACAAAGCCCGTGGCACTGGCAAACTAGTATCTGCAGTACTTCTAGATTTGTCAAAATATTTGACATGGTATCGCACCCCAAACTCCTCAAAGAACTTTCCAGCATTGGTCTATCCTCCTCCTCACGTCAGTGGTTTTCTAGCTACCTACCTGACAGGCAGCAAGCAGTAAAATGGCAGGGCTCTCTCTCCCCATATCACATCATCCCCACAAGTGTACCTCAAGGATCCGTCCTTGGTCCATTACTATTTAATGTCTTCATCAATAACTTACACATCCTCCTGTGAAGGCACTCTAATCCAATGTACAGAATCATCTGTGTATCAGACACATTAGCTCGCCTACAGCACATAACACAACAAGCTTTCTGTTCCATGAAACATGGCTCTCCAATGCTGAACTACTGAGCCAAAAACAGAAAATAAAAGCTCCTTCTCTTTACCCATAAACCCCATAGTTGTAACAAAACAGGTTTCAAGATCTTTTCAGCTAACAATACTGCAATTGAATTGGTTCAGCATACCAAACTAGTAGGTGTCACAATTGATATCAAGTTTGACCTACAAAACAGTGTAAAAATACACCAAAAACTAGGCATGCTATGCAGGAATAAAAAAATTCTTCACAGCAGCTACCAAAATTACCTTGGCCAAAACCTACGTCTTGCCCTCACTGTTATATGGGGCCCCAGTTCGAACTAACTTACAGACCTCCTTAAGAAAAAAGTGGAAAGCTGCTATAACAAAATTGCCTAATTTGCCATAAATGCAACCCCTCTAACTTATCTCTGTAAAGCCCTACATTCCCTATGATGACTTGAAATCCCCCTCCACCTCCATTAGGTACAACTTACTATGGTACACAAAATCATCCACAACCCACTAGCTTGTCCATTAATCAACTTTTATATCCCAACAAACGTATCAGATCTGAAGGCAAACATCTTCTCAACTTATCAACCTAACAGTACCCCAAGCCTAAGTCTTTACTCCTGCTCTGTGGCAAAACTATGGAACTCCCTTCCTTTAACTATCAAAACTGCTACTAACCTGCACTCCTCTGTAAAAGAATACTTCAACAAAGCTTGGATTTGCTTCTGTATGAGCCCAGACTGAGGTACTGGTATAACTTTTTCTATCTCTACTCTCTCTAGGCCCACTGCTAACTTTACCTGACCTTCCCTTCCTTCACACACATTCCCCTGAGGTTGCACTCAAACCTTTTCCAAATCTATTCCTACTATCCTCTCTATCACACCCTACCCATCACTTCTTGTACTGTCCTACACCTTCACCAGTATAATCTGTTACATATTCCATTACACCTAGAATATTAATAATCATTATGATAATCATCTGTTATGTAAGTAATGCTGCATCTTCCTATTATCAGGCTTTCCATATAATTTCTGCTTGATCATTATGACTTTATTATGGCTGTTGAATGAGTTTCTATTCTGACAAACTAATGTGTACTTTTCAAATTTTGTGTGTGAATGTTATGATTTTAAGTTTTAATTCTGACTAATGTGTTTTCATATTTGCACTTCATTGTTACGACTTTATTACGTCTTGTCTCGCTTTTCATTCTGTTAACCATATATATATCTGGAGCTTTTCTCTCTGGGTCTCTACTGAAAATGGGATGCAGTCTTCCTTTCAGGATGCTTCCCTGGAATCCTCTTCCACACACCAGGGCAGGAGATTCAACAGTAGATGCCACCGTAGGGGCAGAGGAGGTCCCCAAAATCAGGGCTGCTGCGAACCCTTCTCAGAGAAGCCCTTCCAGCGCTCCTGATGTGCTGCCTGATTGTCCTGCCATGGAGGCATTCGGGGGTTTCTCTCCCTTCACCCTTTAGCCTGGACAAGTCTCACTTCCGATCAGTGGGTGCTAAAAATCATTTCTAGGGATTACTCTATTCCCTTCTCCCAGCCTACTCAAACTCAAAGATTTCTCCCTGACATACCACCCCACCAAAGGAAGTTGGTCTGTCTCGAGGTGCAAGACTTCCTTCAAAAAAGAGCCATTCAAGAGGTCTCGACAGGACAAGTATCCAGAACTTCCTCTCGCTTCTTTTTGGAGCCAAAAAAGACCAAGGACCTCAGCAAGCTAAACCTTTGTGTTAAGAAGTCCAGGTTCCAGAGGGTCACTGTACAGTCCATTCTGTCTCTGTGGCACAAGGGCAATTGGATGTGCTCAGTGGATCTCAAGGATGCGTACTATCATATAAAGATCGACAGATGCTCCTGGAGACATTTACAGTTTTGGCTAAGGGCCAGTCATCAGTTCAGAGCCCTGCCCTTTGGACTCACCACAGCCTTTTGGGTGTTTATCAAATGTATGGCAGTGGTGGCAACTCATCTAAGACTGCAGGGTTTCCAGGTTTTCTCATATATGGATGATTGGCTCCTCATGGCTCCTACGAGGCATCGACTAACACTGCCAACGAGGTATGTCCTCAGGCTTTTCCAGCATCTAGGTGTCACGGTGAACCTGCCTAAGTCAAATCTAGTTCCAAGCCAAAACCTGGAATTCATTGGAGTCCAGTTGGACATATCAAAGACTGCAGTACAACCTATCCACAGGGTCCAGCGGATTCAGGATCAAGTTTCTCTTTTGTTGAATCTAACACTCCCACCAGTTCATTTGATTCTCAAAGCACTAGGCTCTATGGTGGCTGCCATTCAGTTGGTGCCACTTGCCAGGTATCATATGCGAGTTCTGCAATGGACTCTGGCAGTCCAGTGGTCCATTCTGTTTCAGCCCATATCTATGACATCAAAACTGACACAGGTATGCAGGAATCATTTTATTTGGTGGCTTCAATCTCAAGACCCTTTTCTAAGCATGCCCTTTTGTCTTCCACCACCCAAGGCCACAGTGACCATGGACGCCTCCCTGTTTGGGGAAGTGGGATTTTCAGGGCAGAATGGTTCCAGCCACATGGTCCCCTATAGAGACCAAATTGCACACAAATGTTCTGGAGATGAGTGGAATTCTTTTAACGTTGCAAGCCTTTCAGGACTGCTTCCCTCTGGAGACTATAGCAATTCAGATGGACAACATGGCTGTAGTCTGGTACGTCAACAAGCAAGGAGAACATGTTCTTATCCTCTGTGCAGAGAGGCCATGAGAGTGCGTGAATGGGCAATGTCTTCCAGGCGCTTTCTTCTTGCAACTCATATGCCCGAGAGTTCCAACGTGCTGGCCGACAAACTTAGCAAGCCTATCTTGTGTCCTCATGAGTGGTCCCTGAATCCATCAGTAGCAAGGCAGATCAACTATGCTGTGATCTTTTTACTTCCTCAGTCAACTACAAATGCAGCAATTACTTTGGCTTGATTCCCCCATCAGGGGAGTCATCCAAGGATGCTCTTGTTCACGACTGGCCTCCGGGTCTCCTCTATGCTTCTCCTCCTATTCCCTTAATACCCAAAGTCTTACAGAAAGCTCATCGCTTAAATAACTCTCTCATCCTCATTGCCCCTTTCTGGCCTCGTCAGGTGTAGTTCTCCTTCCTAAGGTGTCATCTGAAGTATTCACCTTGGATGCTGGATCTCATTCTGGATCTCATCTCCCACCCCTGGGGGCTTCCACTTCCCAATCTCCAGATCCTTTGTCTACCACCACATGGTTTCTCCAGTTCCAGTAATCCTGACACAGTCCAGGCTTCCTTCCCCGGTGAGGAACATTATTTTGGCTTCTCAAAAAACGTATACAAAGAAAGTGTATTCCAGTAATTTGAAAAGGTTTTCCATTTGGGCCAGACAATGGAATCTAGATCCCTTTTTAATCCCTATTCCTTTTATCTTGCTCTTCTTATCTCCCCTCTTTCAGAATGGGGCAGGTTTCTCTACTATTAAACTCCAGTTGGCTGCCATCTTTAATTTCCATGTCAGCAATGAGCTACCTTTTCTTCCAAGATGTTCTTAGTGTTTCACTGTTGCAGTCATCACTTTTGGGTTATCTGCTTGCAGTAGCCTTCAGTCGGCCTGATTAACAAAGTCTTGGGTCCTGCGTCGGTTGCTGTCCCTTCTTCCATGACGTCCGGTCGTCAGGGTTATAAAACATGCAGCCGACGCCATTACATCAGTCTTTCTTGCCGTGCGGTGTCCGAAGCAGAAGCAGTTCACAAGTGCTGGTTGGCCGTCTCCTGAAATTTTCATTTTCGAGTTTCAAAACCGAAGTCTTTAACTAAAGCTAAGTACCCCATTGGGGAAACTTTTTCTTGCTCTTTTCCGATGTCAGTAAAAGTTGTTATTTGCATTACTTGTGGAAAGCAAATACCTCACAAAGATTTTCATTCATACTGTACTCCTTGCCTAGGCCCTGACCACGACGTACCTTGCTGTCGGTTTTGTGCCTTATTTAATCAATGCACTATCCATCGTCGGTATATTTTTGCGTCTAAATATTTCGGTTCTCTGTTCAATTATCCAGAAATGTCGTCGGTAAGCCATCCGACTACCGGTATTCCAAATGCAAAGATAAAGACAGAGACAGGCCGCCTCAGTCCAAAACTGCCAACGACACTTCTCCTAAGCCAGTCACCAGTTCGCCTGTACTCAGTGAGGCGCTTTCACAGCTCCTGATACCCGCTACTTCTGACTCGCAGGCGTCTAATGAGACCCATTCGAAGTCCGGTATGCCACGATATGCTTCAACTGTGGAACTTGCGGATGTCTCTACCTTGGATGGGTCCGGAGCAGATGTGCAGGCACCGGCTTCTAAGGGTGTATTCAGGCCTACGGACTTGCATATTAAACCAATGCCTCCTTCTTCTTTAAGGCCTAAACCTCGAACCTTGCCTAGAAAACCAACGCCCAGGCTGCATGCTCAGGTCTCTATACCTAAAAAAACAAATGATAAGACTGGCTGAAGACCTTAAAACTCTAATCAGTGGAAGCCAGCCTTCCTCTTCTAAGAGACCTAGGACTGAATTTGTTTATGAATCTTCAGACCAGGATTCTGATTCTTCTGATAATCTGGATTTACCCTTATCTACTTATGAGGATTCTGATGCAGAGGACTGTATTCCCTCTGCTTCTCCTCCAGAGGATTTCTGTTTTGGTGAAACCTTCCACACTCTAAGGGAGCATTTCCACTGGGAAAGCCAGGATTTCCCTGATTCTAAAAAGAGGCTTAGGGACTTCTTACTCCTGCCTCACCTTAGGCCTTTAGCTATTCCTCCTATACTAGACATTGTAGATGATGCCTTTTCGGAATCTAGTTTTGCCCCTGATTCTTTGCCTCCTGCTCCCAGGAAACCTGACAGATATTACAGGGTTCCTGATTCTCACAAGTTCCTTTTTAAAAATCCTACTGCGGATCCAGAGACTATTTCACAGGGACCCAAGGGCATTAAGGCTTCTACTGCCAGAAATCCTACCCCTTCTGATAGAGATTCCAGGACGCTGGATAGATGGGGTAAGAATGTATACACTTCTGCAACTTTGGCCATTAGGGCCTTAAACTGTCAGTTTCATATGTTAAAGTATCAACACCATATTATTGGATTGCTTAAACAGAAAATGATGTTGATTCCTGACTGTGCTGAAATAAGGATTTACACGATTTGATGCATTCTGCTGAACAGGTTAGAAAACATACTTTGAAATGTGGGTTTGATTCTTTAGCGGCCTCTTGCAGGGCTGCTATCACTGGGTCTGTACTCAGAAGGCATGCTTGGCTTAATGAGCAATCTTTGCCTGATCATGTTAGCTAAACTGTTGGATGGTCCCTTGAATCAGGACTGCCTGTTTGGCAATAAAGCTGAGGAAGTTCTTAAAAAGATGGTAGCTAAAGATAAATCATTGCAAACTGTTAAAGATTTCTTACAAGTTCAACCTCCAAGATTTAGTAGGCTTTGGTCCTTTAAGAATTGGTCCTTTCCTGCTCCTTCCACGTCTTCCCAATCCAAACCCAGACCCAGTAGAAACCTCCGGTTTCAGTCCCAGGGTACGCACAAGACTAAGCAGTGGGGGGCCTCCACTTCCAAATCTGGGAGTAGTAAGACTTCCCCCCTATGGAAAACTGTCTCAATGACTTGACTTTAAAACTTCCTAGCACTTCTCAACTGACTGCTCCTTTAGAGGGAAAGATTGGTCTGCAGGCCAAAAACTGGGAACTCATTACCCAGGACAAATGGGTTTAAAATATAGTGTCCCAAGGATACAGATTTCACTTTCACACTTTGCTAACGCCCAACGGTTGGCCAGATCTACCCCCAAATCAGTGGGCAGTGGCTCAAAAGCAAATACTCTCTCTTTTAAATAAAATAAATAGGTTCATACTAGGCTAACTGCCCTTGTGAGCCATTTTAAGCCTAGCCAATTATCCCTTGTGAGATTCAAACCCTGCACCTTGTGTTTGTAAGGCAAACACCTTAACCATTAGGCCACCCTCCCATAAAGGCTATTCAAACTGTGCCAGAAGAGGAAAAAGGGCAAGGTTTCTACTCCAGACTTTTCCTGGTACCCAGAAAAGACAATTTATGGCGTCCTATCATGGACTTGTCTACTCTAAACACCTTTTTGGTGGTTCCAAAATTCAAGATGCTGACTCTTCACCAGTTGCTTCCCTTGCTAGGAAAAGATACCTGGATGGCAACACTTGACTTAAAGGAAGCATACCTGCTCATCCCAATCAGGGAATCTTGCAGAAGATATCTACGCTTCAAAGCAGGCTTCAATCACTACCAGTTCTCTGCACTGCCTTTTGGCTTATCTACTGTGCCCAAGGTATTCACAAAGTGCCTAGCCCCAGTCATTGCATTTTGCAGGCAAAGAAATATTCAAATATACCCATACCTGGATGATTGTCTAATTCAGGCAGAAAGCCAGGACATACTTTTGAATCATCTGGCTTTTGTACAAAGAGTGCTAACTTGTCTGGGGTACACTATAAACGAAAATAAATCACACCTGGTACCATGTCAACAAATTATATTCCTGGGAGCAAGCTTGAATACAACTTCCCAGATGGCTTTCCTCACACCAGAGAAACAAATTCATCTAACAACCTACTTCAAACTAGTGGCCACGAAAACCCTGTTATCTGCAAGGCAAATATTGCAAGCCTTGGGATTCATGGCCTCCTGCATTCTTCTAATTCCATATGCAAGACTACATTTGAGGAAACTACAATGGTACCTAAAAAGCCTGTGATGTCAACATTCTCAGGATCTAGAAACAATGATTCCTATCATACCTTGCCTACGCCTGGAATTTCTTTGGTGGGAAGAGGCGTGCCACCTTAACAAGGGACTACCATTCACAACACCCCCTGCCACCCATACCCTAACAACAGATGCATCAGATTATGCATGGGGGGCTCATTTGGCAGGGAAGTGCATTCAGTGCAAATGGACCCCAAGTCAAATGCACCTGCATATCAATCAAAAAGAAATGTTAGCTGTACAGAATGCTCTGACAGCCTTCAAGGACCACATTCTTCCAAGACAATTAATGATAAAGACGGACAACACCACTGTTATGTTGTACATAAACAAGCAGGGGGGTACACATTCTTACCCCCTCTGCAGACTAGGCATGGCATTGTGGAACACAACCCTGAGCTATCAAGTACATCTGCAAGCTCAATTCCTGCCAGGAAAACTAAATACACTGGCAGACGAACTAAGCAGAAACCTCATGGACCCACACGAGTAGAAAATGGAACTAAGGATTTTCAACATGCTGACAAGCAAATGGGGGAGCCCAGATATAGACCTGTTTGCCCCCCCCCCAAACTATCAGTTGGACAAGTTTTGCACAAGGACTCCCCACAAACAAGCTTGGAAAGTGGATGCTCTGTCCTTCACCTGGAAAAACCTATCATTTTATGCCTTTCCTCCTCTGCCTCTGCTCTCCAAAGTACTACTAAAGATCAAACAAGACAAACCAAGGGCGATTTTGATTGCACCAAACTGGCCACGCCAACACTGATACCCCCTCTTGTGCAGTGTGTCACTGTTGGCCCCATGGCACCTGCCTCACTCCTACTCTATTGTCTCAGTAGGAGAACCAAATTCTGCACTCTCAGTTCAAACACTGAATCTAGCAGCCTGGCTAATTGTATAATTTTTCCTTTGCCATCCCTCAGTAAACCAGTGATGGATATCATTTTAGAGGCAAGGAGGCCTAGTACTAGAAAGTCTTAGCTGAAAAATGGAAAAGATTATGTGCCTGGAACCAATCTCAAGGGATGAGCAGAACAGTACCCAGTTTACCTCAGATTTTACAGTACTTAACTGAGATGCTTCATAAGGGCCTGTCTTTCTCCTCCATCAAAATTCATGCCTCAGCCATCTCAGCTCATTGTAACACAGAACCTCCCCTCTTCTCTCATCCACTGCTTAAGCAGTTCCTCAGAGGGGCCAAAAATCTACGACCACCCAGGAGAGTTCTAACTCCAGCCTGGGACCTCAACTTTGTATTGGAAAAGCTCACCCTTCCTCCTTTCGAGCCAGCTGCCACTGCGGACTTATTCCTTTCTTGGAAAACAGCATTCCTTTTAGCAATCACTTCAGCAAGAAGGGTATCTGAATTACAGGCCCTTATGGCAGTGGAGCCTTTCATTATCTTTCATGCGGACAGGGTGTCCCTCAGGACCAGTCCCTCCTTCATGCCCAAGGTGGTATCCGGTGTGGCCCTTAATCAGTCCGTACATTTGCCAACCTTCTTTCCTAATCCACAGAACAAAGGGGAAAGGATTCTGCACTCCTTAGACGTGCACAGACAACTTAGATTCTAATTGGACAGAACTAAACCTCAAAGGAAATCTGATCAATTGTTGGTGGCATTTTCTGCAGGGGCAGAGGGGAAGACTATTTCAAAACAAACCATTTCCAAATGGATAGGCCATTGCATTCATTTCTGCTACAAACACCATAGAAAACATTTCCCACAGCAGATCAGACCCCACTCTACCAGGGCTGCATCTACCTCTACAGCCTTTCTGAGTGGTGTCCCTACCAGGGACATCCTAGAAGCTGCTACCTGGAGTTCTGTACATACTTTCACCAGGCATTACCATCTGCCAATTTTCTCTAAGTCCAGAGCTGGCTTTGCCACTGCAGTCTTGCAAGGCCTTTTAGCTGGTCCTAATTCTATTTAAATTCCTCCTCCCATTCTTAGCTTTGGGAGTCTACCCAAATGTGATGACTGCAACAGTGAAACACGAAGAACATAGTACAATTGTGTACACTTACCATAAATTTAGATGTTCGAATGTATTCACTATTGCAGTCCTAGTTACCCTCCCTCCAGCCCCCTTCTTATTTTGGATATACCTCTACTTTCCTTTGCTATCTTCAAAAGCTTTTTGGTGTATTTGCTTTTTTGTTGGAGGTATAACCTTGTATATTTATAGATTTGATTGCTTCCCATTAAGGAGGCACCTGACATCTGGGGCAAGAAAAACTGATGTAATGGCGTCGGCTGCGAATTTTATACCCCTGACGACCTGACATCATGGAAGAAGGGACAGCATCCGACGCAGGACCCTAGACTTTGTCAATCAGGCCGAGTGAGGGCTACTGCAAGCAGATAACCCAAAAGTGATGACTGCAACAGTGAATACACTCGAGCATCTACATTTATGGTAAGTGTACACAACTGTACTTTGTGCAACTCCTTTATGAAAGGAGCTTTCCTTCTTAGGCCTCCTATTAAGGATTCATCACCTCCATGGGACATGGGACTTGACTTTGGTGCTGCAGTCTGTTATGCAAAAACCATTTGAACCTGCTAATTCATGCAACATTAAATTTGTGTTCTGGAAGACGGCCTTTTTAGTAGCCATTACTACTGCCAAGAGGGTCTCTGAACTACGGACTCTGTACATTAAGCCCCAGTTTATGATTTTTCACAAGGACAGGTTGTCTGTTTGAACAAATCCTTCCTTTCTCCCCAAAGTGGCCTCTGAAGCAAATCTCAATCAGTTGATTCAACTGCCGGTCTTCTTCCCTAATTACTCTAATAATGTAGCAAAACACAATCCTCATAACTTTCCTTAAGGACTTTTCTCCAACCTTTTGTAACAACAGATCCGAAAATAAACAAAGCAGAGTCCAAACTGGCCGTAATCTTTTATAATAAAACTTAAGCGCTTTCGGGTTAAAAGTCCTTCATCAGACAAACTTCAATAATCATAGCAGTCTTTAAATATTAAAACAATTTTAAAAACAACCAATCACTTTCTGTGTTTGACCCGCCTTTTCTTTAAGGCTGGTTTTAAAGGTACAGGATTATTTAACTGAGGTGGGCAGTCAGAAGCCAACTGTATAATCCATCTTAATTCTGCATACTCCATATCTTTGACAATGTCCCCCCCTTCCCTTTTTTTCATCTGTGCAACATGCAGAACCATAAAAGGACAAGTATAATCTGGAAAGCTCAAAACATGATGGTACAATGCATTATGTTTATCCTTCTGTCTAATGGATGACAAATGATGCAGTATTCTCGTTTTTAACTTGCAATTAGTTTTTCCAACATAGAAACTCGGACTAACTTGCAGCATGTCAAGTAAACCACGTTTGCTGTATGGCAATCTGCATAAAACTCAAAATTATATTTTTTATTTGTGACAGGATGTACAAAATAATTTAAACCATTCACATTTGAACATGCTTTGCAGTGTCTACAGGGAAAAGTCCCTGTTCTCATGTTTGCAGAAGAAATGCTGTTTACCTTTTTGTGATTTTTTTTTTTAACCCAGGTTCTTTGCATAACATGTCTTTCATATTGCTATTTCGCTTGAAGGTAATTCTAGGTTTCTCATCTAAAATATCCTTTAAGTGATTGTCACTTCTTAATATCTTCCAGTTTTGCTTAATGATGTCGCAGATCCCATGTACATTATTGCTATAACGTAGCATTACCTTGGGTTTTTTGTCATATTTAATAAATGACACTAACTTATCTCCCTGCTGCCCTTTATCAGAAAACCATGGTCTAGCCCTAACTTCCTTGTTAGATATTATACAATTCTTAGTTTTTTCTAAGTTTTCCTTTGAATATCCCTTTTCCTTAAAATGTTCATTTAGCACATCAGTTTCTTTATGAAACTCATTGTCTGTGCACAGCCGAGAAACTCTATATCCTTTACCTTGCATAATGTTATGAAAAGTATGCCTAGGATGCATACTATGTCCATTTAATTAATGATTTCTCCAGCATTGTTTCCTATGCAGAATGGTATCTAGCTTACCACTTACATTTTTATTTAATGTGACATTTGAAAAGGCAGTGGTCTCATTGGTGTAATCTACTGAAAACCTGAGAAAATCAGTTTTATCCAGGTAATCAACAAAATCCAACAGTTCATCACTGCCCTGTGCCCATAACAAAAAAATATCAACAACAAATCTGGCATAAAAAATTATTGAAGTCTCTCATAGATGTCTTCTCAAAAGGCTAACACTAGCGTAAGAGTTGGCTCAGGATGTGCCCATGGCAACACCCTGTACCTTCCTATAGTGTGCTCTATTACAAAGGAAGATGTTATTTTCTAACACTAGTGCTAATGCTTCCAAGATTAAAGTGTTGGCGTTTTCATCATATATATTAACTGTATGCAATACCTCTTTCACTGCCTTTAACCCAAATTAATTTGTGATGACCATGAACAGACTGTTAATGTCCATGGTCACCATCAACACATTCTTCAAGTCTTAAAGCTTGGCAAGCATCATACAGTTTGGATAAAAAAAATGTGCAGTATCTTTCAAAATCCTAGGAAAATGTGCAAGCAGGTTTTTCAACTTTACTTCTACCCACATAGATAAATGCTCAGTAACCCATCCCCTTCCTGAAACTATAGGTCTCATAGGTGGGGGTAGGGTATACGTATGCATTTTAAGCAGCGCTTTAAAAAGAGGAATTACTGGATGTTAAATTCTTAAAAATGCATACAAGTCATCATCTAAAACTCCATTTATTCTTAAAGCCCTTGGCTTCTTGCCAGCATTACATATATATTGCTTGACTATCAAGGGTGAAATATATGTATAAGTACTAATGTCAGTAGTTAGGGCATCCAAGGAATGTGTATATGCTGTAGTATCCATGACTGCAACACTACCACCCTTATCAGCTGGTTTAAGAACCAGTCTGTCATCATTCATCAAGTCTAACAGTGCTTGCCTCTCCAAATAAGTTAAATTGTTAAACCTGCATGTTGCATTGTCAAGAGAAAGTTATTTCATCCTCTCAGGTTTTTAAGAATGTACGAACTGTGGGATGCATAGCTGGTACAAAAGTACTCAGATGTTTCATAACATTAGTATGGTGGCTATTTCCCCTGAACATATCATTCAAAATAACATTCCGCCCAAGCATGTGCAATCCTTTGCCTAAAACATTGATTTGTTCTTTAGTCAATTGAACATTAGATATAGTAAATACAATACAGTCATTAAAATCAGTCAGTTCATGACTCTCTGCCATTTCACATCCCTCTGTGCCGAGCAACCTTGCCTGTTTTCTATTTTCTTCCTTACTGGTGGTACTGGGAAAGTTGAAAAAGTCATGGAAATGCTCCTTGCTGCAAAAAAAGAAGATGATGAAGAGGAAGGAAGCGAAGTTTTCAGTCTCGCTCCCATGCTGATATTGGACTGTTTGGTTCCCTGTGTGATGTCATCAACCCGAGCTATGGTAGAAGTGTTGCTGTTAGAATCCATGGCAACCATGGAAGGTAATGCTACGTTATAGCAATAATGTACATGGGATTTGTGACATCATTAAGCAAAACTGGAAGATATTAAGAAGTGACAATCACTTGAAGAATATCCTAATGTTAAGGTGTTTGCCTTGCAAGCACAAGGTGCAGGGTTTGAGTCTCACAAGGGATAATTGGCTAGGCTTAAATTGGCTCGCAAGGGCATTTAGCTTAGTACTAACCTATGAACCTAGATTTACCTTCAAGCAAAATAGCAATATAAAAGACATGTTATGCATAGAACCTGGGTTAAAAAATAAGAAAAAGGTAAACCGCATTTCCTGTGCACACATGAGAACAGGGACTTTTCCCTGTAGGCATTGCAAAGCATGTTCAAATGTGAATGGTTTAAATTGTTTTGTACATCCTGTCACAAATAAAAAAATATACTTTTGAGTTTTATGCAGATTGCCATACAGAGTAAGTGGTTTACTTGGCATGCTGCAAGTTATGTCCCAAGTTTCTATGTTGGAAAAACTAATTGTAAGTTAAAAACAAGAATATTGCATCATTTCTCATCCATTAGACAGAAGGATAAACATAATGCATTGTACCAGCATGTTTCTAGCTTTCCTGATCATACTTTTGCTTTTATGATTCTGCATGTTGCACACATGAAAAAAAAAGTATGGAGTATGTAGAATTAAGATGGATTATACAGTTGGCTGCTGACAGCCCACCTGCGTTAAATAATTCTGTACCTTTAAAACCAGCCTTAAAGAAAAGGCGGGTCAAACACAGAAAGTGATTGGTTGTTTTTAAAATTGTTTTAATATTTAAAGACTGCTATCACTATGTGAAGTTTGTCTGATGAAGGGTTTTTAACCCGAAAGTGCTTATGTTTTATAATAAAAGATTACAGCCAGTTTGGACTCTGCTTCGTTGTTTTTGGATCTGTAATTACTCTAATAAAGGAAAATATATCTTACATTGTTTAGGTGTCCACAGACGATTGCATTTTTATTTGAAAAAGACTGAGGAGTTTAGAAAGTCAGACCAAATTTTTGTGGCTTTCTCCCAAAACAGAAGGGGTTAGGCAATTTCCAAAGTGACTATTTCCAGGTGGATTTCTGGTTGTATTTCCTTCATTTATGCTAGTTGGAATTTAGAACTGTCCAGACCAGTTAAGGTCCACTCCGCTAGGTCTGTTGCTGTGACATTGGCCTTCTTGGCTAAACTTTCCCTTGATAAGATCTGTGCTTCTGCGAATTGGTCTAATTCTCATACCTTCATTTTGCACTACAAATTGGATTTGGTTTCTAGGAACAGGGCTTCCTTTGGTTCCTCCATGCTCTGGCATATCCTTCCTTGAGGCCACCCAGGGTACATAGTAGCTGGGAATTCTGATCCATCTGAGAGGAATGATGACACGAATAGCATCAGATAAAGAGTTATGCACTTGCCATAACTTGGCATATGTGCTATGAAGTGTCATTATTCCTCACATTCCCGCCCTCCAATCCCACCTTCCTTCTGGCAGGCATGGTGAGGCTGAATTGGTTGTGTTACAGATGTTGTGTTTCTGCATTTCAGCTAACTTTGCAAACTCTCTCTGATGAGAATTAGACTGTAGTAAGAGTTATGGGAAGGGGAGGAGCTTGAGCTCTTGATCTGTCTGAAAAGTGGCCTGCTCAGATCCGAAGTTGGATCCTAGACCCATCTGTGAAGAATAGTGACACTGGATAGCACAGATGCCGAATTATGGGAAGTACATAACTCTATCTATTTCTGAACTTTAACACTAGAAATGCTGCCCCTCCAGTCACTTCTCCTCTTGTTAATACCAAGAGTATTTATGGTCACACTGAACCTGAAGGACACCTTGCTTGCATGTTCCAGTACACAATGAACATAGGGGATTCCTCAGATTCGAGGCTAAGGATTGCCACTTCCAGTGTACTGCCTCTCCCTTTAGACTGTCTTCTGCTTGGAGTTTTTATGAAATATGTAGCCCCCATGATAGTATTCCTAAGGGTCAAAAGTGTTCACTTTTATTTGTACTTCTCCCTCGTACAATCCCAGTTTAAGAAAGCACTTCAAGCGAAGCTCCAGTATACTGGTGAAGAATACCAAAGCCACTTGTACTGCAGCTTAAAAAGCACTTGATAAAAAAATCTTACAAAAAGAGACTAACACCTTGGTTATATACCTTCAATTGACGTCAAAGAATTCCCTTAAATATTCACAAAAGTCGCAATTAACCAGTCGGTAAACAATCAAAAAGCATAAAAGGACAAAAGAGGGCAAAAAACAGACAAGAGTTAAAGTAGTGCCTACTAAATGTGTAAAAAGTAAATATCCGAAAACACAAGTTTGATTAAATCTGTGTTTGATAGAGGAAAGCGCTTGCTATGGTTTTATTGCATTTTATTAGTAATAGTGTGAGCCGCTTGGCATTTTGGCTGTGTTATTTATTTTCTTAGTTACCGCCATTTGGGGTTTGGCAATATTTTTTTTGGGGGGGGGGGGTTATAAGAAAATGCATGTGGACAGGATTGGCAAACTTGCATTATCCCTTCTGTCCAAGGGCATAAAGTTGAGCCACTCTTCCACAGGCTAGACAGAACCCACAGTGTTACTCCTGAATTAGAGGCTCACCTATTGGACACTCTGTCCATTTTAGCACATGGCATAGGCTTTCTGAGTTAGGCAATTTTTTTTAGTTTTAGAGAATCAGAATAAAAACTCCCAGCTGTGCAGTTGTTTTTTACTCTTTTGGACTAGTTTTAGAGAATGTTCTGCTAAATAAAATAGAGAGTCTTGCTCAGTACAATGATACTGGGACCTGCTTCTGGAAGTAGACCTAGGAGTGTAGAGTGCCTGGTGAGACTCAGCCCGAAAAAGATGTACAGAGGCTGGAGCTGTTGTGTGGGCTTACCACATGTAAACTTAAGGTTGGGGTCAGCTGCAGTGGCAGGCGGGAGTAGGACAGGTTAAGGCAAACTAGACTTTGACAGTAAAAACAAGAGTTTTAGACTTGACAGCCCACTGGTGGAGAGGGGGTCAAAGCTTTTGGAAGATGCTGAGAAGTATCATTTAGATAATATTTATCTTATCTCTGCATATAACATGGGTACTGGAACCAACCTTCTCAACTTGGGGTGTTCTTTCTCCGGCTCTGAAGTTGCTCCTTAGGAGGCACCCTTGGCAGGTATGGATATACATTCAAAGCCGTAGCTGTGTAATTGAAGTTTGTCAGTGAATAAGCAAATCACCTTCTTGACTGCAAGTTGCAGAAAAGAAAACTGATGGTTGGTTATGCGTGTGCATCTAACAGTTAAGAGTATTTGGTCTTCTTGGAGACCATAGGTTTGGTCCTTGAATAGGGGATACCATCTTTGACTCTGCAGTCATACTTGGAAACATCAAAATTCTTGTGAAAAACAGAGTTAAAATATGTCATTTCAAATGTTGAGGACATTTTGCAGCTGTCCACCCACATCTGTGTTCTCATTGTTTGTTTATATATATTTGTGTGTGTGTGTTCGTGCTCACGCTAGTACTGTTGTTTTGATTTTTTTCATCTTTATAGAGATATCTTTTGTTGTTTCTCTTGCATATTGTCCTTTGATTTACATTTGCTGATTCTTTTCTAGGAAACTGAGACTGGAAAGGGCATTATGGAAGAATCTGAGTTGACTCTGGTCAGTTTAAGTGACAGCACTTTAGTAGCGCAAGAACATTCAAATGTCCAGGGTGAGGATGTTATGAAGAGTAACGTCACTGATACAGTACGTGGCAGTGAAGATCCAGAGACTGAAACCTATCTCTCTGTATGTACATATATATATATATATATTTTTTAATTGCGCTTGTAGCTTTTAATTTAGCTCCTTCACTTTTTCTATATTTGACCTTTTGCATTAAACTTTGCAAAAATGTTGCATTACTTACAGAAGTTGGATTTTTAACATTTTTCTGACAGTGCAACACTGCTAAATCAAAGGAATGTGCATTAATGCTATGTGGACCAAATCAAGAGTAAACACTTAAACTCTATGTAACTCAGTCCAAACACTTTGCAAACATATACCTGCTTTCGAACTGGAAGATTTTCATACCATGAAGCATGAATGGAAGTGAATAGAGCCATTTTTTACTTTGTCAGTGAGGATATTGGCAAAGGTTTTGGGATCGGTAATAAGTATATATTAAGAAAAGTGGGAAAGATAGGGATCTGCACCCTGGCAAAACAACACACAAAAAGGAGGGAGGTGTTTATAGCGCAACAGTGATCTATTCAAACATCTATTGTTATGGGAAGTTTACTTACACAACAGTATTGTCTACATTATTAGATCATTGTTGCAGTACCCTAATAACAAATGGGACGAATACCAAAGCTTAGAAGGAAGGTGAGGTGGAAGAAGGATCAGAGTCCAGTAGCTCCTGAAGAATTGTGCCCTAGTTCTAGAAAAACAATCAGTTTTGTAATGCTTGGCAAAGTTATGGATAGAAGACTAAATTGTTGCCTCCAGAATGTTTCTGTTGTTGACTCCTTCCCAGAAAAGCAGGAGATGTAGCCTTTGGTAGAATGCACTGTGATTTTTCCTAGAAAAGGCTTGTCATGACATGAATAACAGAAAGTGGGACAAGCACTTAGAAATAGTCCATTTTGAAACTTTTTCTTCCTTATTAAGAAATTAAAGGGTGGTAAACTATGCAGGCTGGAACAAATAAGGATTTAGGGCTCTCATTTGTTTAACAGGACACTCCTTTCCAATTTTACTTGTTTCATATCTTTTATCTAGTAAGAACTTGCCTCTCACATCCTCCTCAAATGGATTTGAATCATTATAATGCACTGTCGATCCAGTGTTAAATTCCCTGAATGTACATTCACCCCACAGAACAGCTTTCATTGTGAGAGTATAGAACAAATATGCACATGTGCAAAAATGATGATAATAATCTGGTTGTGGTTAATATACAGTTTACAAGCAGTAGTAACCTTAATCCATTTGAATACGTATCAGTCACTAGCGCATTTTGGTTTTTCACCCTTTGCAAGAGTGCAGGTTTTCCTGCCATTGTCTAAAACCTGTGTACCTTTGAAATTCCTTGTTTAACTGAGTTAACGTGTACCATGGGGATTGTTGTACAAAAATATTAAATACTTAATTTGTCGCTTCTTGTCTTTTAAATTAAAATGACACAATTTGAATTTTACTGTGTAGTGTAAGGTATCTAATTCATTATTTACTGCATTAGCAATTTGTTGGCCAGGAGTCGGACCTAAAATCTTAACTTGTCCTAAACTCTAAATGTAGAAAGTGTATATTCTTTGATGCCCTAGTACTACAACAGCTTGTCTTTGTTTGCCTCTTCATATCCTAACTGGACAGGATATTACATACTGTCTCTTTTTTGTAAACTTGTAAATATAAAAATAAACCTTGTTAATTTGGGAAGTTTGCTAAGTTAAAGCCACAATAATTTCTAAACTGTATCTTGTATATTTATTATTCCATTCAAGACTACTGGTTTTACCACTTTGTCAGTCACAGTTATCCAGAATATACTTATTCATGGTCAGCCCAAATGTCTGATACACCTACATTTGCAAAAAAAAAAAAAAAAAAACTGAAGATTTTATCACTCCCAATGTCTGTTGCACCTAGATGTATAACACTGCTAAGACTGATGTTGTAAGGTTCTTATCTTTGATATTCTATGTATCCTAATTAGAATCTTTAAGCAAGTTCAGTATATTACAGGTGCAAAAGTCATAAACTCAAATCATTATTTTCTGACTTAGTAAGTGCAGTACATCAATATACTAAATATAGTATCCTAATTAGAATCTTTAAGCAAGTTCAGTATATTACAGGTGCAAAAATCATAAACTCAAATCATTATTTTCTGACTTAGTAAGTGCAGTACATCAATATACTAAATATAGTATGGGAATTTACAGAATTTAATAAAAAGTTAAAATAAATACACTACAGGAATTTCATATAAACTTTGATATTGAATGTTGTTGGCATCAAGTATGTCAATTTCATTAACTGCTGGGCCCTTGGATGCACACAGAATGACATGTTGCTTCCTTTATTGCAGTCCCAGTGAGCAGCCATGAACATTTTGGTATTACTAGAAATGCTTAGTTTACCAGTCTTGCGTGTAAAACATTTCCCTTTAAGAATCCACTAAGTATCCATATCGCCGTTGTCTTTAAAAATATATTTTGTTAATATATTTTTCTCTGTGTTACTGCTATCTGTTGTATGTTTTATAGTATATTTAAACCTTTCTTATTTTGTGTTCATAGCACACAAAGTAGTCATACAGACTTGTGTAGGTCACATGTGTAATCACATATCTGAAAATTTCCCGTGAATAGTACCGTCATTGTCATGCAGTTGCCTCTCAGTTGCTGTCTGTGATCTGCATTAGTTAAAGCAGGAAAAATGTTAATGCATTTATTAAACTACAAGATTTCAAATGACACTTAAAAATATTTTTTGTATTCTTCACACAAGTTTGTCTAAAAATTCCAGATTTATGAAGTTCTGAGTTCTTTCTCACCTTTACCATGGCCATTCCTAGCCTTTTCTGTATGCTGTGTTTTTTTTTCCTTACTCTGTCTTCACACAGCTTATCCCCTGTTCATCATTCTCAGTACTACAGTAGCATTATTGGCCCAGGAGGCAAAACACAGCCAGTCTTCAAAATGTTCTAGCTCCCTCCTTCACCTGTACTCTGACTGCTTATTGGCTAGCCCCTCGGAATAACCATAATGGTTTGGGAGACTGCATCAAAGTCATGTATACACCTAAGGACCTTCTACATTTTCCCTCGTAGAACTCCTTGGTGGATCATTTCAAAGATCAGAGGTAGATCCCCACATGTGGATGCTGGACTATGATGTATTTCTTCATTAGCTGCGTAGATAGGGTGTACAAAAATAAATATATTTGTTTTTGTGAACAACAGAGAGCTGAAGAAGTTGTGCTGCAGAGCACCACACAGAGATGCTTGGGCAGTAGGTGTCTTCTTTAGTTGGGCCAGTCTTTTTCTGTATTCTTGCTGTCTAATGCCCTATCCCTCAAGTTGATGCAGAAAAATGGTAGGAGGAGAGAAAAGCACAGCTTGTTGCACCTTTTTTGACCCAGGCAGCATTATCTCTCCTACCTGTTAGACATGGCAAGGGAGAAATCATTCATGCTACCTCTTTATGGGTTTCTTCATTCAGCTCAAGGGTCCCTGATGTACCCCCATTTGCAGACATCCAGACTAACAGCTTAAGTGATTTTGACCCAGCTGCACTTAAGGCATCTTTTAGCAGAGAACATGGTAAATATGATAAAGGTAGGATGCTTCCTGTCAAGGAGTCTTAACCAGCTAAATGTCAGAGGTTTTCCTTGTGGTGCAAGGGGAGGAATCAGGGCCCCCTTTCAGCATTAGTATCCTTGATTTTGCAGTACCTGTCAAAGTTGTACAGTTCAGGGTTGTCTGTGCATCAGTGAAAGTACATCTTTCAGTCATTTCAGCCTGCATACCTAAGGACCTCCTCTAGCATCTTTATTACTAATTAAGCAATTTATTAAGTGGTGTTGCATTAGAGGCCACAAAAAAGCAGATGATCTTCCTTAGTGAGACTTGAATTTAACTGAGAAGTACTTACACAAGCCCACTTTGACCATGCATCAATGGAACCCTTCTTGTTTTTGTCATGGTAATAACCCTGATACTTCCTATGTCTCTTTTGGGATATTCATCCCAAGCTTCCAAGCCTGCTGTGAAGCTTTTTGTTTCCCCTCCCACCAAACACGAGGAACCCCAATGTGTATCGTGATTGCTATTTTTTCTATATGGTTTTTAGCTTAGCATCTGCCAACCATTAGCTCCTCCAATTAGCCTTAGTTCATTCATTAGTCATTGGATAAGTATGGTCAGTGGCATAACTAAAAGCTGAGAGGTAGAAGGCATAGTAAGTCATCATCTAGGCAGACATGAAGGGTGCTTGCTGCAATGACCATGTGAGGACCATCAGACAGTTAACAGAAAAGTTTTAAAAAACATACTGTTGTTTGTCTTTTTCCTCTTCTTGCAAAGTGAACATGCTATTTGTTGGGATATGCCTATTAAAGATGGGCCTCATCTGTGAACAAAATGCAGCATTGCTTATAAACCTGAATAATAACTGTTTTCTGCTTTTCAGAATAAAGAGACTTGGTTATAGCTTAGTGAAGCCTGGGATAAGGACGCACGGCTGAGTAAGAGTTAATTTACTGAAGCAGGCTGTGTGTCCTGGAGAATTTGAGCTACCATTGTTGAACTGAATATTCTGTACTTCTTGAACATTCTATACTAACTGTTGGTTTGAAGTGATTTGTAGTAAACATGTTTACCACAGGTATTTTTCCATAGCCAACTGTCAACTGTCAGAAATGTAACAAAAAGTTGTTTTGCTTACAGTATAAAAGTTGATGTCAGTAAACAAGTTGACCAGAGGAGGAGATCATCTTGGCCAACATGATGTGTAATCTGGTTAGCTGCTAATAAAGAAGTATTTCATCACCTGAGGCAGATGTGGCTTGTTTGAATTTTTTCTTCTGACATTTTGGTCCTCTACGAAGATACGGATCAGACCGACAGAGAGACCGAAAAACCTGTGCAGGTGAGGGTTTCTCATCTTAAGATTCCCTCGACTGAAAGCCCTCCGACTGATTTGTCGTTGAGAGGCGGCCGGCCGCTCTCTGATCCCTATCTGAGGGATGGTTTCCGAACGAAAAGGGGAAACAGAGTGTCATCTGGTTCAGGTAGGATGAAAACTAAATTTTCTTTTAATTTAATTTAACCTTGTCGACAAGGGTTTTATTTTTATTTAAGGGTGGGTAGGATTACTTGTTGTTAGGATCACCCGTTAAGATAGCCCGATTTTATAAGCCCTGTAAAGTAACTTTGATACAGTCCTAAAATAAGAAATCTAGATATAATAACTTTGATACAGTCCTAAAGTAAGAAATCTAGGGGAAACATGGGTTCAAGTTGCTGCAAGTATGAGAGTGATGCCTGTTTAAATGTTGATGCTAAGTATATGAAAGGTTTAAACAAAAATAATGTTAAATTTTTGAAAAAGTGGAAGTTGAAATATGATTTTGATGGTACACTGAATAAGAATGCCTGTGCAAAATTGGTTAGAGATTTGAAAAGAGATGCAGGAACTAGAACTAAGAAGCAAAGACAATTGGGATTTCCCCAAGCACAGAAATGGTTAGAAGAAGCAAATAAACGAGCTATAAAAGAAAAACAGTGCCAGGAAAAAGAAAAAAATAAATCAAAAAGGATCACTGGTGCCAAGTGGAAAAGTAGCTTTATTTTTAGATAAAGAGGATGAGCATACAGTTTGTGCGGTACAAAGGCAGGCAACTGCCCCACCATATGGGGAAATTGCTGCTGCCGTACCGGCGGAACCTCCTCAATATTAGTCTGAAGATGTGGGATCTGTACAGCAGGGTGGGTTATTGGCTACTCAAGGAAGTGTTGTGACCCCTTCAATTTACCCGCAAATTCCCATAGTACCCAAGATTGCTTTGCAACAGGTAGACCAACCTATGCAGTTAAGGTCAGGACCAGCAGGGCAAGGACGTTGGGCCATTAAACTTTCTGACTGTTCAGAAGCTCTTCCCTTAATACAAGTTGCAAACCCACAAGCAGGGGATGTTGGACAAGAGGCAACTATTTTAGTTTATCATCCCTGGGCTAGAGAGGATATAAAACGAGCTACAGATGGTATTCCTCATACCAAGGTTAATTTTCAAAAGTTTTCTGAGGACATAGTTTGTATGCGTTTAAGTTATCATCTAAATGGTTTAGAAGTAGAACAAGTAGTGCGACAAATCCTGGGTCCAGATTGGCACTTAGTTTGTGGTACTTGGACATGTGAGGCAGATGACGGCACTACATTAAAACATAATTCTGGGGTGTTAGACACGTGAGTCACTGATCTGTTAAAGAGAATTTCTGATAAGTGGCGTCCAAGAGCAGATTGGACAGTAATAAATCAGTGCATTCAAAATGATGATGAATCTGTAGATCACTATATTGTAAGATTGACAGAAGTGTTCAATAACCATTGTGGAATGATGATTCCGCAGGATCAGACCAATGATAGTCCGTATGAACAGCAATTGAAAAATGCTTTTCTTAAAGGTTGTAAGGCTCCGATAAGTAGTTGTATAACTAAGCATATGGTAGATCATAGAACATGTAGACTGCAACCTTTGTTTGAATATGCACGGCATGCTGAGCGACATTTCAATTTAAAAAAGAAAAAGAAAGTACAATTGTTAGCAGTAGGGGATGATGGTGGTATATTCTTGGTACAGGACCAAAGGGGGCAAGGGTGCCGTGGTGGCGTAAAAAAATGTGGGGGCCCGAAATGGGACACATTAAATGAACCGGGTAGACATTCAGAGGAATATGAGGGAAGGTTAAATCGTGGAGAATGCTTTAAATGCGGTAGACGTGGGCACTTCGCTGCCGACTTTGAAGAGTGGCTACATCCCCCACAGCTTACGAACAAGGGCTCCGCATGACTATATGATAGTAAAGGAAGGCGCCAAATTCATTATTGTAGAGAAGAAGAAAGTGAGAATGATTGTGATGATGATGAGGCAGACACTCTCTGCGATGAATGCCAGAACACTCATAAGGAAGGGCGGGATTGTGACTGTGAAGTCATAAACCTGGCAAATTTGGGTATTGCTATGCATCTAGATCAAAAACCCATGATAAGAGTTTTTGGTTGAGGGACAGAAAGTGGAGTTTTTATGTGATTCAGGTGCATCGCGTACACTTTTGGGTCCAGCAGTTCTGCCTCCGAACTGCGAAACTGATGAGTTTGTCCTTGTAAAAGCGGCAAATGGGAAAATCTATAAGGAACCACTGTCTCATCCTCTATTGTTCACAGATCCGCAAACAAACCAAATTGTTAGGTGTAGGGTAATTATATCAAAAGTTTGTCCAGTTAATTTGCTGGGAAGAGATTTGATGCATTTGTTTGGAATAGCGGCAATTCCCACACCTAAAGGCATTGAGGCGAAAAGGTTAGCGGATGGCTTGGTGGTACAGGGAGTACAAGACTTGTTTTACTGGTATAGCCAGGACTTGATTTCAAATGGCCCGGGGAGGGTTGATACAGATTTGATCAACCTAGCTTTAAGTAAATCTAGGAGCGGGTCACCGCAGGTTGCGGCGCACTTACATTGTACAATGTTCTATAGAAAGGCCCCTGGTCCTGATAAAGAATTTGAAAAAGAATTCTTTAAGCACAAACGTGCAAGGATAATTTTGAATGATATGTTTTGGGATACGCAAGGTAATACAGTAGTGACCTGTACTTTGACCAAGGAAATGAGTTCTTTATATCGCTGAGGTTATAGCCCACATATTTCAATTACTAAAGCGGTGGGGACACATTGGGTAGATTTGGCGAAAAAGGTAACGAATTGGGACACAAATGTCCGAAAGTCAGTTGAAGGATCAACAGATCCAGGTACAAAGATTGAATTGGGTGACTTGGGCACAACCAAGCGTGCACCTCAGGGATGACAAAACAGAAATGGCATGACAAATCTTTCTAACTCAAGAGGAAGATAGTGTGTTAAGTGCCTTCCCTGTAGATTTATGGTCAAAAGGTAAAGGGGATGTAGGACTGATGAAAACAGCAGGTGAAGTTTGTATAACTCCAAAGTCAGGTTTTAGACCTCGTAAGCACCAATACCCGCTAAGTAAACAAGCAGAGGAAGGAATTAAGCCAGTTATTGAGCAGCTAAAACAGGTAGGAATTCTTGTTGAATGCCCAGATTCACCCTGAAATACTCCGTTGTTTCCTGTAAAGAAACCGGATGGGTCATGGAGGTTGGTTCAGCATTTACAAGCAGTTAATTCAGCTGTGATCCCAAGAGCACCGGTGGTCCCTGACCCCTATACGTTACTTAATGATTTACTACCTCAGAACAGATATTTTTCTGTCATAGATATAAGCAATGCTTTTTTCTCCATACCACTACATAAGGAGAATAGATTTTGGTTTGCATTCACTTATCAAGGTAAAAGATACACCTACACCAGATTGCCACAGGGTTATTGTGAGAGTCCGACAATATTCGCACAGGAAATGGCTGCGAAGTTAGCTCAGTTTGTTCCCCCAGAGGGAGGCCAGGTTCTGTTGTATGTAGATGATATTTTGTTGGCCTCACCCACGCAGGAAAGTAGTAAAAGGGATACCCTTGCCCTTCTTAGTTTTTTAGCTGAGCAAGGACATAAGGTAAATAAAGAAAAATTGCAAATGTGGAGAGCACAAGTGAAGTACTTGGGTTATTTAATTTCGCAGGCAGGTAGACAATTGGAGAACAAAAGAAAACAAGCAATTCTTGAGGCACCTATGCCCATGACTAAGCGGGAGATGATGTCCTTTTTAGGTGTGATTAATTTTTGTAGAAGCTGGATCCCTAGCTATGCTGAGGAAGTAGGGCCATTGACCGCACTAATCTATGACACTTCATGGCAGCTAAGAATAATATACAGTGGACAAATACGGCAATACAAGCATTTAATAGAATTAAGCAATTGATAGCAGGATCCTCTGTTTTGGGTTTTCCGAACTATTCTAAGCCGTTTGTACAAATGGTTGATTATAAAGGAGGATATATGACTTCGGTTCTGGTACAGGTACATGGGGATAAACAGAGACCGATAGCTTTCTACTCCTCCAGATTAGATCCTGTTGCAAGGGCATTGCCGCATTGTGTTCAAGCTGTAGTGGCAGCCGCCACGGCAGTACAAGCCTCAGCATCATTAGTTTTGTTCCACCCATTACAATTGCGGGTTCCACATTCAGTTGCTACTATACTTTTGCAAGATAAGATAACCTTTTTATCTCCTAGTCAACATTTGTCATGTATGACAGTGCTGCTGACACAGCCTCATATGACCATAGAAAGATGTACTACTCTTAATCCGGCGACACTTTTGCCTACTCCAGAAGAAGGTACTCCACACGTTTTTTTTAGAGAGCAATCATGACAAAGTGCTTCCCCGACCAGATTTAATGGATATTCTGTTGGTAGATTCTGATCTCGTTTTGTTTGTTGACGGATCAGCAAAGAAAGACACTGTAGGAAAAACACTAGTAGGGTATGCAGTCACCACAGAAACTGAAGTTTTGGAGGCAAAGAGATTGTCAAACATTTATTCTGCACAAGCAGCTGAGTTGGTGCCTTTGACTCGAGCTTGTACCTTAGGGGAGGGTAAGAAAGTGACAATTTACACAGATAGTCAATATGCTTTCTCCACTGTACATGTTTTCGCTCAACAATGGAGGAATAGGGAAATGGTTACTGCGACAGGCAAACCAATAAATCACAGAGATTTAATTTTGCAGTTGTTAGATGCAGTGCAATTACCATTTCAGATAGTGATATGTAAATGTTCCGCACATACCAACAGAAAAGATCCTGTCTCCAGGGGAAATGCCCTTGCTGATATGGCTGCAAAAAAGGCAGCTCAAGAAAATGATTTGCTTTTACATGACAATGATTTAGAGCCCGGACACCTCTTAGACTTAGAGACATTAAAAGTAATGCAAACATTGACAACACAAAAGGAAAAATGTTGTTGGGTAAAATATGGTATCACTCAACAGGATGGGTTGTATAGGGCATCAGATGGCAAAATGGTATTACCCTCAAACCTTTTTTAGGTATGCGGCATTGGTTAGCCATGGACCTGGCCATGTAGGAGTACAGACAATTATTCAAATAGTGTCTAAGGTGTTTTGGTGTAAGGGGTTTTCAACTTATGCAAAGCAATTCTGTTTATCTTGTTTATTGTGTGCAAAGTATCATGCTCAGGGGGGAGTTAAAAAGTCTCAGCAGGCATTCCCTACCCCTCCATATCCATTCCACACACTCTGTATGGACTTTATTGAATTGACACCCTCAGAGGGAAAAAGGTTCTGTTTAGTCATTATTGATACTTTTTCTAAATGGGTAGTAGCTTTTCCAGTAAAGCACCCGAATGCACTGACAGTAGCAAAGCTTTTGACTACAGAAATAATTCCCCGATTTGGTTTACCAAGATGCATTTACAGTGATAATGGGTCTCATTTTGTTAACCAGTTTGTTCAGAAGTTGGGTCAAGTGTTTCAAATTGATCTCAAGTACCATTGTGCTTACCATCCCCAGTCAGCTGGACTGGTGGAGAGACACAATGGTGTCCTGAAGAGTAAACTCCGCAAACTGATGGCAGAAACACATAGATCATGGACTGCGTGCCTTCCTTTGGCACTCCTGTATATGAGAATCTCACCCTCCTACAAAGAACTTGCACCATTTGAACTTTTGTTTGGGAGACCATATTACGTCCTGCAGTGGCAAGGATTGTTGCCAGTGGAACGTGAGAGGGGTGAGGATCTAGCGGATTATATGAAGAAGCTGCTAAATGTCAAGTCTCTTCTAACCAATGACTCCTTTGCAGATTCCAGAGGTGAAGCCTTGTTAAGCGTGGCACCCGGGGACTGGGTGTGGATCCGAATTGTGAAGAGAAAGAATTGGTCATCCCCCAGGTGGGAAGGCCCATACCAGGTACTTCTCTCGACACCTACGGCTGTAAAGATCGCTGAGAGGACTTTGTGGATTCATATCACCCACTGTAAAAAACTCTAGACTTTTCCTTCTGCCATTGATATTGGTCAAACTCCACCGGACCTCTGAGCGCAAAGTCTGGCTACAAAGGGGGATTAGCCCAATAGGGGTTAGTTCGTCTCAAACCAAGTGAAGAAACTAACGGCATGAGGTAGTCCTTAGGGAGGATGGCCATATTCAACTGGTACTTGAACTGTTACATGATGATGATTTTGGTGGCGAAAGTAAATATGTCCATGCGAGAAGGAACAGTTGCAACAGAAAAAGGAATGTTGGTGCTGCAAGCGTAAACAGGTGTTACTACTGTGTTTAAGGTGAAACTTTGTGAAGGAATTTTGGACTGTTCTAAATGGAACAATGATGATTTCTTGACTCGTGCAAAATACTTGTGCAATAGAGACTGTACGTCCTGGTCAAATGTTTGGTGGTCAACAGATGTGAATGGATGGGAAACAAGGGGTGCAGTGATACCAGAGAAAGATAAAAGCAGGCAACAAAGAATAAAAATTGCGCATTTCCAAGGTACCGAAGTGATTACTATAACCATTGTGTCACCACAAGAAAGTGATTCAGGAGTTTATGGAATCGGAGTGTCTCTTCCAATTGGAACTGATCCTTTGGGGACCCTCCAACTTAAAGTACAAAGCCTTAAAAATGCTACAAGTAAAGCAGATTTTGCCTTCACAGAAGAAGAGCAATTGTTACTCGAGATGGGATTCGTACACCATAACGAATCTTGGGTTAGATATAGTACCCGAGAGGCACATCGTGAGAACTGTGTTTCTTGTGCTGAAGGTAAACAGCAACTAGCGACAGTCCCATTGATGCGAGATGAAGGTAACCTAACATGTCTGTTAAAATTATTCTTCAACAAAACTGAAGGTAAATGCAAAAATGAAACTCAGCGTTTTCCAGTCATAAGCAAAGTTGAGAAACCGCCTGCAGCAATTCCCTATCCAGGTTCGTATATGTGCATTTCCAGAGATGGCACAGGGAAGAATTATGGCAATATGGGACAGAACTATTGCAATGTTACTGTAAATGGCAATGAGAATCCATTTCTGGAGAACCAAACTCACAGTTTAGCAGATGTATGGTGGTTATGTGGAGACAACAAACTCAGATCAAGGCTTACGATTCCCTGGAAGGGAACTTGTGCACTTGTAAAGTTAATTCTGCCATTCTACATTTTCCCAGTTCCAGCAAGCAATTTCGTAAGAGAACCTGAAATAAAGCTGAAGTGGTTGAGTAGGAGAAAAAGAGAGGCACCGAAGCAATCCTTCGACAGCGGTGTCTACATCGATAGCATTGGCGTACCAAGAGGCGTACCTGATGAATACAAAGCAATAAACCAAATAGCAGCTGGTTTTACATCTATCTTTGTCTGGATTCAACCTAATAAGAATGTGGACTGGATCAACTACATTTACTATAACCAGCAGCGTTTTGTGAAATATACCAAAGATGCACGGAAAGGAATTGCTGAACAACTAGAGGCCACTTCGCAGGTGGCATGGCAGAATCGAATTGCGTTAGATATGCTCCTGGCCAAAGAAGGAGGAGTTTGCAAGATGTTTGGGACTTTCTGCTGTATGTATATACCAAACAACACTGCGCCTGACAGAAGTATCACTCAAGCTTTGAAAGGTTTGGAAATGTTATCCGAAGAATTGGCAGAGAACTCTGGGGTAAGTAATCCCTTTACAGACTTTCTACAAGCGTGGTTTGGAAAATGGAGTCATCTCATCAGCAGTTTCCTGGTATCCATTGGAGTCGCTGTGGCTATCGTGGTGGTATGTGGTTGCTGTTGTATACCCTGTATCAGAGGTCTTCTACAAAGACTGGTTGATACTGCTGTTACGAAGACGATGTACCAGCAATTGCAACAGACTGGTGAAAGTGAATACATTGAAATGGGACTTTTTGCAAATGTTTTTAAAGTTTAAAAGTTTGTCTTGCCAATGAAATAATGTATGCAAAGAAAAACTTAGTTTTTACCATATATTGCTGAAATAAAAAGTGTTTTCAGGGGGAAAATGTTAAGAGAAAAGTTTTAAAAAACATACTGTTATTTGTCTTTTTCCTCTTCTTGCAAAGTGAACATGTTATTTGTTGGGATATGCCTATTAAAGATGGGCCTCATCTGTGAACAAAATGCAGCATTGCTTATAAACCTGAATAATAACAGTTTTCTGCTTTTCAGAATAGAGAGACTTGGTTATAGCTTAGTGAAGCCTGGGATAAGGACGCACGGCCGAGTAAGAGTTAATTTACTGAAGCAGGCTGCGTGTCCTGGAAAATCTGAGCTACCATTGTTGAACTGAACATTCTGTACTTCTTGAACATTCTATACTAACTGTTGGTTTGAAGTGATTTGTAGTAAACATGTTTACCACAGATATTTTTCCATAGCCAACTGTCAACTGTCAGAAATGTAACAACAAGTTGTTTTGCTTACAGTATAAAAGTTGATGTCGGTAAACAAGTTGACCAGAGGAGGAGAGGAGATCATCTTGGCCAACATGATGTGTAATCTGGTTAGCTGCTAATAAAGAAGTTTTTCATCACCTGAGGCAGATGTGACTCGTTTGAATTTTTTCTTCTGACACAGACGTCTGCAGGTCTGCCCTCTCAGCAGATCATCCAGACTAGCATTTGTTTATCAGCAGCATTTCTGTCTCCATTACAGCCTCCACAATTGCTACTTCTTACAGCCTTTCAAGTCTTTTACTTAAGCAGCTTTGGAGTTTCTATAAGCACTAAACTTCTTCCATAGTGACTGGCATTAGCACTTTCATCCCCTTGAGGACTGCCTATGCATACACTTTTGCATTCATGCATGTGTACATACAGAGAGCGAGTGCGAGTATACTCCTCAGCTGTACAGATTTTTGCAGAATGTCCAGATTTTTGCCTCATATTTTTGGCCTGTTACTCATAAAATTGTGGTTTTCTGGCAAATCATTGCAAAATTAATGAGAACTGAAGTCAGGAA
Organism: Protopterus annectens; assembly: GCF_019279795.1. Classification (NCBI taxonomy): domain Eukaryota; kingdom Metazoa; phylum Chordata; order Ceratodontiformes; family Protopteridae; genus Protopterus; species Protopterus annectens. The sequence continues at coordinate 171,290,312 of NC_056735.1, read as the reverse complement.
ATATTGGCAAGACTTTTGAAATTCAGACTTCATACACTTCAAAAAAATCATGCTAATGCAAAACTTGTTATTCTATCAACTTTTTAAGTTTGTAAGAGCAGTATTTAAAAATTGTCTTTTGGAGGGGGACCTTATCCCCCCACACACACACACACACATGCACAATATTTATGACTTTTCCAGATTTTTTTGCTGTAAGAGGTTGAGAACTAGAGATAGCTACCATCACTAGCTTGGAAGTGCCAAGCTTGTATCCCCAGTTACTGGTTGTTCTCTATCTGCAAGGCCCCACTTGCAAGTAGAGGACAGTCAACTGAACTACCACTCTCTCTGCCCAGGATTGGAAAGCCAGCCAACATTAGCTGCTCAATTCCAGTACCTAAACTGCCACTGAAATTTGGCATCCCAGTTATAGTCAGGGTTTTAGCCTTCTTCACCACAGAGCCTGGTGCATTGTGATTGCTAGTTCTTTTGAATTTTGCTACAGTTCTGTGGGTTAAACCAGGCCAGGAGTCTGTCACGGCTTATTCTGTGAGGACATCAATGGCAGCATGTATTACTTTTGTCTGAGAGAGATTTCTTCTCTCCTGTGAAACAGAATGGTCTGCTTCCATATTTTTACAGATCAATACAAAGTGGGATTGTGTTTTCAAAATCTGCTACAGTGATCAAATAAGGGATACTTTGTTGTAGTCTTCATCCAGTTACATTGAAGACATAACTGCAGCATATTTTAATATGTTTGTGATTTTCCTGAACAGCTTATCACAGCACAAGTAATGTTTGGAGTGTGTCTTATCTGAGGATGATAAGGTTTGTATTTCTGTTCACTGCAGATGATGAGGTCCTTTTGGTTTCAAGTGGCTGTGAGCTTTGCTGTGCACCTGAATGATGCATTGCTGATCATGAGATAGTCAGGATGGGAACCAACACTTCGAAATTCAAGATCATGGTGTTGTCCTACAAAAGAATAGATTGTTCCTTTCTGGTGAGAGGGCACAGCTGCGTCTTGTGAAGGAGTTCATGTGTTTCAAGGCTTTGTAAACGTATGAGGTTGGAGGGGATTGGTGATTGACCATAGGAAGGGTGTAGCTGCAGTCGTTGTACCAGACTGTGGTGTTGAAGTGGGAGCTGACTCTTAGGGTGAAGCTGTTAATTTACTACTCATTTTATATGACTGAAAAGATGCTGTAAGTGGTACAACAGGTAGGACACTCGCCTATGATGCAGAAGGCCATGGGGTTCTATTTCCACACCAGGTAGATCGATTGCTGACAGTACAGTACTGCATAGGGGGGGGGGGGGCAGAGCTGCACTGCTTTGTGTGTCATCCTTCAGATGTGACACCAAAGTGAAGACACATGTGCTTGAGTTGGTGGTAGGTCAGATGGATGTAAAAGATCCTACAGCACCTATAAAAAAGAGAAGGGAAAATTTCCTTGATGGCCTGGCCACATTTCCCCTAGTAGCATAAATACCACCTCAGGTCTCCCCTGGGACTGATCCAGTTAACAAAGGATAAACTTAGGTCATGGATATAAGCAACAGAAATAAAGACCTTCATAGGGTTGCTAGGCTTACTTTCCTTTACACGCTGAGGAGCTTGGAAATCTGGGAGGACTTTGGAGTAAATTCATTGATGCTCAAGACTGAGCGATACCTGTTGTGGTGATTTGGGCACAGTGAGGATGCTCCACTGGCATTTACTACTGGAGGTTTACCACGCTTGGCCCACTTGGAGGATGCCCCTCTGGATAGACCCTTGGACATATTGGAAAGATGAACTGGCTAGGAGCTACAGACTGATGGAGATAGAGAAGTCTGGTCTGCCCTGCTTTGCTTGCTGTGACTGCAGACTTCACCAGGATAAACAGTTTAGAAAATAGATGGATGGATGGATATGTGAAGTACTTGCTGAAGTTCACGAACAGAGAACTTTACAAGGCTTGCTCAGTTTTCAAATGCATCCAGATCTTCCTAGCTAAGATAAGAATATTTTCTTAATTAACTGCACTTATACTTGCCTTATAGAATGATCACTACTGTTTTTGAGAATTTTTAAAGCATTTATTTGATTTTGTGGCAAAAATAGTCATTTTTCTGTATGTTGGCTTTTCTAGTCTGTGTGCCTCCAAATCTCTTTGCAAAAAGGTGAATTAGCCATGGGGTTAGTTAGCGGTGGTTTGTTGTTTAATCTGCACTTGAGAGCTGCTTTTGCTGTTAGTTTACATTGAGATTACAGGGTCAGAGATTTTATGACAGAAGGTGTTTAACTGTGCTGTCTGAGTTGACTGTGGTTGTTTATTGGCTAGAGAGCATGAGTCAGTTTACAAGTTTTTTTTCTCTACTATAAATCAGGCAAGTTGCAAGGCTCTTTTTTCACTAACAGAAAACTCTACAATGCTTTCCTAGTGTTACAGCTGTATCCAGAGTTATCCAGGCTAAGAATATATCTGATGTTAATCTTCTTTCCATTCATCACTGATGGGTCCGGTTCCAAGCCCTCGGAACCAAGTCGGCCTAATACCAAGCTCGCGCCAGCCAAAAACTCTCGAGCTAAGCTTCTACCCATAGTGCCCTTCTCCCTGTTACCCCAGATCTAATTTGTCGAGTAGCTGTACAGCCGGGTTTCAGCCAAGCTCTCAGCTAAGTGGAAAACTTGATATCTTGTCAGGATATTTTGTATATCTCTTATTTCTTGTTGTTAATATTGATAGTTCTATAACTTTGAAGCTACATTTAGACCTCTTACCCTTCTGTTTTTACCCATTTGGTAACTTTTAAGTACCATTGGTGGTACAGCCTTTCTTCCTACCCTTGTGGTATTTCTTCTTCTTCCCTTTTCAGCTAACTGGTTGTGTGTTTTTGATGTATATTTAGATTGATATAGTGGATATGTAGACATATTATACATAGATATAGTAGAGTCAGAACTCTTTGCTTTAGTTTTTCTATCTTATAACTTGTGTGCATTTTTTCATGATGTCTGATAAAAAGGGCACATCAGGATTTAAGCATTGTACTTCATGTAATGGTAAACTGCCTAACAGTGATTCACATGATGACTGTGTTTATTGTTTGGGATGCCCCATCTTTCGGTGCAACCCCCTTGTGTGATTTGTCAAAGTCTTAGTCAGCGCACCTTGAACAAGTGCAAAAACAAGCTGATTCAGAAGGACCTCCTTAAGTTGCCCTTTACAGAGGCTCTTTCTGCGACGGAGGTCTCATCCCTTCCAACTAAGGATAAGAAAAGGTCCCACTCTGTCCCCTCTTCACCATCAGGTGACCAGGGCAAACCTGTCAAGCCTGTTACCTTCGGAGCATAAGTCTGCCTCATCGGCATCGACCTCTTCCGCTCCAGCTACAACTGTTCCTATATTGGCACCAGCTTCTGCTCCGATACTGTCTCCGGCACCGACTACTGACCTCCCAAAGATTACTACGACTTTAGCAGCGAGTGCCACTTTGGCAAAGTGCACGCCTTCGATGCCTATCTCTACGATTACGCTCACTACTGAACCTTTCATGTCGGCTCCGAGTGCCCCTTAGGCACCAAATCCTTTCAGGATCCCAGTAACGACAATTTTGACACCACTTCTTCCGGTCTCCAAACTTGAGACATCAGTGCCAGTAGATTCCACACCACGGACCCAATACTCTTCATCTACAGATCCATTTCTAGGCAAGTGTACAGTCTATTCCTAGAATGACCTGACTCCTCGTCGGGAGTATCTACTAGATCCGCCAGGAGCCTTTCCAAGCTTGACATGGTGCATCTTGTGGGCCAGCTGTTGACAGCCAGGGAGATACCCACTCTTTCTAGGATCCATCCTCCTGCAGGACTTGAGTTGACTTCTCCACGGACTCCATCCTACTCTCCTCCTCTGACCATACCAGTTCCAAAGTCTTCAGCACTGATGTCCTTTTCGGAAACCCCCCTGTCTCTGTGCCTGTAGTGGACCTCACTATGGCTCAGGACTGTCCCTTTAGCCTTTGGTCCCTTCTGAACTGGGCCTTCCTCAACCTCATGATTGGGCTGCAGGCTCTTCGGCTTGTGGCACAGTTCTAAGTGTGTCTATACTTCCATCCACGGTGCTGAGAGTTCTGTCTGCACTGATCCTGCTTGAGTCTCCATCCTTGAGGGTAGGTATGACGGAGCGGTGTGTGACCCCGGTTCCGAGGTTGTCGTTCTCGGTTCCGGGCTCCCATCCCTCTTCGGGCAGACCTGCTTTTTGAGCTATGGAGAGGGCACTTGCTTCTGGAAGCATTCTACTGATGTTGGAACCCCAGATTTCTTTTCCCCCTGAGCTACGGCTGACACAAGCCACCTACCCAGGAAACTGGGCAGGAAAGTCGCAGGAGACCCCGTTACAGGGCACCCCCTCTTCCAAGTCCTTTTCAGAAGCCCCCACTGAGGAGCTCCCTCAGAAGAGATCGTGCAAGAGGAAGCACGTAGACTCCCGTGAAGAGTCTCTGACAGTTAATATGGATTTCGATGATGGTGAAGGGTCCACACGGTCACCCCCTGATGATGTCTCCTTTGGGGACATCCTTGAAATGTTGAAACACAGGAGTGATTGGAAGCCCACTAACCCTTCTTCTGAGGAGTCTGTGTTTCTGCAGACTTTCCATGCCCGACCATCTACCACCTTCCTGCAAACAAGCTGGTACAACTCGTGGTGCAGAGCATCTCGAAGAACCCTGATTCTGTGAGTTGATATCTCGGAGACCTGACAAGATACCCCCCCCCCCCCCGAGAAAAACCCACATTGGTCAAGAGGTTTACCAGTCGATGCTATGGTGGTGGTGGCGGCCACATAAAAGGATCTCGCCGAAGAGAGTCGTACTGTTTATCCGACCCAACAGAGAGTCCCGGGCCGTGGACAGATTAGGGAAGCGAGTTTTGGCTTCAGCAGCTTTTGCCATGCTGTCTCTGAATTACTTGGCACAGTCGCAGGACAGTTGTCTGACAATGTAAGGGACAAAGTTGCTTCGCAGCTCGCAACCCTGGGATCTATCTGCAATTCGTCCATGAGGTTGCTCTCACATGCAACCAAAGGGTTGGCTAGAGCGGCAGGTTCAGGCATAGTTATGAGATGCCATGCCTGGATGCCCTTTCAAGTCTTCCTTCCTGAACGCTCCAATTGAAGCATCTTCCCTTTTTGGCCACAAGGTGAAAGACACCCTGGCCAGGTGTGAGCAGGACCGTAAGACCCTGTTAGCCATAGGTCTACGTTTTTCCAGTCCTCAACGTTCCTTTTCCAGGAACCGGAGGAGCGGAAAAATGTGGCACAAAATGGCAGCAGTTGGGGGACGTTTCTCTCTGCACCAAGTTGCCTGGCATTCAGTAACTTCCGATCGTTGGGTGCAGAGAATCATAACCAGAGGCTACACCATTCCCTTCATCACTTATCCAAAACGTACGACAAACCTTCCCGACGTTCCACCCAATCAAAGGGAAGCAGCAGCTGCAGAAATAAACAAGCTGTATCAAAAAGAGTCATCCAGTTAGTCCCACCAGGCCAATGCAGATCCGGATTCTACTCAAGATTCTTTTTGGTGCCAGAAAAGACAGGGGACTGGAGACCAATTCTGGATCTCAGCAATTTGAGCAAGTCCGTTGCCCAAACGAAATTCCGGATGGTCACGGTTCAGTCCATTCTTCTTTTTCTAAGGGAAGGCAATTGGATGTGCTCGATAGATCTCCGGGACGCATATTACCACATCAGAATGGACAAACGCTCCAGGAGTCTACTTCGCTTCTGGCTAGAAGTCAATCACTACCAGTTTTGTACCCTGCCATTCGGACTCTCTACAGCCCCCAGAGTGTTCACAAAGTGCATGGCAGTGGTTACAGCTCACTTGAAATTCCAAGGATTCCGGGTGTTTCTGTATTTGGACGATTGGCTGCTTACCACCCCCACCAAGCATCTTCTGGTAACAGCCCAGCAATACACTCTTTCCCTGGCGAGACTTTTGGGGATAACGATAAACTGGGAGAAATCCAACCTTGCTCCAGCTCAGAACATAGAATTAATTGGAGCAGTCTTCGACACCCTTTCTTGTCTGGTGTCGCTCACAGACTTCAGAGATTGAGGCTCCAGCTCCTGGTGATACTCCATCAAAACAAAGCGTCAGCAAGGGAGGTTCTTCAGGTTTTAGGATCCATGACTTCTTCCATACCAGTAGTGCCTCTTGCGAAAATACTTCAGTGGCTTCTGCTTTCTCAATGGTTTCCGAATTACAACCCTCTATGCTTTCAAATTCAGATAACCAGTTGTTACAAGCAGGACTTTCTGTGGTGGATGAGGCCAGACACAGAACTTTGGAGCCATCCATTCCACCCCTTCCTCCAACCCAAAGCCTTTGTGACCACGGGTGCTTCCCTGATTGGGGGGGGGGGGGGGGGCATTTCCAGGGAAAGATAGTCCAAGAAGCATGGTCCACTTTGTAGGCCAACCTTCATTTCAAAGTTTTAGAACTGAGGACAGTGTTGTTAGCATTGCAAGAATTCCAATCTGATGTTCTTCGTGTTTCACTGTTGCAGTCATCACATTTGGGTTATCTGTCTGCAGGTAGCCCTCAGTCGGCCTGAATACCAGAGTCTTGGGATTTTTGAATCGGATGCTGTCGCTTCCTCCATGACGTCAGGACGTCATGGGTATAAACCATGCAGCCGACGCCATTACACCAGTCTTTCTTGCCATGCAGTGTCCAAAGCAGAAGCAGTTCGCAAATGCCGGTCGGCCACCTCCTGAAATTTTCATTTTTCAAGTTTCAGACCTGAAGTCTTCTAAAAGATAAGTACCCCATTGGGGATACTTTTTTTCTTGCTCTAACTGATGTCTGAAAAAGTTAATAATTGTCTTGCCTGTGGAAAGCAAATACCTCACAGAGATTTTCATTCTTACTGCGTCATCTGTTTAGGCCCAGACCACGATGTTCCTCACTGTTGGTTCTGCACCTTGTTCAATGCCCAAACTGTTCGTCAGGCTATTTTTGTCGCTAAATTCTTTCGCTCTCGTTCTCCGTATTCCGAAATGGCTTCCATAAGCCACCCAGCTACCGATCTTCCAAAAAAACGTAAGGATAAAAACAGAGACGGACCGCATAGGCCGGTACCTAGTGAGGCGTTTTTGCAGCCCATGATACCCACTTCTACATATTCGCAGGCTTCTGCTGAGTCCCTTTCGGAGTCCGGTATGCCACGAGTTGCTTCTTCGACTATGGAACATACAGATGTCTCTACTTTGCATGGGTCCGGAGCCGCTGTGCAGGCATTGGATTCTGAGGGTGTATTCCAACCTTCTGAAACCGACATCTTCATTTTTGACTAAAACTACCAAGTTTCTCAGGCCCAGAGTTCACACTTTGCCTAGAGAACCAACCAAAGCGCATGCTCTAGCTCCCATGCCACAGAAACAAATGCTTAGAATAGCTGAAGACCTTATAACTTTAATTAGGGGAAGCCTGCCTTCCCCCTCTATAAGACAAAGGATTGTTTTTCCTTCTGATTCTACAGACCGTGAGCCTGATGACTCTGATCCCTCTGATTACCAGGACATTCCCTTATCTACCTGTGAGGATTCTGATGCAGAGGATTCCATCCCCTCTGCCTCCCCTCCAGAGGACTTTTCTTTTGGTGAAACCTTGCATACCTTAAGACCTTGCATACCATAAGAGAGCATTTCCGCTGGGAATGCCAGGACTACCCACAGTCCAAAAAGTGCCTCAGCACAGGCCTCTAGCTATACCCCCTGTTCTGGATATTGTAGATGATGTCTTCTTGGAATCCAGCCTTACCCCTGATACCTTGCCTCCAGCGGCCTGGAAACCTGACTGGTACTACAGAGTACCTGATTCCCACAAGTTTCTCTTTAAGAATCCTACTGTGGATACAGAGACCATTTCCCAGGGACCTAAAGGCATTAAGGCTACAATAGACAAAAGCCCTACCCCTTCGGACAGAGATTCTAGGCCTTTAGACAGATGGGGTAAGAAGATATACACCTCTGCTACTTTGGCCATCAGGGCTTTAAATTGCCAGTTTCATATGTTAAAGTATCAGCAACATATTATGGAGCTAATTAAACAGAAAATGATGTTGATTCTTGATTGTGTAGAACATAAAGATTTACAAGAGTTAATGCAGTCTGCTAACCAAGTTGGAAAACATTCATTGCAATATGGTTTTGATGCCTTAGAAGCATCTTGCAGGGCTGCTCTGCTGTCACTGGGTCTGTTCTTAGAAGGCATGCTTGGCTTAAGGAACATATCTTGCCAGACTGTATCGAAGCAAAATTACTAGATGCACCACTAAAGCAAGAACACCTGTTTGACAATAAAGCAGAAGTCGTCCTCAAAAAGATGGAGGAAAAAGCTAAATCCAGAAAAACAAATGCATTTGACAAACTACTTCAACCTATTGGTCACCAAAACCCAGCTATCTGCAAGAAAAATACTGCAAGCCCTGGGGTCCATGGCCTCATGCATTCTTCTAATTCCATATGCAAGACTGCATATGAGGAAACTTCAGTGGTACTTAAAAAGTTTCTGGTGTCAACTTTCTCAAGACCTGGAAACAATGATTCCTATCATTTCTTGCCTAAGGGCAGAATTTCTTTGGTGGGCAGAAGCCTGCTACCACAACAAAGGACTTCCTTTCACTCTACCCCCTGCCGCCCAAACCCTAACAACAGACGCATCAGACTATGCATGGGGGGCTCACATTGACAGGACAAGATATTCAAGGCAAATGGAGCCCAAAGCAAATGCACCTGCATATCAAAGAAATGTTAGCTGTACAGAATGCTCTGACAGCCTTCAAACGCCGTATTCTTCCAGGGCAACTGTGGATAAAGACAGACAACACCACAGTTATGTGGTACATAAACAAGCAGGGGGGAACCCTTTCCTACCCACTCTGCAGGTTAGCCATAGCTATGTGGGACACGGCCTTGAGCAACCAATTGCACTTGCAAGCTCAGTTCTTGCCAGACAAACTAAATTCACTGGCAGATGACTTAAGCAGAAATCTAATGGACCCACACAAGTGGAAACGGGAACCCAAATCGTTCAAGCTGATGATCCACAGGTGGGGGGCACCAGAGGTGGACCTCTTCGCTTCCCCTCAGAACTTTCAATTGAGCAAATATTGCACCAGAACTCCCCACAGCCAAACATGGAATGTGGATGCTCTGTCCTTTTTACATGGGAAAACCTCTCAATCTATGCCTTTCCCCCTCTGCCCCTCCTCTCAAACGTTCTACTAAAGATCAAACAGGACAAGCCAAGGACAATCCTGATTGCACCAGACTGGCCACACCAGCACTGATACCCACCTTTGCGCAGTCTGACAGTACTGCCACCTGCCTCAGGACCCTCCCTCCCTGCTGTCCCAGCAGAAGGGCCAGAATTTGCATCCTCAGTTGCAAACCCTAGCAGCCTGGTTCATCCTCTGTACCCTCAGTAAACAGGTGCTGGATGTCATCCTGGAGATAAAAAGGCCTACTACTAGAAATTCCTATTCAGAAAAGTGGTAGAGAAACTGTTCTTGGAGCCAGTCTCAAGGAGTGGACACAAATGTGCCCAGCTTACCTCGTATACTAGATTACTTAACAGAAATGTTCCACAAAGGCCTATCCTTCTCTTCAATTAAGATTCCTGCCTCTGCCATCTCAGCTCATTTTAATACTGAGCCACCCCTTTTCTCTCATCTTCTGGTCAAACAGTTCTTGAGAGAAGCCAAAAAATGTAAGACCCCCCCCCCCCCCCCAGGAGACCTCCCACTCCAGCCTGGGGCCTTAACTTTGTATTGGAAAACCCATGCTTCCACCCTTTGAACCTGTTTCAGCAGAGTTAAAATTCCTCTCCTGGAAAACAGCTTTACTTCTAGCCATCCCTTCAGCAAGAAGAGTGTCTGAAATTGCAGATCCTTATGGCGTGAAACCCTTCATTATCTTTCATGCGGACAGGGTTCCCTGAGGTCTAACCCATCATTTATGCCAAAGGTGGTATCTAGTGTGGCTTTAAACAATCCATTTATTTGCCAACCTTTTTCTGTAAGCCTCAGAATACAGGGGAAAGGATCCTGCACTCCCTGGACGTGCACAGGCAGCTTAGGTTCTATTTGGGCAGGACTAAACCTTTCTGAAAATCTGACCAGCTGCTAGTCAGTTTTGTTACAGGGGCAGAGGGCAAACCATCTCTACTGGATAGCACACTGCATCTGTTTCTGCTGCAAATATCATGGGAAACCTGCCCCACAGGGGATCAAAGCACATTCCACCAGGGCTACGTCAACCGCTACAGCATTTCTCAGGGGAGTCCCTGCCAGGGACATCCTGGAAGCTGCAACCTGGAGCTCTGTACACACCTTCACCAAGCGTTACCACTTACCTACCTTTTCTAAATCCAGAGCTGGATTTGCTAGAGCAGTCTTCCAGGGCTGGCATGCCAGCCCTAATGCTTCTTGACTCCCTCCACCCATCTTAAGCTTTGGGAATCAACCTAAATGTGATGACTGCAACATTGAAACACGAACATATTACAGTTGTGTACACGTACCATAAATGTAGATGTTCGAGTGTATTCACTGTTGCAGTCCTGGTTACCCTCCCTCCAGCCCCCGACTTCTCTTTACTTCTACCAATCCTTTTTGTTTGGCATACCTTATATCATTGGTATTTGCTTTTTGTTGGGGGTGTTCCATGCCATGTAATTGCTTCCTATTTAGGGGGCTCCTGACATCTGGGGCAAAAAAAACTGATGTAATGGTGTCGGCTGCATGGTTTATACCCATGACGTCCTGATGTCATGGAAGAAGCGACAGCATCCAACGCAGAAATCCCAAGACTCTGGTATTCAGGCCGACTGAGGGCTACCTCCAGGCAGATAACCCAAATGTGATGACTGCAACAGTGAATACACTCGAACATCTACATTTATGGTAAGTGTACACAACTGTACTTTCTCCCTTCTGGAACAAATGCAATTCAGTCAGACAACATGTCGGTAGTCTGGTATATCAACAAGCAAGGAGGAACCAAGTCCTATCCCCTGTGTCGAGAGACAATGAGAATTTGGCAGTGGGCGATAGCTTCCAACCACTTTCTGATAGCAATGCATATCCCTGGGAATTCCAACGTGATTGTAGACAAGTTGAGCAGATGTTTTCTCCTGCCTTTCAAGTGCCCTATTCCCCCCACAGAAGGAGTCCCCGAGGGACGCTCTGACTCACAATTAGCCCATGGGACTGCTGTATGCCTATCCCCCCATCCCTCTGATTCCCCAGTTCATAAAGAAAGCTATTCAGTTGAAATGCAAAGTGATCCTCATAGCCCCCTTTTGACCTCGACAAGTTTGGTTCCCTTTCCTTCAGCCTCATCTGTTATGTTAACCTTGCATTCTGGACCCTCTTCCAGACCTAATTTCTCACCCCTAAGGGTTGAGTCACCCGAACTTGTCCAGTCTCAAGCTGACAGCTTGGTTTCTCCACATCCGTTAATCACCAGGCAGGATGACCTTTCCTCACCTGTATGTGACATTATTCTGGCCTCTCATAAGCCATCCACCAGAAGACTATATCTAGACAGATGGAAGAGGTTCTCTATTTGGTCTAAGAAAAGGATGCTAGATCCATACTTGGCACCAGTCACAGCAGGTTTACAATACCTGTCAAAATTCTTCAAAGATGGAGCTGCAGCTTCTACCATACGAGTACATCTAGCAGCTATGTCTAACTATCATGATGGGTTGGATGATTCTCCCCTCATCTCACTTCGGTTATGCAAAACCTTTCTTAAAGGGGTCTCTCATATTAGGCCACCAATCAGGATCTATTTCACATTATCGCAAATTCAAAATGTCAAACATCAAAAATAGCGAAAGTGCTGAAAACTCGGAAGTTCCATTTTTGAGATTGCAGTACAGTGAAGATTGGGATATTTGCCCTTTCCTCACTGTAGTGCGATCTCGGAGTTGGAAGCAGCTCCCCCCACAATACGAAGTTCGGGTTTCTGCATTTTCTCTCTTTTGAGCGTTTGACATTTTGTATATTCAATAGTATGATATAGACCCTCCAATCAGACAACCTATAGAGCCACGGAACCTCACGGTAGTTCTTCAGTCCTTAACTCAACCCCCTTTTGGACCTGCAGCAAAGTGTGACTACAAATTCTCATCTTAGAAGTCCCTTTTCCTGGTAAACATCATGTCAGCCAGATGAATTTCTGATCTTCAGGCATTATCTTCAGGCATTATGCATTAAAAGGCCCTATTTAATCTTCCACAAGGACAGAGTAACACTTCGGACAAACCCATCTTTTTTCCCCAAAGTTGTTCATCAATCAGGCCATTGATTTGCCAGTATTTGTCCCAAATTTTACTAATAAAGGGGAATACTGTCTACATTCTTTGGCTGTACACAGACAACTGAGGTTTTATTTAGACAGGACCAAAGCAATATGTAAAACTGACCAACTTTTCATTTCCTTCTCTGGGCCTAGAATTGGAAATTCTGTCTCCAAGGTCACTTTATCAAAATGGTTAAGGGACTGTATACATTGCATCTATTCACTTGCAAAAAAACCTATACTACAGGATGTTAAAGCCCACTTTACCAGATCTATGGCAACATCTGTAGCCTTCCATTCCAGAGTTTCTATGGATATCTGTGCAGCAGCCACATGGGCTAACCCCCACACTTTTATTAATCATTGCAAATTGGATGTGGTCTCCAGAGGGAGAGCTGACTTCGGCTCAGTGGTGCTCAGGAACGTTCTTCCATAAGGGTCACCCAAGGAACACAAGGTAGCTGGGGATTCTGTCCCATCAGTGATGAATGGAAAGAAGATTAACAACATCAGATAAAGAAGTTATGTCTTACCATAACATTCCATCTGTGTTGTTATTTATCTTTCATTCATCACTTCCCACCCTCCTTCCCCCTCCAAACGTTCCTGGGGGATACTTTGGGTCCAAGTGGTGAGTTAGGGCATTTGAGCAGAAATGGCCTCTGCTTTACTAGTGTAAGCTGGGCAAACTCAATCTGAGGTATCAGGGAGAAGGGCACTATGGGTAGAAGCTTAGCTCGAGAGTTTTTGGCTGGCACGAGCTTGGTATTAGACCGACTTGGTTCCATGGGCTCGGAACCGGACCCATCAGTAATGAATGAAAGAAGATCAACAACACAGATGGAACATTACGGTAGGACACAACTTCTTTTTTCTTGATTAACTGTACTTGTATTTGCTTTATACATTGATCGCTACTGATGTCCTTCCATATCACTGCTGCATTGTCCAATAATTGAGTCCAATGCCCCTTTTGGTATGTACCTTTCCAAGCAACTGGAGAAGCTACAAAAGTTCCTCACAAGGAAAATTCAAGGTCTTCAGCATGTGCCCTATGTTGATTGTCTGAAATCACTGTCACATTATTCTGTTTCATACAGACTACTCAGAGGCAATCTTTGCCTTACATATAAGGCAATCACTGACGCTGCTTTTTTTGGAAATGCTGCATATGTGCAAGTCAAGTGGTGCACAGGTTACTCACTCCAAAGACTGTAACCTGATGTGTGACATTAATGGAACCTGCTTGGAGGGACAGATTTGTCTCCCAGATGTTACTACACCTTTGGAACAGACTCCCACTTCATGTCAAACAGCACCTCATTGGGCCTCTTTAAACACAGTCTGGATGATTGGATGGGTAACCATAAATTTACCCCGGGGGTTTCACCTGTGTCCCACGTGGACATGGGCATTAGGTGCTGATCATGGAAATAAGGATAGAACTTAGCTAGGCTTGTAAGGGCCTTAGGGCTATTAGCCTAGTAACTTCCTATGATAAAGGATCACCTGCCAAGGATAATCTAACATCTGGCCAGTGTACCAAAGCTTTTAGGTCTTATAGACGCTGTATGTTACTTGTGCGGTCCCCACATAAGGCATAGGGCATAAAGGTGACGCTTGGAGGCAACCATTCAATTTCTTTGCCACCAGTCTGAACACCATTATTGAACATCGGAATGAACACATCTCTGCTGTGCTAGTTACCAAGCTGCTTCCAGTTAAATGCCCTATTGGAGTTTATTCTTTCCTTTTTTTTCAATTTTTTTCTTGTATTTGTTTTCTTGTCATCCAGGAAAGGAAAGTCTCAGTGTAGGAGACAGATTCCCCATGAAGACTATCCCTGACCACTGTCTGTTTTTCTTGAGTGCTTCCTGTGACCACATGCAGTGTTCTGTCTGTCAGGTGTTTATCCCTAACACCCTAACTAGTCATTTATCCTCCTTGCCGTATACCTTGAGAACCAATTTAAATGTTGTTGACTCAGGGTGCTATGAATGAATCCTCCCATCCCAAGGGCCAGCCATCTGCCAAGAAGACCAGAAAGGCTAGGTCTAATGTGGTTGCTGTCCAGCCTTCCCCAGACATCTGTCCAGAAGTTAGTGAAAGCCCCGAAGACCATCTAATGCTTGTCTCAGATTCCTCTGCTGCAACCCTGTCAGAGGCTGGCATGGATCCAAACCCTTGCATATCCTTGGAGACGCTTCCAGCATCTGCTCTGGATGTTGATGGGGCACCTCAACTGATTATTTCTGAGGGACCGAGGGAGATTCTTCAAATTTTAGTGAGGGAGGAGATCCCTACTGCCATTATTGAATCTCGCCAAGGCTGAACCTGCAAGGGTAGTTAGGGCAGATGTCCCACATAAGAAAAGCGGAAAACAAAGCATATTTTCTGTTGCTAAAGATCCCCAGCGTGAATGGCAGGATTTTACTTGGTCTATTTAGTGCTTTAATGGCCTTGAAGCCTCCTCAAGGGGTGTCGGTCTTTGCATCTCCATGGTCTTTCACCCCTGTTAAGAGGCCTAGAAAATTGGTGTCATCAGATGAAGACTTGGATTCTGGGGAGGAATCCCTTGCTTTGTCTTCTCAAATCTCTTCCCCTCTGGACTGTGGTTTGGAGGAAAAGGATTCCTTGAGTCCAGACTCCCTCTTGGAAGAAGAATCCTTTGGGATATGATTGCCCATATGTTGAAGTTTAAGTGGAATTTGCTCCCAGGTCACTGACATCCAAGAGAGATATTATGAGCTTCTACAAATGGAGTCTTCTAAGTCATCAGCTGTTCCTCCTGTTTTGGCAGCCCTTTTGGACACCTTTACTGCTACCTCTGTAGCTCCTCATTCAGCCTTCAGCTCCCAAGAAACCTGACCGGGTCTACAAAGCGCCAGGATTGCAAATTTTCGTATAAGTG
Organism: Protopterus annectens; assembly: GCF_019279795.1. Classification (NCBI taxonomy): domain Eukaryota; kingdom Metazoa; phylum Chordata; order Ceratodontiformes; family Protopteridae; genus Protopterus; species Protopterus annectens. The sequence goes on along the minus strand of NC_056735.1, from coordinate 171,275,048 downwards.
CCCTTCTGCTAATACTGCTGTCACTCTCTCTTTTCAAGCTGTTAATTACCAGATCCACATGACCAGATACGTTTTGGTTCTTCTTTCCCAAGTAGCTAACGTGGTGTCTGACCTTCCTGATTCTGATGGGAAGGCTTTTGCTCTTTCCCTACTTGAATCCACTTCCCAAGTTGCCTGTTACTCTATAAAATGCAGCTATGATGCTGCCTTTGGTTCTGTGGTGAGGCGTTATTCTTGGTTACATCCTCAGGCTTTACCTGTTGAAACCAAGCTTTTGGATGCTCCTCTGGATAAAAGATTCTATTTTGGATAGATGCCGCTGAAATATTAAGTCCCTTTAGGATAAGGGTAACACCTTGAAAGAACTTGAACATATTTTTCTTTCCCCTATCCCTGAAGTCCAGAGGAATTACCCTTCTAAGTCAGCCTTTGTTCGTCAACAAACCCGCCCTCCTCCTAAAGTTAAGAAGGGCTCTAGGTGCATTCCTCCTGCTAAATCCAGTCAGACTCATCCACTCAGAAGCCTTCCCCTCAGCCAGATCCCCTTATCTCCCCACCTTTCTCTGTCTCTTCCAAATTGGCATTGGATCACCTCACCTCAGACTCTTGGGTGATGTCCGTCATTCATCAGGGTTATTTCATGGATTGGAACCCCCCCCCCCCTTTTCAGGCATTCAGCAGCCTCTTCTAGAACAGCTTCCTTTCTTCTCAGAGGGTGTGCAATCCATTTTAAATCAGGGCATAATTTAGCTTATTTCACCAACCCAGGTGAGAAAGAAAGGGGTTTTACTCCAGACTGTTTTTGTTTCCTTGGAAGGGAGGGTACATGGAGACCAATTCTGGATCTCTCTCTGCTCAACACCTTTCCCAAGGTTCCTTCTTTCTGGATATTGTCTCTTCAAACTTTGATGTTCGTGTTTCACTGTTGCAATCATTACACTTGGGTTATCCTGCTGGCAGGCTACCCGCAGTCAGCCAGAGTTCCAAAGTCTAGGTCTGGCGTCGGTTGCTGTTGCCTCTTCTCTGACAGTGCAACAGGGGTATAAAAGATGCAAACGACACCATTTTCTTCAGTCTTTCTTGCCGCACGGTGCCCGAAGCAAAAGCAGTTCGCAAGTGCCGGTCGGCTGACTCCTGAGATTTTCGAAATTGAGTTTCAGAACCGAAGTCTTCAATAAAGCAAGTACCCCGTTGGGGAAACTTTTTCTTGCTCCAGACCGATGTCAGTAAAAGTTAATAATTGTATTTCGGGAAGCAAATACCTCAAAAGGACTTTCACTCTTACTGTATTCCTTGCCTAGGCCCTGACCACAACTTTACTAGTTGTCAGTTTTGTGCTAGATTCAACAAACGCACTATTAAACGTTTGTTTGATTTTGCTTTACATTATTTTGGCCGAAGGTTTAACTACATAATGCCGTCAGAACAACTGACGACCGGAATTTATAAAAAACGCAAAAACAAAGAAAAGGACAGGCATCCGAGGTCCAAAACCGATGACCAAGCCGCTTCTAGGCCAGTCGCCGGTTCTCAGTGAGGTGTTTTCGCAGCCCCTGACACCCGCTACCTCAGAGCCACAGGCTGTATCCGACAGCCACGTGGAGGCACCGTGGCCTGTGGAAACTCAAGGTATTGGGCCTGCGAAAACTGTTCCCTCTGATGGGTCTGGAGCCTCTGAGCAGGCATCAGCTTCTGATGGTGTTTTCAGACCTTCACAGCTTACTATTAAGTCCACTACAGCAGCCAAGGCAAAGTCAAAAACACCATTAAAGACAAGGAAACAAGTACAGCATTCTCCTGAACACTCATCCATGCCAAAGAAACAGATGCTTAAAATGGCCGAAGACCTAATTACTTTAATCAGGGGTTCCCATCCCCCTCCTGACAAAAGGCCTAGGCAAGACACTGACTATGATTCCTCTGACCAGGTTTCTATTTCCTCTGATTCCTCTTCTGATCAGGGATATGCTCTCCCTCCTTATGAGGACTCTGATGCAGAAGAGTCTATACCTTCAGCCTCCCCGCCCTTGGATTATTCTTTTTGGGAAACCCTGCACACCATGACGGAGCATTTCCATTGTGAGAGCCAGGATTACTCAGAATCCAAGAAAAGGCTCAGAGACTTTCTTTTATTGCCTCAGCACAGGCCCCTGGCTATTCCCCCTGTGCTTGATATTGTTGATGATGTTTTCTCTGAATCCAGTCTGTCTCCTGATTCTTTACCCCCTGCACCAGTCAAGCCAGACAGGTACTACAGAGGGTCCCTGGCTCTCATAAATTTCTTTACAAAAACCCTGCTGCAGATCCAGAAACAATTTCTCAGGGTCCTAAAGGGGTTAAGGCTTCCACTTCTAAAAATCCTGTCCCCTCGGATAGGGATTCTGGAGCTCTGGATAGATGGGGAAAAAGTTTACACTTCTGCTACTTTAGCTGTAAGGGCTTTAAATTGCCAGATGTTCTTCATCTCACATTGCTGCAGTCCTTACATATGGGTAGTCCGCTGTCCTTGGTCGGCCCGAATACCAAAATATTAGGCTGACGTCGGTCAAGGTGCTTAAAACTGACATCAGGATGTCAGGGTACAAAAGCGCATGACCGACGTCATTTCCTCAGTCTTTTTTGCCGCATGGTCCGATGCAGAAGCAGCGTTGCAAGTGCCGTTCGGCGTTCTGAAATTTTTCGAATTCGGAGTTTCAGACCGAATCCAAGTTGGCTAAGTACCCCGTTGGGGATTATTTTGTTTTTTTCTTGCCTCAGTGTTTTACCGGATGTCAGAAAAAGTGAATAACTGTATTTCTTGTGGGAAACAGATACCGCATAGGGATTATCATTCTTTGTGTATTCCTTGTTTGGGGCCTGAGCACGGCGTTGTTGGGTGTCGCTTTTGTGGTAGGTTCAATATACGCACTTTTCAGCGAAGGTTTGATAGTGCTAGCCTGGTCTTTGGGAAGCGGTGCAATTATAATATGCCGTCGGATTCTCCGGCGCCCGCTAGACAAAACAGTTAAACCCAGGCAAGATGAGTCGTCCGTTCCGGACGCCGGTTCTTTAGAGGCTTCAGTGGAACCGGTGGTTCCGACGGAGACTTCTCTGGAGTCTCAGGGGGAGACTTTGATTTTGCAGGAGGTGGTCTCTCAGGAGGCAGGTCAGGCTGAAGGGGCTTCCCAAGTTACTGTACTCCCCTCCCTTCCTAGGGTGGTTAGGCCTTCTCCTTCTGTTTCCAAGGCTTCTCCCAGAGGCAGGCCAGTTTCAGCTTCTGTTGGTGTCACTCCTAGTTCAGCAGAGTCTGTGCCTAAGTAGCACATGCTTAAAATGGCAGAAGATTTAATTACTCTGATTAGAGGTTCTATGCCCCCTCCTGATAAGAGGCCTAGGGTGGAGCCAGAGTTGGGATGTTTTGAGCAGGCTTCGGATATTTCAGAGTCTTCAGCTGAAGACTTGCAGGAGTATTCTCCTTATTCTGATTCTGATGCAGATGATTCCACTCCTTCTGCTTCTCCTCCAGAGGATTTTTCTTTTTCAGAGACACTTCATTCGATGAGGGAACATTTTAAGTGGGAAGGTCAGGACTTCTCTGATTCTAGGAAAAGGCTTAGGGAGTTTTTGCTGTTACCCCAGCATAGGCCCTTGGCTATACCCTGTTCTGGATGTTGTGGAAGATGTGTTTGCAGAGGCTTCACTTAATCCTGATTCTCTGCCTCCTGCGCCTGTTAAACCGGATAGGTATTACAGGGTGCCTGAGACTCATAAATATCTTTATAAGAGTCCTAGGGCGGACCCAGAAACTATTAGTCAGGGACCTAAGGGTGTCAAGGCCTCTGTTGTAAAAAATCCGGTTCCTCTAGATAAAGAAGCCAGAGCTTTGGATAGATGGGGAAAGAAGGTCTATACATCTTCTACCTTAGCTATGAGGGCTTTGAATTGCCAGTTTCATATGTTGAAATATCAAAACTTTCTTTTTTCTCGATTGAAGTCTAAGGTGGATGCTCTGGCGGAAGGCATTGAGTGTAAAGAGTTACAAGATTTGGTGCATGTCTCTGAACAAGTGGGTAAGCATTCATTACAGTGTGATTTTGATGCTGTGCAGGCCTCGTCTAGGGTGGCTGCCACTGGCTCAGTTCTTCGCAGGCACGCCTGGTTAAAGGATCAGAATTTATCTGACCATGTTAAGACAAGGATTTTGGATGCTACTTTGCAGTCTGATGTGTTGTTTGGTTCACCTGTGGAATCAGTCTTGAAGAAAATGGAAGACAAGGCTAAGTCTATGCAGGCTGTTAAGGATTTTTTGCAAGTTCAGCCTCCGAAGTTTAGTAGGAATTGGCCTGCTAAGGGGTGGACGTATCCTTCTTATGATTCTCAGTCTAGGGGTAGATCTAGACGTGGTAGGGGCAGAGCTCAGAGTTCTTTCAGGCCTAGAACAGGGAGTTCACCGGCACAATCTTCAGGTGAGGGCAGGGGCCAGTCCTTTCGTAAACAGGCCCAATGACCTACTTTTTCAGCTGCCAGATCCTTCTTGCCTGGCAGCACCTTTGGGAGGAAGGTTAGCACTCTTCAAGGAAAATTGGATGTTGATTACCCAAGACAAATGGGTATTGGATATCATACACCAGGGTTACAAGTTTTATTTCCATACCTTGCCTCCTTTCAAAGGCATGCCGGACGTTCCTCCTCAGCAAAGACTAGAGGCTCGCAGGCAAATTTCTTTACTACTTCAAATAGGGGCCATACAAACGGTTCCTCTGCCAGAAGTGGGCCTAGGATTTTATTCTCGCCTGTTTCTAGTACCAAAGAAAGGAAACACGTGGAGACCAATTTTGGATTTATCCATCCTCAACACATATCTGGACATTCCCAAGTTCAAAATGTTAACGTTACAACAGCTTTTACCTCTGCTGGGCAAAGATCACTGGATGGTGACTCTGGATCTCAAAGAGGCTTACCTTCATGTTCCTATCAGGCCCAGTTGCAGGAAGTATCTGCGTTTTCGGGCTGGGACTTCACATTATCAGTTCTCTGCATTGCCCTTTGGCTTATCTACTGCGCCCAGAGTGTTCACGAAGGTTCTGGCTCCAGTGGTAGCTTTCTTCAGGCTAAGAGGAATACAGATCTATCCTTATTTGGACGATTGCCTGATACTGGCCCAAGAAAAGGACGAACTTCTTCATCATCTACAGTATGTGATGGCAGTGTTAAGATGCCTGGGGTATTCTGTGAACGAAATAAAGTCCAGTCTAGTACCCTCTCAGGACATGTGCTTTCTGGGTGTGAGACTGAATACAGCATCCCAGATGGCCTTTTTGACCCCGGACAAACAAAAGAATCTTTCTCTTTACTTCCACCAGTTGTCTCATCAGTCCAGGCTGACTGCAAGGACAGTCCTTCAAGCCTTGGGGTTCATGGCATCTTGTATTCTGGTACTTCCCAATGCCAAACTGCATATGAGGAAGCTACAATGGTATCTCAAGAATGTATGGACACAGCACTGCCAAGATTTGGACACTGTCATTCAAATAATACCTTGCATTCAAAAGGAATTTTTGTGGTGGGCTCAGGAATGTCACCTAAACAAGGGACTCTCTGTGACCCGGCCAGAGGCGAGTCAGATTTTAACGACAGATGCCTCAGACAAAGCTTGGGGAGCTCATCTAAATGGAAAATGGATACAAGACACGTGGCCTGCCAGACTTCAACATCTACATATCAACTTGAAGGAGATGTTAGCAGTCCAATTTGCATTGATAGCTTTCAAGGAGTTACTTCTTCCAGGGCAGGTGTTGATTCAAACAGACAACACAACTGTCATGTGGTACATCAACAAGCAAAGGGGAACGCATTCTTATCCTCTATGCAGACAAGCAATGATTTTGTGGGAGACTGCTCTCAGTTTACAGCTAAATCTTCAGGCAAGGTTTCTGCCAGGAGCACAGAACTCCTTAGCAGATGTGTTGAGCAGACAAATTATGGATCCCCACGAGTGGAAATTGGATCCTCATGTATTCCAGAGGTTGACAGTGTTATGGGGAACTCCAGACATAGATCTGTTCGCTTCTCCACTAAATTACCAGCTGCCAAAGTTTTGCACAAAAAGGTTTCAGCTTGGAAAGTGGATGCTCTCTCATTCAATTGGAGCAATCTTCACGTGTATGCCTTTCCACCTCTGCCTCTCCTCCCAAAGGTACTGCTGAAGGTCAGACAGGACAAGCCAAATATGATTTTAATAGCTCCAGATTGGCCTCGACAGCACTGGTACCCATTACTGAGAAGTCTGGTACAGGAGCCTCCATGGCCTTTGCCTTGATTCCTCACCTGCTGTCTCAGGAGAACGGTCATTTACTCAATGTCAAACTTCATTCTCTACATCTGACAGCCTGGCATATTCTGGTTTAAACCCTGGAGGGTCTCAGCTTCCACAACAAGTTTTGAATGTTATTTTGGAGGCCAGAAGGCCTAGTACAAGGAAAGTTTACGCAGATAAATGGAGGAGATTTTTATTTTGGAGTACAGCAAAGGACTTTGATGTTTCTAAACCTAATTTTAGTGTGGCGCTTCAATACCTTACTGAGTTATTGGACAAAGGTTTGTCCTTCTCCTCTATAAAGGTTCATGCTGCAGCAATCTCTGCTCACTATGACTGTGACCCACCAGTATTTTCTCAGCCTTTGTTTAAGCAATTCCTTAGAGGGGCAAAGAATATAAGACCCCCACGTAGAGCTTCTACTCCTGCTTGGGATCTCAATTTTGTGTTGGAGAAACTCACTCTACAACCTTTTGAGCCTGCAGCATCGGCAGAGTTGAAATATTTATCTTGGAAGACTGCTTTTTTGTTGGCCATTACCTCTGCGAGAAGGGTTTCTGAATTACAGGCCCTTATGGCAGTCGAGCCTTTCTTAATTTTCCACAAGGATAGGGTGTCTTTGCGTACTAACCCTTCTTTTATGCCTAAAGTGGTTTCTAGTGTGGCTTTAAACCAAACTATTCATTTGCCTACTTTTATGCAAACCCCAAAATAAAGGGGAAAAGATTTTGCACACTTTGGATATTCACAGACAGTTGCGATATTATTTGAGCAGAACTAAAGGGTTCAGGCAGTCTCAGCAGTTGCTTGTTTCTTTTGCTTTGGGTTCTCAGGGCAAACCTGTTTCAAAACAAACTATTTCTAAGTGGATTGGTTTTTGTATTGCTTTCTGTTATTCCCATCATGGTAAGGAGATTCCAGCTGGGATTAGGCCTCATTCCACTAGGGCTACTGCCACTTCTACAGCTTTTTTAAGGGGGGTGGCTACTAAAGATATTTTGGAAGCAGCTACTTGGAGTTCAGTGCATACTTTCTCTAAGCATTACCACCTTCCACTTTACTCTAAATCTAGGGCTGGATTTGCAACTGCAATTTTACAAGGCATGTTGGCAGCTCCTAATGCTTTATAGTTTTGCCATCCTCCCTTACCTCTGCTTTGGGATTCTACCCATATGTAAGGACTGCAGCAATGTGAGATGAAGAACATAGTACAGTTTTGTACCTACCATAAATGTAGATGTTCGAAGATCCACATTGCTGCAGTCCAATTTACCCTCCCTCCTTCCCCTCTGTTGTTGAAGGTGGTGGTGTGGTTTGTGTTGTACATATTGTGAATATGGTTAGTGCACGGGTGGTTGGTTAGGTTTTGCTGGTTTTTGGCTTTGGCCTTTCTTGTTAGGGCCTTCTGACATCTGGGGCATGAAAAGACTGAGGAAATGACGTCGGTCATGCGCTTTTGTACCCTGACGTCCTGATGTCAGTTTTAAGCGCCTTGACCGACGTCAGCCTAATACTTTGGTATTTGGGCCGACCGAGGACAGCGGACTACCCATATGTAAGGACTGCAGCAATGTGGATCTTCGAACGTCTACATTTATGGTAGGTACAAAACTGTACTTTTCACGTGCTTAAATATCAACAGTACCTCATGTCCTTGTTGAAACAGAAAATGGTTAGTCCTGACAGTAAGGAAATGCAGATTTTATTGCATGCAGCTGAACAAGTGGGAAAGCATACTTTACAATGTGGTTTTGATTCATTAGAGGCTTCTTGTAGAGCTGCAGTTACAGGCTCTGTCATTTGAAGGCATGCTTGGTTGAAAGACAAAGTTTACCTGAACATGTTAAAGTAAAATTATTGGATGCTCCACTACAGCATGATATGTTGTTTGGTGTTAAGGCAGAAGAGGTGTTAAAGAAAATGGAGGATAAAACAAAATGAATGCAGATAGTAAAGGATTTCTTACAGGTTCAACCACCTAGGTTTAGCAGAAACTGGCCTTCAAAAAATTGGTCCTTTCCGGTGTCAGGCAGGCCACAAAGAGGCAGATACAGAGGCAGATCTCAGCCCCAAGGCTCCTACAGACCTAAACATTGGGGTGTTTCAGCCCCCAAAGGAGGAGAAAACAAATCACAACCTTATAGGAAACCATCACAATGACTTCCCTCTACAAATGCCAAGCACTTACCTTTTGGCAGCACCCCTAGGGGGAAAGCTAGCACTTTTCTCAAAAAATTGACACATAATCACCCAGGATAAATGGATACTGAGTATTGTTTCTCAGGGTTACAGGTTCCACTTTCACACCCTTCCAAAATCAAAAGGTATGCTGGACCTGCCACAGAACCAATGGGCAGAGGCACAAAAACAAATTGCTGCTCTCATGGACATGGGAGCTATTCAAAGAGTACCACAGCAAGAACAGGGACAAGGATTTTACTCAAGACTTTTCCTAGTACCCAGAAAGGACAAAGCCTGGAGATCAGTACTGGATTTGTCTATCCTAAATACTTTCCTGCATGTTCCAAAATTCAAAATGTTAACACTACAGCAACTTCTACCCATGCTGGGCAAGAAGGCTTGGCTAGTTACTTTGGATCTCAAGGAGGCATACCTGCATGTCCCATTCAGACAGTCTTGCAGAAGATACTTCAGATTCTTAGCTGGCTCAATGCATTACCAATTCTCTGCACTGCCCTTTGGCTTATCTGCTGCGTCCAGGGTCTTCACAAAATGTCTGGCACCAGTAATTCCATTTTGCAGACAAAAAGGAATTCAAATATATCCCTACTTGGACGACTGCCTTATTCAAGCAGAGAGCAAGGACATTCTTCTAAAGCATCTGGCGTTTTTAAAAAGATTACTAATTTGCCTAGGGTACACAGTAAACGAAAATAAATCAAAACTATTGCCCTCTCAAGAGATAATATTCCTGGGTGCAAGTTTAAATACAACTGCCCAGATGGCTTATCTCATGCCAGACAAACAAAGGCAACTGACTCATTACTTTCAAATGATGGCAACAAAGACCCAGCTCCCTGCAAGAAAAATTCTGCAGGCCCTGGGCTTCATGGCGTCCTGCATTCTACTAATTCCATATGCAAGACTGCATATGAGGAAACTACAATGGTATCTAAAAAGTGTTTGGACTCAACATTGCCACAGCCTGGAAACAATCATAACTTTAATTCCCTGCCTACAACAGGAGTTTCGATGGTGGTCCCAGGCCTGTCACCACAACAAAGGACAGCCTTTCACCTTACCCACAGCCAGGCAGACAATAACAACGGATGCATTGGATTATGCCTGGGGGGCACATATGACAGGAATATGTATTCAGGGCACGTGGCCCAAGGAACAAATGCATCTTCACATCAGTCAAAAAGAGATGCTAGCTGTACAGAATGCCCTGACAGCTTTCAAGGACCTACTACATCCAGGACAACTATTAATAAAGACGGACAATATCACAGTTATGTGGTACATAAACAAGCAAGGGGGCACACATTCCTACCCCCTCTACAGGCAAGCCGTGACTTTGTGGAACACAGCACTGACCTATCAAGTACATCTGCAGGCACAATTCCTGCCAGGAACAAAAAGTATACTGGCAGACGAACTAAGCAGAAATCTCATGGATCCTCACGAATGGAAACTAAATAAACAGGTGTTCAGCATGATAAGGAAATGGGGACGCCCAGTCATAGATCTTTTTGCCTCCCCTCTCATTTGCCAACTACAGAAATTCTGCACAAGAACTTATCACTCTCAAGCATGGAAAGTGGATGCTCTATCATTCAGCTGGAAAAGCCTGACAGTTTATGCCTTCCCTCCACTGCCTCTTCTTACCAAGGTGCTCCTAAAAGTCAGACAAGAGAGGCCAAAAATTTTCCTGACTGCCCCAGACTGGCCACACCAGCACTGGTACCCAATCCTAAAGAGCTTGTCTCAAGGCCCAGCCTGGCCTTTACCTCAAATTCCTCATCTTCTGACTCAACAAAACAATCAGATTCTGCACAGTCAACTCAGAACCTTAAATCTGCAGCATAGCAGATAATGTAGCCACTCAGACTGCACCTTTCTCTAAAGCTGTTATGGATGTCATTTTAGAAGCCAGGAGGCCCAGCACTAGGAGATCTTATGCAGAAAAATGGAAGAGATTATGTGTTTGGAACCAGGCTCAAGGACACGAACCACTTGTTCCAAATATACCTCAGATTTTACAATACCTAACTGAAATGCTGGACAAAAGCCTATCCTTCTCATCAGTTAAGATCTATGCCTCTGCCATTTCAGCTCATTACAATACGGAACCTCCTATTTTTTCACATCCTCTACTAAGACAGTACCTCAGAGGGGCAAAAAACATAAGACCCCGAAGGAGAGCACCAATACCAACTTGGGATCTCAATTTTGTTTTAGAAAAGCTCACACTGCCTCCTTTTGAACCAGCCAGCACAGCTGATATAAAATTCTTATCATGGAAAACTGCTCTGCTCCTAGAAATAACTTCAGCAAGAAGAGTCTCAGAGTTACAGGCATTAATGGCTGTGGAACCTGTCATCATTTTTCACCAGGACAGGGTTTCTCTTAGGACAAACCCAACATTCATGCCAAAAGTAGTTTCCAATGTGGCCTTGAACCAAACCATTCATTTACCAACTTTCTACCCAAATCCCCAGAATAAAGGGGAGAGACTTCTGCATGCTTTGGACATACACAGACAGCTACGATTCTACTTGGACAAAACAAAAGCTTTCAGAAAAACTGACAACTGTTTGTAGCCTATGCTGCAGGATCACAAGGAAAGCCTATCACAAAGCAGACAATTTCAAAATGGATAGGACACTGCATTCGCTTCTGTTATGCACAACATGGCAAATCAGTGCCTAAGGGCATTAGGCCACATTCTACCAGAACAGCAGCCACTTCAGCAGCCTTTCTCAGAGGAGTACCAACCAAAGACATTTTAGAAGCTACAACCTGGAATTCAGTGCACACTTTCACCAAGCACTACCACTTACCTCTCTACCCTAAATCCAGAGTAAGCTTTGCCACTGCAGTTCTGCAGTTCCTTGTAGCCTCTCCTAATCCTGTTTAGACCCAGCCGCCCAACCTCAACTTTGGGATTCAACCCAAGTGTAATGACTGCAACAGTGAAACACGAACATAGTACAGTTGTGTACCTACCATAAATGTAGATGTTAGAGTGTATTCACTGTTGCAGTCCAGGTTACCCACCCACCATCCCCCTTTTTCATTGCTGAGACTTTTCTGTACTTCTCAGCTCTATACAACCTATGTGGTGTATTTGCTTGTAGATGAAGGAAATTTTTATATTAGTACATGCATGCTTTTTGGCATAATTTATTCTTTTCAGCTTTCCTATCTGGGGGCACTTGACATCTGGGGCAAGAAAAACTGAAGAAAATGGCATTGGTTGCATCTTTTATACCCCTGGCGCACTGACACCAGGGAAGAGGCAACAGCAACCGATGCTGGACCTAGACTTTGGAACTCTGGCCGACTGCGGGTAAACTGCCACAAAAGACAAATACTCTGGCAGACGAACTAAGCAGAAGCCTCATGGATCCTCACAAATAGAAACTAAATCCACAGGTGTTCAGCATGATAAGGAAATGGGGACGCCCAGACATAGATCTTTTTGCCTCCCCTCTCACTTGCCAACTACAGAGATTCTGCACAAGGACTTATCACAAACAAGCATGGAAGGTGGATGCTCTATCATTCAGCTGGAAAACCCTTACAGTATATGCCTTTCCCCCTCTGCCTCTCCTCCCCAAGGTATTCCTAAAGGTCAGACAGGAGAAGCCAAAAATGATACTGATTGCCCCAGACTGGCCCCGCCAGTACTGGTTTCCAATCCTAAAGAACTTGTCTCAATGCCCAGCTTGGACCTTACCTCAAATACCTCATCTACTGTCCCAGCAAAACAATCAGATCCTGCACAGCCAACTCAGGACTTTAAACCTGGCAGCATGGCAGTTAACGTAGTCATACAAAACCCACCTCTCAGTAAAGCTGTGATGGATGTCATTTTGGATGCCAGAAGGCCTAGAACTAGAAAATCTTATGCTGGAAAATGGAAGAGATTCTGTGCTTGGAGTCAGGCACAAGGAACTTTTACAGTTGTGCCAAATATTCCTCAGATTTTGCAATACTTAACTGAGATGCTGGACAAAGGCCTATCTTTTTCATCTATTAAATTTCATGCCTCCGCCATTTCGGCTCATTACAATACAGAGCCACCAATCTTATCTGATCACTTATTAAAGCAGTACCTCAGAGAAGCCAAAAATGTAAGGCCTCCAAGGAGGTCACCAATGCCTGCATGGGACCTCAACTGTGTTTTGGAAAAACTCACCCTGCCTCCTTTTGAGCCAGCTGCTACTGCTGATATAAAGTTTTTATCTTGGAAAACAGCTCTACTCCTAGCAATAATTTCTGCAAGACGAGTTTCAGAGCTACAGGCACTCATGGCTGTGGAACCTTTTATAATTTTTTATCCAGACGGTCTCTCTAAGTACAAACCCAACATTTATGCTCAAGGTGGTGTCCATTGTGGCTCTTAACCAAACTATTCATCTGCCAACTTTTTATCTAAATCCACAGAACAAGGGGGAGAGAATTCTGCATTCTTTGGATGTACACAGACAGCTTAGATTCTACTTGGACAGAACCAAAGTTTTCAGGAAGACAGAGCAATTACTAGTGGCATATGCTGCAGGATCACAAGGAAAGGCTATCTCAAAGCAGACTATTTCAAAGTGGATGGGCCACTGCATTCGTTTCTGCTACATAAACCATGGCAAGCCAGTGCCTAAGGGCATTAGGCCACATTCAACCAGAGCTGCAGCCACTTCAGCAACCTCTCTCAGGGGAGTACCAACCAAGGACATTTTAGAGGCTGCTACTTGGAGTTCAGTGCACACCTTTACAAAGCACTATCATCTGCCACTCTACTCTAAATCCAGGGCCGGCTTTGCCACTGCAGTTCTGCAGGGCCTCATAGCCGCTTCTAATGCTGTTTAGCTCCAGCCTCCCAACCATAGCTTTGGGACTCTACCCAAATGTAATGATTGCACCAGTGAAACACGAAGAACATAGTAAGTTGTGTACACTTACCATGTTGCAGTCCAGGTTACCCACCCGCCATCCCCCTTTCTTCTGATGTATTTGCTTGTAGATGAAGGTAAAGTTTATATTGGTGCATGTATTTTTATTTATATATATATATATATATATATATATATATATATATATATATATATTGGCTACCCTTTTAGGGGGGCACCTGACATCTGGAGCAAGAAAAACTAAAGAAAATGACGTCAGCCACATCTTTTATACCCCTGGCGACTTGACGTCAGGGAAGGGGTGACAGCAGCCGACGCAGGACCCAGGACTTTGGAATTCAGGCCGACTGAGGGCAACCTGCTAGCAGGATTACCCAAATGTAATGACTGCAACAGTGAATACACTCGAACATCTACATTTATGGTAAGTGTACACAACTGTACTTTCCCCTTCGACTTTCGACGTTGTGGAGAGGGTTCTCTCTGGAGGATCGAAACCCCTCACTCTTTCTTCTGAGTCCGCCCCTGTTCCCTCGTAACTGAGTTTGTTTTCCATTATCCAGTCCTCCCAGGGACAACTTTTGTCCGATACGCCCCAGACAGTTCCCCTTGAGGAATACGAGACGGTTTGCGAGCCCCCCCCCCTGTGGAGGCCCCTCGTGAATGCCGGTGCAAAAGGAGGCACATGGACTCCCCTGAGTCCCTCACCGAAGATACCGACTTGGAGGAAGGGAAAGGTTCCCCCAGATCACGCCCCGAAGACGTCTTCTTTCGGAGACATAATGGAAATTCTTCGCTAGAGGGGATGAGTTGGTGTTTCTGGAGGCGTTTGACACAGGCCCATCTACCTCTTGGGTGCCCCCCCCCAGCCGACCCTCTGGTGGACCTTATTACCACCATAGCCTGGAAGGAACCGGACACTGTAGAGCCAATACCCAAATGGTCCGACAAGGTATTGAACCCTCCTGTGGACAAGCACACTTGGAGTAAGGGTTCCCCAGTTGATGCCATAGTGGTGGCGGCTGCCACCAAAAAGGAACTCACCCAGGAAAGTTCCTCGGTCCATCCCCTAGGCAAGGAGTCCATGGTGATGGATCATCTTGGAAAGCGGACTTTTGCTTCAGCTGCCTTTGCTGTAAGGGTGCTGAATTACATGGCCCACGTAATTAGACAGCAGCGTGACCTTGTGAAAGATTATGCTGAGTCTCCCCTGGAGTCAATTTCGGCTGAGGATAAACAGACATTCTCAGCTCGTATGGCCACTCTCAAGTCTGTGTCAAATATGTCCATGCGTTTACTCTCTCACGCCACCGAGTGGGCCACTAGGACAGCCGGGTCCGGTATTGCCATGAGGCATCATGCCTGGCTCCAGCTTTGCGATTTTTTGGAATCTTTCAAGGCGTCTTTCGCTAACGCCCCTTTTGATGATTCGACCCTGTTCTGGAAGACCATCGAGATACGCTTGTCCAGAGTGAGAAAGACGGGAAAAACACTGTCAGCCGTCTGGATCCGCTTCTCAAACCCTCAAAGGTCCTTCTCCAGGAACCAGCGAAGGCAAAAGAAGCTGTGGTTCCGGAAATCTCAGCCGTCCCGGAACGCTCAGGACTCCTTCTCCCCCAGAGGCAGAGGGGGACAAGGTGGACGCTGGCCCAGAGGCAGAGAGGGACCGAAGAACTTCGGGTCAGGGCATTCAGGTCTTTCCATAACTGGACGACTGGCTTCTCACCGCCTCCACCAGGCATCAACTTGTACTAGCCAGAGATTTCTTTCTTGAGTTGTCGACCCGGCTGGGGATCACGATAACTCTCAAGAAGTCGTCCCTCCAACCTGTTCATATTCTAGACTTCATAGGGGCAAGAACAGATTCTCTTCAGGCCAGGATATTTTTGACTCCAGACAGACTTCACAGCCTCGCTCTTCATGTGTTGGCATTCCTTCAGTCTCCTGCACCCCCAGCGGAGTTAGTCCTGAGAGCCCTGCGCTCCATGGCAGCAGCTATAAATCTGATTCCTTGTGCACATCTGCATATGAGAGTGTTACAGTGGACGTTACAAGCTCAGTGGTCTCTACTACATCAGTCTCTAGACTTTCTGATTCCTCTGAGCAAAGTGTGCAAAAATTCTCTCATGTGGTGGCTTCAATCCCAGGAATTGTGAGGAGCACGCCCCTTTGTTGTGCCTCTGCCCAAGCCACGGTGACCACTGACGCCTCCCGCTTAGGGTCGGAAGAGTACTGCTTGGGCAGGATTGTCCAAGGCACGTGGACTCCGAGCAAGACCAGTCTGCATATAAACGTTCTAGAGATGAGAGCAGTTCTTTTAGCGTTGCAGGCCTTTCATACCTCTTTTCTTTTGGGAACTATTGCGATCCAGTCAGACAGTGTCAGTGGTCTGGTACATCAACAAACGGGGGAACCAGGTCTTATCCACTTTGTCGAGAGGCCATGAGAGTGTGAGAATGGGCGATCTCCACCAACCGCTTTCTGATAGCAACGCACATCCTGGGTCGGTCCAACATCTTGGCAGACAAATTGAGCAGAACTATCCTTTCATCTTACGAGTGGTCTCAACCCTTATGTAGCGAAATCTTCCTTGCTGCGATCTCTTCGCATTGCCATCCAATGCAAAGTGCAGTGAGTTTTTCACTCTAATTCCCCCGACAGGGGAAGCCCCCAGAGACGCTCTTGTCCATGCTTGGCCACCTGGTCTTATTTATGCATATCCCCCGCTTCCACTCATGACAAAATTCTTACAGAAAGCTCGTTGGTTGGGGAGCAGAGTTATCCTCATTGCCCCATTCTGGCCTCATCAAGTTTGGTTCCCTTGCCTGTGGTCTCATCTCCTAGCGCCGCCCTGGATCCCATTCCGGATCTTCTTTGTCATCCCTCAGGAATTCTTCCTCCGAATCTGGACAGCCTCAAGCTCACAGCTTGGTTGCTCCAGATCCCTTAGTTGCTAGGACTCCCAGTATCTCTTCAACAGTTAAATCCATCCTGGTAGCGGCACATACGTCCACTACCAGAAAAGTTTACAGTAGTAAGTGGAAATGTTTTTCCATCTGGGCTTCACAGAGAAATCTGGATCCTTTTACTGCTCCAGTTCCAGCAGTGTTAGATTTTTTTTCTCATATTTTCCAGCAAGGGGCCAGCTCTTCCACAGTGAAAGTCCAGCTGGCGGCTATTTCCCATTTTTATGTAGGGGAAAATTCAGGCCCCTAGCTGCTGCCAGAATTTGTAAGACTTTTTTGAAAGGTACTTTTCTTTTGAGGCCTCCCATTAAGAATCCTTCCCCACCGTGGGATTTGACTTTGGTTCTTCAGGCCTTAGTTGCGCCCCCGTTCGAGCCTGCAGCATCACTTGACTTGAAATTCTTGTCGTGGAAGACTGCCTTCCTTGTGGCTATTATTTCAGCCAGGAGAGTGTCGGAGCTTCAGGCGCTATGTATGAAACCCTCATACCTAGTTTTTCACAAGGATAGGGTATCGCTCAGGACTAATCCGTCTTTTCTTCCTAAAGTTGCTTCGGAGTCTAATATTAATCAGTCCATTAATTTGCCTGTATTTTTCCCTAATTTTCAAAATAAAGGGGAGTATAAACTTAATTTGCTGGATGTGCACAGGCAGTTGTTTTTACTTGCATAGGTCCAAACCCTTCCATAAATCCGGTCAGCTTTTCGTTTCCTTTGCTAGACCCTTTTTGGGAAAACCAGTTTCAAAAGTGACTATCGCTAAGTGGATTTCACTTTGTATTTTACAAGCATATAAAGAACTTGGATTACCAGCACCAGAAGGGGTCCATGCTCACTCCACCCGTTCTATGGCTACTTCTGCTGCATTCTGGTCTAGAGTTACCCTGGATGATATCTGCTCAGCAGCTACCTGGGCCTCCTCTCACTCCTTCATTAATCATTACAAGCTAGATTTGGTGTTCAGAGGAAGGGCTTCCTTTGGCTCTGCAGTGCTCTGGAATATTCTTCCTTAAGGGCCTCCCAAGATTTCGGGTAGCTGGGGACTCTGTCCCACAGGTTGATGATCAAATGAAGTTAACTACTTCAGATAAAGAAGTTATGTACTCACCTTAACATTCCATCTGAGTAGTTAGACTTCATTTGTCAGCAACCTTCCCTCACTCCTTCCCCCTGACCTTGATGGTTATTCCTCTGTTTGGGCTCGATGTCTTGAATTTGACGAGCCTAGTGTATGAGTTCAGGTCGGGTCTTTTTGGCGTAGGTTGTTGTGTGTCATGTTTTTGGGTGGCAAACTCGATCTGAGGATTGGAAGGAGGTTGCAGTTTAATATGGTAAGGGGGAAGAACTTGGAGCTCGGATCTTTAGCATGGTAAGCTGCCGCATCGGATCTGGAACCCACAGGTTGCTAACAAATTAGGTCTAACTACTCAGATGGAACGTTATGGTGAGTACATACGTTCTTTTTTACTCCCAGTGTGGCCCCCATGTCCCTTAAGGGCAGAGGCAGATAATATGAAAAGTTTTACCCAAACGAACACCCCCCACCACAAAGTCTTGGCTATCTACCTACTGACATGCCCCTCCCATTGATCCTTGTGACCCAAATGGTTTGAGTTGTACAGCAAGCCTTGTAAGAGCCTTAGTAGTTATTAGCCAAATAACAATCTATGAACCTAAATAATAAATGATTAAATTGTCTCTGACTTCACCATGAATCCTCTTCTTTTCTACTTAGTTCCTTTCCAGTCCTGATTTTTTTTGTTCGCACTTTTCTTTTTTTAAAGACAGGATTGGTGCACTGGAAAGTGTTTTGACTTGTGTATCCTTTATTTGACCCTCACTATAGGATGGTGGATTACACAGTTACCAAGAAAAGGTTCTGGTTGCAGGAGTGTGTTGTGTGATAGCATAATCATTTAAATCAAGACTAATACTTTTACAACCTTGCTTAGTTTGTGGTCCACCACCACCACAGCATTGCAGTGGATGGATTAGCATTTTGCATGGAAATGTCTTAGCAGCAGAAGTAACAGAAGGTGAGGGCTGTAGAATTGTAGCACTGTGTATGTTGACTGATTTGCAGAGGCGGGAAATCTGGCTGGATAATCAGTGGTGTCTGATATTGATGACCATGACAGCATGGTGCTTATTTACATACCACTCAGGGAGGTGGTAGAGGGTGACCCGTTTTACTGATGTTTGGGCCTTCTTTGTGGCCTGCATATATATTTTGCCTTTGACTAGAGATTTGAAAGCCTGTTGTCTGAATCTAACATTCTTTTCCATTGGGTGAGGCTGTTCTATTCATGCATGAATTACGACACCAACTCAATCATCTACTTTAACAGTGAGCATCTCACTAAGTGGTACTGCATATCGAGTCACCATTGTGAAAAAAGGCTTGTGCTCAATAGCTTTGCTGTTCGTATCTTTTGAGTATCCTTAACAGTTTTCGTTTTATTTGCTTTTAGGTTTTCATCATACAATGATTTTGTATGCATTGTTTTTGTCATAAAAGTGTTAAGCAAAAGTATTCCTAAAGAGTGGCAATTGACTTTGCTCACCAACTTAGGTGTGAAAGAGTTAATGTTACCCTTTTCTCCTCTAGAGATATGGATACCAACCTTCAGAAGCAGTTGCAGGCCAGTCCATAAGAGCAATACAGGGATCCTCTGCAGTAAATAGCAGTTTGTGTGATGAGAAGTTGAAGAAGTCAGTAGGTAATTGCGTGAAGTACTATATTTAAAAAACCCTTTCCATACCAAGCCAATTGTGTTTTTGTCAAATGATACATAGTTGCTGATGTAGTCTGTGGTTATAATTACCATATATATAATGTACTTCTGATTTTTTTAATTTTGTATAATAAAATGTGCTTGTAGCTTGAAGCATAAAAAACTACCATTGTTAGTTGCCTGGAGACATATGGGTACTTCAGACATCTCTTATTTTCAGACACAAATATCAGAAATGCTGTCATTTAATTTGTTTCTAACATTGAGAAATAGTTATCTTAGCCAACTGTATCCCAGGGTCCTTTTAAAGTAGAAGTGATTATGCAGCACAGATATGGTTGTATTTCTACCTTAAAAGCCTATGGCTACACCCTTGAGTAAAATACTTGAGTAAAAAATAGAGCATACGAGTCAAATGCTTTTTCCTTATCACAGACAAGTGCAAATAAATTAGAATTAATAAATATTTGGTTGTTGCTGCTTTTTGTATGGAAGTTAAAAAATCTCACCTCTGCATTTCCTGGTAGTTCATTAACTCTGTACTGTGCTGTTAAAGTTTGAAGAACAGTGCTTTACAATGCCACTTGAAACAATTCTTTATTGGAATACTGCTATTTAAGCATTTTGCTGAATTTACAAAAAACTCTGTGTGATGATTTTGATTGTTTTTGGCAGATATAATATGTGGAAAAGTCAGCCACCAGGTTGACAAATATTGTAGCATTTCCACTGGAGGGATTTTTACCTTCTCCTACCTATCCCTCCAGCTCACTAGCTCATCACTTGTTAAGTGTTTGTGAACATAAAAAAGGAAGCAGTTCCCTTCTCTAGTTTCTACCTGTGAGATTTTGCAGTTCAGTCCTTTTGAAAAGAAATGGATCCGTTTTTAAGATCTGTATTTTTTCCCTTTTCATTGTGATGCAAGTTTCTTGTAATTCTTTGTATCATTTAACACTGTTCTTCATCACTACTGTTGTTCCGGCAACTTTGCTTTCACTTGCAGCACTTTTATTCTTTTGTTTCAATCCAGATAAATTTCTGCTGAAATTAAATTATATTCAGTTTAGCTGTAAGTGTTTTTTTCCCCTCTCCTTTCTATAGCAGTACCCTCAGGCAGGACCACTTCCCTAGGGAGCTGCCTACAGCTTTATGGTGACTGAAAGACCCAGCTTGGCCATTAAAAAGAAAAAAGAAAAGAAAAAGAAAGAAAAATATTACAATTACCTGCTCCATATGTTATAGCTGAGATGCTTAGCTGACGTTGAGATCTGAGGTCTGACTTTCTGGATTGAGTTTAGAGTAGCTCTTGACTTCCATGCTGTTCTAACTCCTGTGGCTTGAGCTTAGTTTAGCCAACAGTGAGATTCCTAGTTCAGGTTTACAGTCATTTTGAACCTCTCTTATTCAGATGTCTTGTTCAGAAAAGCATGTCCTATCCTTTTTTGTGCCATATCCACTCTTTTATTAGCCAAGTTCAAGCATATCCTCCTGTTTTTATGATAAAAAGAAGTTATGTACTCACCACAACGTTCCACGTATGTTGTCCATCTTCGCTTTCATTCTTACTAGGTTGGGTTCGGATCCGATCCTCAGATCCATCTCTGCCTTTATTTTCAAGCTTGAGGTCCTCTGCCAGCTTTTAGCTAACTCCCTATCCCAGCATGCACCGGAACTATCCTGTTGGTCTTTGTTGTTTTTATACATATTTTGCTTCTTGTTGTTCAACTATCCCAAGATCCTGTTTGCCCTAAACTTATACAAGTATGCGCAACTCTAAGGAAGGATTCAGAGGCTGATGCAGAAGGGCAGAGGTCAAGGGGATCCAATTTGATTAGGCCCAGTCTTTTAAGAGTGAGAAAAAGGGAAGGGGGAAGGAGTGTGGGATGTAAGAATGAAGGTGAATATGGACAACATATATGGAACATTATGGTGAGTAAATAACTTCTTTATGTGATGTTGTCCTATCTCACCTTCATTCTTACTAGGTTGGCACATTGATTCTTGGGTGGCTCACGGGTGAATCTTCCTCAGAACCATGGATCCAAAGGAGTCTCTGTTCCTGGAAGCCAAATCAACTTTGTTGAGTGATAAAAGTATGTGATGTTAAGTTGTCAATCTCGCCTTCATTCTTGGTGGATGGGTTCGGAGCCGAACCTCGGCTCCGACTCGGCCACTACTAAAGCTCGAGAGCTAATTTTACCGGCTCGAGGCAACCCTATATCCCATGATGCTAGGCGGTAACTCCCCAGATCTCGTTTGCCGCTTTCACTAGCGAGGTGCTTTTTTTACCGGCTCCTGGTAAGTGTTAGATTTTCTTTCAAAATCGCTCTCTTCTACTTAGCCTTCCCATCCCTTTTTTCTTAGTATAGCTTAGTCTTACGGTTAAACTAAAAAATTTTCCCCGTTAGTGTTATTTTTTGTCCCCTTATCCCAATTATCCTTCCCTTTTACTAGGATGTTCTTCATCTCACATTGCTGCAGTCCTTACACTTGGGTAGTCCGCTGTCCTCGGTCGGCCCGAATATCAAAGTATAAGGCTGACGTCGGTCAAGGCGCATTTGACTGACATCAGGACGTCAGGGTACAAATGCGCATGACCGACGTCATATCCTCAGTCTTTTTTGCCGCATGGTCCGATGCAGAAGCAGCATTGCAAGTGCCGGTTGGCGTTCTGAGATTTTTCGATTTCGAAGTTTCAGACCGAGTTCAAAGTTGGCTAAGTACCCCGTTGGGGAATATTTTAGTTTTTCTTGCCTCAGTGATTTACCGGATGTCAGAAAAAGTCAATAATTGCATTTCTTGTGGGAAACAGATACGCATAGAGATTATCATACTTTGTGTATTCCTTGCTTAGGGCCTGAGCACGACGTTGTTGGCTGTCGCTCTTGTGCTAGATTCAATAAACGCACTATAAAGAGGAGGTTGGATTGTGCCAGGTTAGTCTTTGGGAAGCGGTGCAATTATAAAATGCCGTCGGATGCTCCGCCCGCTTCTTCGAAGAAGCGCAAGGACAAAGCAGTTAAGCCTAGGTTAGAAGAACCGTCTGTACCGGACGCCGGTTCTTTAGAGGTGTCGGTGGAGCCGGTGGCTCCACCGGAGGTTTCTTTGGGTTCTCAGGGAGAGACTTTATTATTGCAAGATGTGGCCTCTCAGGAGGCAGGTCAGGCTGAAGGGGCTTCTCAGGTTACTTTACTCCCCTCCCTTCCTAGGGTGGCTAGGCCCTCTCCTTCTGTTTCCAAGGCTTCTCCCAGAGGCAGGCCAGGTTCAGCTTCAGTTGGTGTCACCCCTAGTTCTTCTGGAACTGTGCCCAAGAAGCATATGCTTAAAATGGCAGAAGATTTGATTTCTTTGATTAGGGGTTCTTTGCCCCCTCCTGATAAGAGACCTAGGGTGGAGCCTGAGCCTGGGAGTTTTGAGCAGGCTTCGGATGTTTCAGTGTTTTCGGCTGAAGACTTGCAGGAGTATTCTCCTTATTCTGATTCTGATGTGGATGATTCTACTCCTTCTGCTTCTCCTCCTGAGGATTTTTCTTTTTCAGAAACTCTTCATTCTATGAGGGAGCATTTTAAGTGGGAAGGTCAGGACTTCTCTGATTCCAGGAAAAGGCTTAGAGAATTTTTGTTTTTACCCCAGCATAGGCCTTTGGCTATACCTCCTGTTTTAGATGTGGTGGAAGATGTTTTTGCAGAGGCTTCTCTTAATCCTGATTCTTTGCCTCCTGCTCCTGTTAAACCGGATAGATATTACAGGGTGCCTGAAGCTCATAAGTATCTTTTTAAGAGTCCTAGGGCAGACCCAGAAACTGTTAGTCAGGGGCCTAAAGGTGTTAAGGCTTCTGTTGTCAAGAATCCGGTTCCTCAGACAAAGAGGCCAAGGCTTTGGATAGATGGGGAAAGAAAGTTTATACTTCTTCCACTCTAGCTATGAGGGCTTTGAATTGCCAGTTTCACATGTTAAAATACCAAAACTATCTCCTTTCACAATTGAAGTCTAAGGTTGATGCTCTGGCGGAAGGTATTGATTGTAAAGAGTTGCAAGATTTAGTACATGTTTCTGAACAGGTGGGTAAGCATTCTTTGCAATGTGGTTTTGATGCTGTACAGGCCTCGTCTAGGGTGGCTGCCACTGGGTCGGTTCTTCGCAGGCACGCCTGGCTGAGGGATCAGAATGTATCTGACCATGTTAAATCACGGATTTTAGATGCTCCTTTACAACCTGATGTGTTGTTTGGTTCTCCTGTTGAGACAGTCTTAAAGAAAATGGAAGACAAGGCTAAGTCTATGCAGACTGTTAAAGATTTTTTGCAGGTTCAGCCTCCGAAGTTTAGTAGAAATTGGCCTACTAAGGGGTGGATGTATCCTTCTTATGATTCCCAGTCTAGGGGTAGATCTAGACGTGGCAGGGGCAGAGCTCAGGGCTCTTTCAGGCCTAGAACAGGGAGTTCTCCTGCACAGTCTTCAGGTGAGGGCAGGGGTCAGTCCTTTCGTAAACAGACCCAATGACCTCCCTTTTCAGCTGCCAGAGCCTTCTCGTCTGGCAGCACCTTTGGGAGGAAGGTTGGCACTTTTCAAAGAAAATTGGAGTTTAATTACCCAAGACAGATGGGTATTGGATATCATACGCCACGGCTACCGGTTTTATTTCCATACCTTGCCTCCTTTCAAAGGCATGCCAGACGTTCCTCCTCCACAAAGAATAGAGGCTCACAAGCAAATTTCTCTGTTACTCCAAATAGGGGCCATTCAGCCGGTCCCTATGCCAGAAGTGGGCCTAGGATTTTATTCTCGCCTGTTCCTAGTACCAAAGAAAGGGAACACGTGGAGACCAATTTTGGACTTCTCTATCCTCAACACTTATCTGGACATTCCCAAGTTCAAAATGTTGACGTTACAGCAGCTTTTACCTCTGCTGGGCAAAGATCATTGGATGGTAACTTTCGATCTCAAGGAGGCTTATCTTCATGTTCCTATCAGGCTCAGTTGCAGGAAGTATCTGCGTTTTCGAGCTGGGACTTCTCATTATCAGTTCTCTGCATTGCCCTTTGGCTTATCTACTGCGCCCAGAGTGTTCACGAAGGTTCTGGCTCCAGTGATAGCTTTCCTCAGGTTACAAGGAATACAGATTTATCCATATTTGGACGATTGCCTGATTCTGGCTCAAGAAAGGGACGAGCTTCTTCATCATTTGGGTTATGTGATAGCAGTGCTAAGATGCCTAGGGTATTCTGTGAACGAAATAAAGTCCAGTCTAGTACCTTCTCAAGACATGTGCTTTCTGGGTGTGAGACTGAATACAGCATCCCAGATGGCCTTTTGACCCCGGACAAACAAAAGAATCTTTCCCTTTACTTTCATCAGTTGTCTCATCAGTCCGGGCTGACTGCAAGGACAGTCCTTCAAGCCTTAGGGTTCATGGCATCTTGTATTCTGGTGCTTCCCAATGCCAAACTGCATATGAGGAAGCTACAATGGTATCTCAAAATGTATGGACACAGCACTGCCAGGATTTGGACACTGTCATTCAAATAATACCTTGCATTCAAAAGGAATTTTTGTGGTGGGCTCAGGAATGTCACCTAAACAAGGGACTCTCTGTGACTCGGCCAGAGGCGAGTCAGATTCTAACGACAGATGCCTCAGACAAAGCTTGGGGAGCTCATCTGAATGGAAAGTGGATACAAGACAAGTGGCCTGCCAGACTACAACATCTACATATCAACTTGAAAGAGATGTTAGCAGTCCAGTTTGCATTAATAGCCTTCAAGGATTTGCTTCTTCCAGGGCAGGTGTTGATTCTAACAGACAACACAACTGTCATGTGGTACATCAACAAGCAAGGCGGAACACATTCTTATCCTCTATGCAGGCAAGCAATGATTTTGTGGGAGACTGCTCTCAGTTTACAGCTACATCTTCAGGCAAGGTTTCTGCCGGGAGCACAGAACTCCTTAGCAGATGTGTTGAGCAGACAAATTATGGATCCCCACGAGTGGAAATTGGATCCTCATGTATTTCAGGAATTGACAGTGTCATGGGGAACTCCAGACATAGATCTGTTCGCTTCCCCTCTAAACCACCAGCTGCCAAAGTTTTGCACAAAAAGGTTTCATCCCACAGCTTGGAAAGTGGATGCTCTTTCTTTCAATTGGAGCAATCTTCATGTGTATGCCTTTCCGCCTCTGCCTCTCCTCCCAAAGGTACTACTAAAGGCCAGACAAGACAAGCCAAGGATGATTTTGATAGCTCCAGATTGGCCTCGACAGCATTGGTACCCATTACTGAGGAGCCTGGTACGGAAGCCTCCATGGCCTTTGCCTTGATTCCACACCTGTCGTCTCAGGAGGACAGTCATTTGCTCAACGTCAAGCTTCACTCTCTGCACCTAACAGCCTGGCATATTCTGTTTTGAACCATTGTGGGCCTCCACTTCCACAACAAGTTTTGAATGTTATTTTGGAAGCCAGAAGGCCTAGTACAAGGAAAGTGTATGCAGACAAATGGAAGAGATTTTTATTTTGGAGTGCAGCAAAGGATTTTGATGTTTCTGGGCCTAATTTAAGTGTGGCTCTTCAATATCTTACTGAGTTACTGGACAAAGGTTTGTCCTTCTCTTCTATTAAAGTTCATGCTGCAGCAATTTCGGCTCACTATGATTGTGACCCACCATTGTTTTCTCATCCTTTGTTCAAGCAATTTCTTAGAGGGACAAAGAATATAAGACCCCCATGAAGAGCTCCTACTCCTGCTTGGGATCTCAATTTTGTGTTGGAGAAACTCACTCTACAACCTTTTGAGCCTGCAGCTACTGCTGAATTAAAGTTTTATCATGGAAGACTGCTTTTTGTTGGCTATTACCTCTGCAAGAAGGGTTTCTGAGTTGCAGGCCCTTATGGCAGTTGAGCCTTTCTTAATTTTCCATAAGGATAGAGTATCTTTACGTACTAATCCTTCCTTTATGCCTAAAGTGGTTTCTAGTGTGGCTTTAAACCAAACTATTCATTTGCCTACCTTTTATGCAAATCCCCAAAATAAAGGGGAAAAGATTTTGCACACTTTAGATGTACACAGGCAGTTGCGTTATTATTTGGACAGAACTAAAGGGTTCAGGCAGTCTCAGCAGTTATTTGTTTCTTTTGCTTTGAGTTCTCAGGGCAAGCCTGTGTCAAAACAAACTATTTCTAAGTGGATTGGGTTTTGCATTGCTTTCTGTTATTCCCATCATGGCAAGGAAGTTCCAGCTGGGATTAGGCCTCATTCCACTAGGGCTACTGCCACTTCAACAGCCTTTTTGAGAGGGTGGCAACTAAGGATATTTTGGAGGCAGCTACTTGGAGTTCAGTGCATACTTTTTCCAGGCATTATCACCTACCACTTTACTCTAAATCCAGGGCTGGTTTTGCCACTGCTGTTTTGCAGGGCATTTTAGCAGCTCCTGCTTCCTTATGATTTGGCCATCCTCCCTTTCCTCTGCTTTGGGATTCTACCCAAGTGTAAGGACTGCAGCAATGTGAGATGAAGAACATAGTACAGTTTTGTACCTACCATAAATGTAGATGTTCGAAGATCCACATTGCTGCAGTCCAATTTACCCTCCATCCTTCCCTCTGTTGTTAGAGGCGGTTGTGTGGGTTGGGTGGTCAATTGGGTGTATATTGTCTATTGTATATATTGTACATATTTTTAGTGCTAGGATGGTTGGTTGTTGGTTTGCTGTCTTTTGGTTTTGACCTTTATTTTTAGGGTCTTCTGACATCTGGGGCAAGAAAAGACTGAGGATATGACGTCGGTCATGCGCATTTGTACCCTGACGTCCTGATGTCAGTCAAATGCGCCTTGACCGACGTCAGCCTTATACTTTGATATTCGGGCCGACCGAGGACAGCGGACTACCCAAGTGTAAGGACTGCAGCAATGTGGATCTTCGAACATCTACATTTATGGTAGGTACAAAACTGTACTTTAGGCCTTAGCTCCTTTCCTAGTCTTCTCACAGGGATTCTGTGCTGTGGGTGTGGTCTGTGTGTGTACCCCTATCCCTGTATCCCTGTCTGTTTGGATTTTGTGTGTGGTGTTTGATTTCTTTACTTCGACAGCAGTATGTCGAAGGACACAAAGGTCTCAGGCTTCAAGAAGTGTGATTCGTGCTGTCAGAAGATGTCTCTGACAGACGGTCACACTTCTTGCGTTTACTGCCTGGGACCCCTGCACCTGCAGGACTCTTGTTCTGTATGCCATGCGTTCAGTCCAAGAGTCCTGCAGGAGCGCAGGAATAAACTAATCTTAAGGGGCTTATTGAAGCCCGAGGGTTCCCCGGGTAACTCCTTGCCGGGGAAGACCTCGAAGCCAACCAAACCATCGGCTCCGAGTTCTAAGCCTTCGGCTGGTGGCTCACCATCTGCCATTCCATCGGCTCCGGCTGGAGCTGATGCGTCGGCATCGCAGCTTCTTGCATCGGCTCCACTCGGAGCTGATGCCTCTGAGGCTCAACTTTCACAGTCGGCTCCGGCTGGAGCCGACGTGTCTACGGCTCCACCCATCTCGATACCCTCTACTCGAAAGAGGTCCAGATCCCCATCGTAGGAATCCATCCATTCGGCTCCGAGGTCACCCTTGCTCTCAGAGCAGAGCCATCGGAGCCGTCCTTCTCGGTCGTCCAGGCTTTCCGACCATGACCTTGAGAGAGTGGTCAGTAGACTTTTAAAGTCTCAGGCACTGGCCCAAATGCTTCACAGCCCGTCTCATCAGACAGTGGCTATATCAGCTCCACCTACTATTCCTCCTTCGACTCTCCACCAGAGTTCGGAGCCGGAGCTCCTCGCAGCCGTGACCGTTGCGGTGTCGGAGCCGATACCTCCCCCTTCGGCTCCGTCATCCTCTGCTCCGATCTCCTCCATGCTGCCTTCATTGGAGGCTTCCGGGCGCCTGAACTCTCTCGCCGGCTCTGAGAGGGCGAGTGGCATCGGACCCTTGTCCGACCCCGTTCTCCCTCTCGGAGCGTCGGCGCTGGTGAGCTCGTCCCCGACATCGGCTTCGGAGCCGTCCCTGTCGGTGCGGCCCGGGGTTCCTAGTTCTTCAGAGCGGGAACCCTTTGGCCTGCCTGATAGAGGAGCCTTTGAAGTGATGAGGAGCGTACTAGCCCCAGTGCCTGGTCAACGGTCAGCTCCATCAGCTCCTCCCACTACAGTGCCTGCTGACATCTCTTCCCACTCTCTTGCTCCCGGACCCAGAGATCCAATGCCTCAGGTTTCCCCACTGGGAATTTCTATCTCTTCTGAGGCTTCTCCTGACCTGTCAGGTGAACCTCCGCGCAAGAGGACATGTAAGAGGAAGCATGTGGACTCCCCTGAGTCCATTACATTGGATACCGACTTGGATGAGCCGGAAGGATCCCCAAGGTCCCCCCTCTGAGGATGTCTCTTTCTCAGACATCCTTGAAATCCTTAAACACAGGGGGAACTGGTCTTCCCTTAATCCTTCTGAGGACGAGTCGGTTTACCTGGAAGTGTTTGGTTCTCGACCCTCCACCTCCTGGGTGTCTCCGCCCTTCGACCCCCTTATGGAAGTGGTGGCACGGAAGGCGTGAACGGCTCCTGATTCGGTGGAACCTACCCCACGGAGGCCTGCCAAATTTATAACAGCTCCATCTGATAAACAATTTTTAAGCAAAGATGTCCCGGTTGATGCCATGGTGGTGGCTGCAGCCACCAAGAAGGAACTAGCCGATCCTTCAGTGCCTATCCATCCTCCTAACAAGGAATCTAGGTCTATGGATAGGTACGGTAAGCGGATGTTTTCATCAGCGACCTTTGCCATGCGGTCGCTGAATTATTTGTGTCACTTCACCCGCCTTCAGAGAGATGTTCTCAAAGAGCTTGGTGAGGTTTTACAGGATCCGTCAGCTGCTGGGTCCCAGGACAAAATTAACTCACAGCTAGGAACCCTAAACTCCATTGTTAACTCCTCCATGTGGCTCATTTCCTATGCAGCCGATGGAGCAAGTAGGGCTGCAGGCACAGGTGTAGCCTTAAGGCGTCATGCCTGGATGCGGCTTTGCAATTTTGCGGACCCCTTCAAGGCGTCCTTCACTAACTTCCCCTTTTGATGGTTCGGCGTTGTTCGGGCCTCAAGTGAAAGAGACCTTGACCAGATGCAAGCAAGATGGCAAAACTCTTTCTGCCGTAGGAGTCAGTTTCTCCACCCCGTCTTGACCATACCCTAAGGGTCAAAAGGGTGGAAAAATGTGGTTCCGCAAATCTCAAGGAGTCACGCCTGACGCAAGAGGTCAGTTTCCCCCTAGAGGCAGAGGGGGTAACAACAACAGACGCCGCCCAAGAAGCAGAGGGTGTCCGCAGAATCAGGGTAGCAGAGAGCCTCTCTCTGACAAACCCTTCCAGCATCCCTGAGGTGTTGCCCGACTGTCCACCTTCAGAGGCAGTCGGGGGAAGATTGTCGCTGTACCCACAAGCCTGGCTCTCCGTTACTCAAGACAAATGGGTACAGTCGATCATATCCGAGGGCTACAAAATTCCCTTTATCCAAACCCCAACTCAGAGAAAGGGGCCCCTTCCAGATGTTCCACCCAGTCTAAGGGGAACAAGCAGGACTGGAAATTTCAAAACTGCTAACAAAGAGAGCCATCCAACCAGTCCCAGCAGACCAACTAGGATCCGGAGTCTACTCTAAGTTCTTTTTGGTACCAAAAAAAACAGGGGACTGGAGGCCAATATTGGATCTCAGCAAGCTAAACAAGTTTGTAAAGAAAACAAAATTCTGGATGGTCACACTACAGTCCATTCTACCTCTTTTGAGCAAGGACAATTGGATGTGCTCAGTAGACCTTCAGGATGCGTACTATCACATAAAAATTCACAGGCGATCCAGAAGGTTTCTCCGCTTTCGGCTGGGGACCAGTCATTACCAATTCAGAGCCCTGCCCTTTGGTCTCACTACAGCCCCCAGAGTGTTCACCAAATGTATGGCAGCGGTTACGGCTCACCTGAGACGTCAAGGATTCCAGGTGTTTCCATATCTAGACGACTGGCTCCTCACTGCCACCACCAGGCGTCAACTTCTTCAGGCCAGGGACTACACCATTCACATTTGCAAAGAGCTAGGAATTTCCATAAATTTTGAAAAGTCTGCTTTGTCGCCTTGTCAGTCTATTGCCTTTATAGGCGCCAACCTGGACACCGTACAGCTCTCAGCAAGGCTCACACAGCAAAGGGTCTTAGATATTCAAAAGCATCCATCTCCTTCTTCAGATCAAGGCCAGGTATGTTCTGAAAGTATTAGGTCTCATGGCGGCTGCCATCACACTCCTTCCTCTTGCCCGTTTTCACATGCGTCTCCTTCAGTGGATGCCTTTCGCCCAGTGGTCTTTCCAACAACTGCCTATGACTCACAAGGTCATGATAACTCCAGCTTGCAAAAATCATCTGTCTTGGTGGATGGTGTCCCCTCAGGTCCACCAAGGCAGACCCTTTATTCCCCCCCCCCCCGGTCGCCACGGTCACATCGGACACCTCCCTGATCGGGTGGGGGGGGGGCATTTTCAGGGCAGGACAGTCCATGGCACATGGCAACCCTTCGAATGCCACCTGCACATAAATGTCCTGGAGATGAGAGCAGTGCTTCTGACGTTGCAAGCCCTCCACGCCTCTCTTCCCCTGGGGACTATTGCAATCCAAATGGACAATATGTCCGTAGTGTGGTATATCAACATGCAGGGCGGAACCAAGTCCTATCCCCTGTGTCGAGAAGCACTCAGACTTTGGCAATGGGCGATCTCTTCTCAGCGGTTTCTGATAGCAACGCATATCCCAGGGAAGTCCAACTTCATAGCGGACAGGTTGAGCAGAGCTATTCTCATGCCACATGAGTGGTCTCTCAAACAATCTGTGACGGAAGAGATTTTTCAGAAGTGGGGCCTTCCTTGCTGCGATTTTTTTGCTACACCTCAAAACAGCAAATGCCCCGACTTCCTCACCCTCTTCCCCCTTCCAGGCCATCCCCCCAGAGACGCTCTAGTCCACGATTGGCCTCGGGGACTTCTTTATGCCTTTCCCCCCTTTCCGTTAATAACACAAGTTATTCAGAAAGCAACCACCTTGAGAGCAAAGATGATTCTCATTGCCCCTTATTGGCCTTGACAGATATGGTTTCCGTTCCTGCATCATTATCTCTTGGAGCAGCCTTGGCATCTGGATCCAGTGCCAGATCTTTTGACCCATCCGTCGGGGCAGCTGCACCAATCCCTCCATTCTCTCAACCTCACTGCTTGGTTGCTCCTCTTCCATCCCTAGCCAGGCTTCCTATGATTTCAAATCCCGTCCGGGATATTATAGTAGCTTCCCTTAAATCTTCCACTAGAAGGATCTACGCTAGTAAATGGCAGCGTTTTTCCTTCTGGGCAAAGGCTAAAAATATAGATCCTTTCACTGCCCCTATTCACTCGGTCTTGGATTTCCTAGCTGAAATTTTTCATTCAGGTTCTTCTTCTTCCAAGTTCAGCTGGCAGCCATTTCGAATTTTCACATAGGCCTGTCGGATGGCAACATCATGTCCCATAGGCTATGCAAAGCGTTCCTTAGAGGTATCTTTTTACTCAAGCCCCCCATCAAAGATCCTCCGCCTCAGTGGGATCTAAACTTAGTTTTATCATTTTTGATTCTACCTCCCTTTAAACCTGCAGCTTCCTGCTCACTGAAATTACTTTCCTGGAAAACACTCTTCCTAGTCGCTATTACATCAGCTAGGAGAGTATCTAAAGTTCATGCCCTATGCATTTGTCCTCCTTATTTAGTTTTTCACAAAGACAGAGTTTCTCTAAGAACTAACCCCTCTTTTGTACCCAAGGTGGCTTCGCAGACAAATTTAAATCAATCAATTGACCTCCCAGTTTTCTTCCCAAATTATTCAAACAGGGCGGAGCAAAAACTACATTGTCTGGATGTTCATCGCCAGCTCAGATACTATTTGGACAGAACTAAACAAACCAGGAAATCTGATCAACTCTTCTTATCAGAGAATAAGAAAGGCCTTCCAGTATCTAAGGTAACCCTGTCTAGGTGGCTGTCTTCTGTGATCACTTGTATTTATCATCTCAGAGGTAAACAATTGCCTTCTAGGCCAAGAGCCCATTCAACCAGAGCACTAGCTACATCAACAGCTTTTCAAGCTAGACTGCCGATAGACACTATTTGTGCGGCAGCCACATGGGCCTCTCCTCATACCTTTGTCTCGCATTACAAATTGGACATGGCCTCCAGAAACAGGGCAAATTTTGGTTCCACCGTTCTCAAGAGTCTGTTCCAATGAGCCACCCAGGATGAAGGTGCTAGGACGGTCCCATCCAGCAAGAATGAAGGCGAGATTGACAACTTAACATTGAGAAGTTATGTACCTACCATAATGTTCCATGTTAGTTGTCTTCTCTCGCCTTCTTTCTTGCGTCCCACCCTCCTTCCCCCTAGCCTGGACAGACCGATAAGATCTTCCCTTCCTTGAAGGGTCCTTATATTCCTCTTTCACCATCTAGGTGGTCCTAGGGTAGCTAGCATAGATAGCGACCTTTGGGGGTTGATCTTCCTTCCTCCTCCTTTCCAGTTGGAGGACTATTTGGCCTATGCTGGGTTTTCAGCTTCCAAACGAGATCTGGGGAGTTACCGCCTAGCATAATGGGATATAGGGTTGCCTCGAGCCAGTAAAATTAGCTCTCGAGCTTTAGTAGTGGCCGAGTCGGAGCCAAGGTTCGGCTCCGAACCCATCCAGCAAGAAAGAAGGCGAGAGAAGACAACTAACATGGAACGTTATGGTAGGTACATAACTTCTCATTTTAGCCCATGTTGCTGCAGCACAAATAGTGTCAGTTGGACCAAAAGTATCACTGCTGCCATGATCCCAAGAGTTTTGAGGACTATCTTCATTGGGGCCTTCTTTCTTCTTAACAGCTATCTCACCTGGTACCTTAGAGATTGGACCCTTACTGGCGGAAGACTCGCAGTCATTTGTGTTGAGTCTTATTCTGCCCCTATGAAACCCACATGCTGAGAAGGCACTAAGGCAGATTTTTTGTAGTTGACTGTAATCCCAAGGTGGGAGCAGAGTTGCAAGGTTGTATTTCTAGCCTTGATTAGTAGATGTCTGGTCATGGTGGGTGAGCCAGTTGGTTAAGTATGGAAACATCCGAAATCCTAGACATCTCAAGTGAGCCGCTACCACTGCCATACATTTAGTGAATACTCTGGGGGCTGTAGTGAGGCCTAAGGGCAGAGCTCGAAACTGGTAGTGACTGGCTCCCAGCCAAAAGCGCAAGTGTCACCTGGATCACCTTTATATTTCTTTGTGGTAGTACACATCCTGGAGATATATAGAGCACACCCAGTTGTCTTTTCCAAGGAGTGGGAGTATCGACTGCAGTGTCATCATCCAGAACTTGCTGTTCTTTACTGATTTGTTTAGAATGCTAAGATCCAGAATCCAGTCCCCTGTTTTCTTTGGAACTAAAAAGAATCTTGAGTAAGTTCCAGATCCTAATTGGTCTGTGGGGATTTCTTGGATGACTCTTTCTGTCTAGCAACTTTTTAATTTCTAGAGTTGCCTGTTCCATTTGACTGGGTGGAACGTCCGGAACTTTTTTCATCTTTGGGGCAAAAAGGGAAAAAGGAATGATGTAACCTCTGGATGTGATGCTTTGTACTCATTTGTCTTTTGTTAGTTGTCAGCAGACATCTGGTACAAAGATAAGCAATCCCCAACTGCCTTCAGAGCTGGACAGTCGGGTCTCCTTTTAGGAAAGCTGAAAGGGCCTACCAAAGATGGATTCTCTGTCACACTGATTTTGCAGACCCCCTCTGCCACGAGGTCGGCGTCTTCCATTATTACTTCCACCCCTGCCTCTGTGGGATGTTTCACCACATGTGTCCTGAAAAGGTCTCTCTGATTTTTGGAACCACATCTTACCACTACCTCTCTAACCCTTATGATAAGGTCTAATAGGCATGGAAAAATGGACTCCTGTGGCAGACGTCTTTCTTTCCTGTTCACACCTAGTAAGCGTGTCCTTTACTTTAGGCCCAAACAAGGATGAGCCATCAAATGGGGCATTTACGAAGGAAGACTTAAAGGGTTCCACAAAGTCACATAAGCGCATCCAAGAATGTCTCCTTTGGGAAATTCCAGAACCCACTGCATCAGCTGCATAGGAGATGAGCCTCATGGATGCATTAACAACTAAGTTTAAGGTAGCGAGCTGAGAATATACTTTGGCAACCCCTTCAGCTACTGAACCTTGGACGGTATCTCCTATCTATTTTAGGAGATCCCTCTGTAGTCTCATAAAATGGGTAACATAGTTCAGCAATCTGAGAGAAAAAGCCACTGAGCAAAAGATGTGCTTTCCATACCTGTCAATAGTCCTGGATTCCTTGTTCGGGGGGTGGACAGAAGATGTCTCCGAGAGTTCCTTCTCAGGGGCCACTGCCACCACCATGGCATCGACTGGGACTCCTTTTGTTAAAAAGGATTTGTCGGAGGGGGAGGTAATAAATTTGTTTAGCCTCCTAGGAATAGGCTGCATGGAATCTGGGGACTCCCACGCCTTTCGAGAAACCAGCTCGAGGAGCTCATCGAAAGGCGGAGACACTCAAGAGGTGGAAGAGTGAGACCCAAATGCTTTCAGGTACATGGACTCCTCCACCAAAGGCTTAGCGGACTTCCAGCCACCTCTCTGCTTTAGAATGGGAGACATCATCAGGAGGTGACTGTGGGGACCCTTCTGCCTCATCGAGGTCCATATCAGAAGTGATGGACTCCTCTGAGGAGTCTAAGTGCTTCCTTTTGCACAGTCTCTTCTGAGGGACCTCCTCAGAAGGGTACTCTGGGGGGGTGCCCTGGGGGGCATCCTGAAGCCTAGTGTCTCTGCATCCCTGTTAATGCAGGGGTAAAGAGGCAGGCACAGATGCTCTGGAGGGAGGAATATCTGGAGAGGACTGTGGATATGTCTGTGGAAACAGCACCCTCCTCATTACCTGAAAAGCCCCCCCCCCCCGGCACTGAACCGAGGATATCCCTGGATCCGAAGAAATCGAAGGACCTCCTGGAACCAAAGAAGACTGACCCAAGGCTGAGGTAGGAGCCGAGCTCACCCAAGCCGAAGCCTCAAGAGGAAAAGTCTGATCTGACAGCTGTCCAATCTGACTCGCCCCCCGGACCCAACCGGCGAGCGTCTGCTACTAGACTCCTCCATCTCTGATGGAGCCGAGGATGTCCAAGCCATGGTCGGATCCATGGAACCTGTGGTGAGTCTCAGATCTGACAGTTCCACTAATATCAACTCCGGACCTTCTGTCTCAGAAACCAGAGGTTGGATTGGAGGAGGACTTGGTGGATGTCGTAGGATCCGAAGCCCTGGGGGTCAGATCTGACAGCAAGTTGGCCAGCGCCGGTGTCTGTAAGAGCTTCTGTAGCACCTGATCCACATCATCATTGGAAAAGCTTCTAGAAGATCGGGTTGATGGAGTGGGAAATTTAGTCTTCTGTAATATGGGCGATATCAAAATAGGGGAGACCGGCTCCTAAGCTCAAACTCCACTGGCACCGAGCAAGAAGGTGTCAGAGCCGATTAAGCTTTGTCTGATCCAGTGTCCTTCAGATCCAAGGAGGACAGTCTAGGTATTTTGTATGCTGGATCCAGTGATATAGAAGAGGAAGGTCTTTTTCCAGATTTGTCAGGTTTATCAGAAGGAGACTTATGATCTAGATTAGCCCGGGCCTTCTTCCAGTGCCTCTGAGAAGGGGGTTTTAAGAAGACCTTTTAGGATCAATGTATTTTTTTCTCTCCATGAGGGCTCTATGATTAAACGAATGGCAAATGGAGCATGACTCCTGAAGATGGATGGCCCCAAGACAGTAAACACAAAGGGTATGTTTGTCACTAAGGGGCATTGTTTTGCTACACCTGTCGCACTTTTCAAAAACCCATTGGCTTAGATTCCTTATCGGACATTTTTAAAGTAAAAGAACAGCAAAACAACAACAAAAAGTTTTTTTTTGTAGGCTGGACCCTCTAACTTAAATGGGTCAAGCTATTGAGGACACAGAACACACAAGAAAAAACAAAGAGTAAGCCCTCTAACATAAATGGGTGCCATTACAATTCTCTAAGTTAAACTAACTGCAACACTACAATGGCAACTGCACTAGTAACAAACTGGAAAGGAAAAGAACAGAAAATACTAGGGTTAAAGCCCAAAACTATAAAGGGCTCTTTAACAGTTCTCTAAATTAAATGAACTGTACCACTAATAGGGCAACTACAGATTAACACGAGACGGGAAGGGAAAATACAAGGCCTAGCGAATAAACGACGGCCAAAGTCAGAAACAGCTCAAATAGAAAAAATATCAAGTCACGAGTAAACACACTCGGATATAAAAGCTAAAATATCCACTTATCCAAAAATTCTGAGAATTATAGACCAAAAAGGTAATCAAAAGGATTGTACTTAGCCAGAGCAAGCAAACAAACACTCAGTCTTGTTTAGTGGCAAACAAGATCTGGGGATAGTTAAGGTGCATGCTGAGATAAGGAGTTAGCCACGAGCTGGCAGTGGACCACGAGCTTGAAGATAAAGGCCAAGACGGATCCAAGGATCAGATCCAAACCCAACCTAGTAAGAATGAAGACGAGATAGGACAACATCGCATCCTCTTTTTTTTTTTTTTTTTTCTTGTCTTAGCCAAGTCCGTGGAGCACTGCATTTAAGTCACACAGTCGGCAAATGAAGCTAGGAAAGAATCAAACAGTGTAACCTTGCCTTGACTACAGGAAGGAGTACAGTAATATTAGATGTTCATCGTGTTACACTGCTGCAGTCATTACACTTGGGTTATCCTGCCATCAGGTGGTCTTGCAGTTGGCCAGAGTTCCAAAGTCTTGGTCCGGTGTCGGTTGCTGTCGCCTCCTCCCTGACATCAGCGCGGCAGGGGTGTATAAGATGCAGCCGACGCCATTTTCTTCAGTCTTTCTTGCCACGCGATGCCCGAAGCAAAAGCAGTTCGCAAGTCCCAGTCGGCCGTCTCCTGAGATTTTTATTCCGAATCCAGAACCGAAGTCTTCTACAAAGCTAAGTACCCCTTTGGGAAAACTTTTTCTTGCCTCAGACCGATGTCAGTAAAAGTTAATAACTGTATTTCTTGTGGGAAGCAAATACCTCATAAGGATTTCCATTCCTAATATATCCCATGCCTAGGCCCTAACCACAACGTTACTGGTTGTCGGTTTTGTGCTAGGTTTAACAAGCGCACTATTAAACGTCGGTTTGATTTTGCCCAACATTATTTTGGTAGAAAATTCAATTATACCATGCCATCGGAACTTCCGCCGACCGGAATACACAAAAAGTGCAAAGACAAGGATAGGCCTCAGAGGCCCAAAACTGACGATGAAGCCTCTTCTAGGCCAGTCACTGCTTCTCCGGTTTTCAGCGAGGCGCCTTCACAGCCCCTGACGACCGCTTCTGTAGAACCACAAGCTGCCTCTGACTCCCACGTGGAGATGGCTGGGCCTTTGGACACACAAGCTCTTCAGCCTACTGAGATTAACCTTTCAGAGGGATCCGGAGTAGCTAAGCAACCCACAGCTATAGAGGGTGTCTTCAGACCTACTCAGTTAAGCATTAAACCCTCAGCTAAGTCTAAGCCTCCTTTAAAGTCAAAGAAACAAATACAGCATTCTCCAGGACAGGCCTCCATGCCTAAAAACAAATGCTCAAAATGGCCGAAGACCTAATTACTCTGATCAGGGGGTCCCATCCCCCTTCTGATAAAAGGCCCAGACTATGCAGACAATGACTCATCCGACCCGGTGTCCATCTCTTCTGATTCATCCTCAGACCTAGGATACTCCTTACCCCCTTATGAGAATTCTGATGCTGAGGAATCAATTCCATCAGCCTCACCGCCTGAGGACTACTCCTTTGGGGAAACCCTACATACCATGTAGGAGCATTTCCACTGGGAAGGCCAGGATTACTCAGAATCCAAGAAGAGGCTCAGAGACTTCCTTTATTACCTCAACACAGACCCCTCGCTATTCCACCAGTGTTGGATATTGTGGATGATGTGTATACTGAATCCAGCTTAAATCCTGATTCCTTACCTCCAGCCCCTGTTAAACCTGACAGATACTACAGAGTCCCTGACTCACATAAATTTCTGTATAAAAGCCCTGTCGCTGACCCTGAAACTATTTCTCAGGGACCCAAAGGAGTTAAGGTCTCATCAGCCAAGAATCCAGTTCCCTCTGACAGAGATTCCAGAGCAATAGACAGATGGGGAAAGAAAGTATATACGTCTGCAACTTTAGCAATGAGAGCCTTAAATTGCCAGTTTCACATGCTAAAATATCAGCAATTTTTACTGTCTCAGTTAAAACAAAAAATGCTTCCAGAATCAGATCCTCCTCATTTTAAAGAAATGCAGGATTTATTGCATGCAGCTGAACAAGTGGGAAAGCATACTTTGCAATGTGGTTTTGATTCTCTAGAGGCCTCCTGCAGAGCAGCAGTTACAGGCTCTGTTATTAGAAGACATGCTTGGTTAAAAGAACAAACGTTACCAGATCATGTTAAAGCAAAATTATTGTACGCACCTTTGCAGCAGGATGTGTTATTTGGAGTTAAGGCAGAAGAGGTATTAAAGAAAATGGAGGATAAGGCAAAATCTATGCAAATGGTGAAGGATTTCTTACAGGTTCAGCCTCCCAGATTTAGCAGAAACTGGCCAACTAAGAATTGGGCCTTTCCAATTACAGACAGACCTCAAAGGGGAAGATACAGACGTCCAAGAGGTAGAGGTCAAACACAAGGTCCTCGTAGGCCTCGACAATGGGTTGCATCAGGCCAGAAAGAAGGGGAAGACAGGCCACAACCATATAAAAAGCAGCTCCAATGACTTCCCACTACAGCTGCCAAACAAATCCTTCTTGGCAGCCCCCTTGGGAGGAAAACTGGCACTCTTCTACCACAATTGGCAAATGATCACCAGAGATAAATGGATTCTCAACATTGTATTTCAAGGTTACAGGTTCCATTTTCACACTCTGCCAAGGTTAAAAGAAATGCAAAATCTGCCACCAAATCAATGGGCAGAGGCTCAAAAACAAATTACAGCACTCATGGATATGAGAGCTAATTCAAAAGGTACCATCACAGGAGCAAGGACAAGGATTTTACTCAAGACTCTTTCTGGTACCCAGAAAGGACAAAGCCTGAAGGCCCATTCTGGATCTTTCATCTCTAAACACTTACCTGGATGTTCCGAAATTCAAAATGTTGACATTACAGCAGCTTCTTCCAATGCTGGGCAAGAAAGCTTGGCTCGTGACTTTGGACCTCAGAGGCATACCTGCATGTCCCTATCAGACAAAACTGCAGAAGATACCTCAGATTCATAGCTGGTTCAATGCACTACCAATTCTCTGCACTGCCCTTTGGCTTATCTACTGTGCCCAGGGTCTTCACAAAATGCCTGGCACCTGTAATTGCATTTTACAGACAGAGAGGAATTCAAATTTATCTGTACCTGGACGACTGCCTGATTCAGGCAGAGAGCAAGGACATTCTTCTACAGCATCTGGCGTTTGTAAAAAAGTTATTAAGTTGCCTGGGGTACACAATAAACGAAAAGAAATCAAAACTAGTGCCCTCACAAGAGATTATATTCCTGGGTGCCAGCTTGAACACAACGGCCCAGATGGCTTATCTCACGCCAGACAAACAAGGACAACTGACTCGGTACTTTCAATTGATGGCAACAAAGACCCAGCTCCCTGCAAGAAAAATTCTGCAGGCCTTGGGTTACATGGCATCCTGCATACTACTAATTCCATATGCCAGACTGCATATGAGGAAACTACAATGGTACCTAAAGAATGTATGGTCTCAACACTGTCAAAGTTTGGAAACAGTTATACCACTAATTCCTTGCCTTCAACAGGAGTTTCAGTGGTGGGCTCAAGCTTGTCACCTCAACAAGGGACAGCCTTTTACACAACCCACAGCCAGGCAAACACTGACAACAGATGCATTGGATTACGCCTGGGGAGCACACATGGCAGGCAAATGTATTCAGGGCACGTGGACCGCAGAACAAAGGCATCTTCACATCAATCAAAAAGATATGCTAGCTGTACAAAATGCGCTTATAGCTTTCAAGGACCTGCTGCATCCAGGACAACTACTACTAAAGACAGACAACACCACAGTTGTGGTACATAAACAAGCAAGGGGGCACTCACTCCTACCCCCTGTGCAGACAAGCTATGACCTTATAGAACACAGCTGTAAACCTTCAAGTTCATCTGCAAGCGCAATTCCTGCCAGGAGAGAAAAACACACTGGCAGATGACTTAAGCAGAAACATCATGGATCCCCGCGAATGGTCCACAAATATTCAGAATGATAACACAGAAATGGTGGAGCCTGGACATAGATCTGTTTGCATCCCCAATAAACTACCAGCTACAAAAATTCTGCACAAGGAGTTAACATCCACAAGCATGGAAAGTGGATGCCCTCTCATTCAGCTGGGAGAAGCTACAAGTATACGCTTTCCCACCACTACCTCTCCTGCCAGAGGTACTCATAAAAGCCAGGCAGGAAGAGCCAAAGATGATCCTGATTGTACCAGACTGGCCACGCCAGCACTGGTACCCAATCTTAAGGAGCTTAGCACAAGAACCACCCTGAATTTTGCCTCAAATCCCACATCTGCTGACTCAGCACAACAAACAAATACTACACAGCCAGCTAAAGACCTTAAACCTAGCTGCATGGAAGATTCCTTAGTCAAGCAAGCAATGCCTCTCTCCAAAGCTGTTATGGATGTCATTCTGGAGGCCAGAAGGTCTAGTACCAGGAAAGCGTATTCGGATAAATGGAAGAGATTCTGTGCCTGGAACCAAGCTCACAGCCTTGACCCTCTTGTCCCAAACATTCCTCAGATACTACAATACTTAACTGAGATGCTGGACAAAGGACTCTCCTTCTTATCCATCAAGATCCACGCCTCTGCCATCTCTGCTTATTACAACACGGATCCACCAATTTTCTCTAATCCTCTGTTAAAACAGTACCTCAGAGGGGCTAAAAATGTAAGACTGCCCCGTAGAGCACCTACTCCAACTTGGGACCTCAACTTTGCTTTGTAGAAGCTAACTTTACCTCCTTTTGAGCCAGCCATCACAGCAGAATTAAAATATATCTCTTGGAAAACTGCTTTGCTCCTGTCAATAACATCAGCATGAAGAGTTTCAGAACTACAGGCACTAATGGCAGTGGAACCTTTCCTCATTTTCCACCAGGACAGGGTGTCTTTATGAACTAACCCTACTTTTATGCCAAAGGTGGTATCCAGTGAGGCTCTAAACCA
The DNA here is from genome assembly GCF_019279795.1 of Protopterus annectens. NCBI lineage: Eukaryota > Metazoa > Chordata > Ceratodontiformes > Protopteridae > Protopterus > Protopterus annectens. Next base: position 171,233,527 of record NC_056735.1, on the reverse strand, counting down.
AACTATTCACCTGCCAACATTTTACCCTAAACCATAGAATAAAGGGGAGAGACTACTGCACTCTTTGGACATTCACAGGCAGTTACGCTTCTACTTGGACAAAACCAAAGCGTTATTGGTAGCATATGCTGCAGGAGCACAGGGAAAAGCCATTTCAAAACAGACTGTTTCAAAATGGATAGGACATTGTATACGTTTCTGCTACACATACCATGGAAAACCTGTACCTAGCAGCATTAGATCTCACTCCATCAGGGCAACAGCCACTTCAACTGCCTACCTCAGGGGAGTTACCTACCAAGGATATTTTGGAAGCAGCAACTTGGAGTTCTGTACACACCTTCACCAAGCATTACCATCTGCCTCTATACTCTAAATCCAGAGCTGGCTTCGCCACTGCACTGCTGCAAGGTCTTATAGCCACTCCTAATGCCTTATAGGACCAGCCACCCTTCCTCAGCTTTGGGATTCTACCCAAGTGTAATGACCGCAGCAGTGTAACAAGATGAACATAGTACAGTTTTGTACCTACCATAAATATAGATGTTCGAGTGTAGACACCGCTGCAGTCCAGGTTACCCTCCTTCCTTCCCCTCTTACTGGCTGGTACGTACCTATGTCTTCTACCCTTACTACCTATGGGGAGCATTTGCTGGTAGCTGTAAGTTGTTTTTTTGCTTTTCTTATGTATGTTTTATTAGCAATTGGAATTGCCTACATATTTAGAGGCACCTGATATCTGGGGCAACAAGAACTGAAGAAAATGGCGTCGCCTGCATCTTATATACCCCTGTCGCGCTGACGTCAGGGGGAGGCGACAGCAGCCGATGCCGGACCAAGACTTTGGAACTCTGGCCGACTGCGGGACCGCCTGACAGCAGGATAACCCAAGTGTAATGACTGCAGCAGTGACACTCGAACATCTACATTTATGGTAGGTACAAAACTGTACTTTTTATGCTTTTATTGATCAGGTCTCCTGCACTAAGCTATTGGCTACTTTTGTTGACCAAGTAGTTCCACAAGGCAGTTGGCTGAGGAAGGGAGCTCATTAAGACCTTTTGTGCTTTTGCTGACCAGGTTTTGCACCCGTAAGCCATTGGCTTTTTTGCTTTTGTTGACCAGATTAGCCCCACTAGGCCATAGGCCTCTTTTCAGAGAGACCCAAGGTGGCATTCATATTGATTAAGGGAAATTCAGCTAATACACCTTCCCCTACTCTGTTTTTTCTTTTTTTCAGTAAATGCCATATTTTACTTTCAACTGAACTACCACTAACTCAGACAGACATGGCCTCAGTTTAACATCTTCCAAAGGACAGCACACACAGAAGTCAATACAATTTATCCTGTACTGCATTGTCAGTAATGGAAATTAATTCACCCACCTGGGGTGGGAATACAACCCATAGCTTCTTTTTTATTTATTTATTGGCATTTGATTACCAGAAAAGTCCACTGGGCGAGGCATAGCCAATTTCCGGTGGAGGCCCGGGAAGAAAAGCTCCAGGTTATACATAAAAACAGAACAAATCAATTTTTTTAGGGACAGTTTGGAAGATTTACATAAAATAAGTTGCTTGAAAATTATACAAAATAAAACAGATGCATGAGGATTAAAATACAAGAGTATACGTACAGTATTTACAACAATGGAGTATTGATTTGAGCAGCATCAATAAGGCATTAGACAAAACAAGAAAACACATATAGACTACAAAGTGTAAACAGGGTAAATGTTAGTGTTGCATTATACTACTAAATAAAATGTAGAGGTGGGCTGCAAGTTAGAGAGAACAGGGAAGTAAAGGGTAGTAGCTGTCTAGGAGAGGTAGGAGGGTTGAAAACAGAGGTAGGTGTGATAGATAATTTGGTGACAGGATATATTAATGCAACAGATAATAAATATAGGCAGGGACTAGAGGAGGAATTGACCTGAGTTCAGTGGACAAATTAGGTAATGGCAAATGAGGAAATAGAGCAGTTACATATCCAATTGGAGAGGAAGTTGTTTTGAAGAGCAGTTTTAAAGTTGTTA